>NC_057715.1:15197103-15209666 GCF_004010195.1 Chiloscyllium plagiosum
GTGTGTGTGTGTAGGAGTATGTGTGTGTGTGTGTAGTGCAATGGTGGTCACCTGTAATGTGACATGAACCCAAGGTCCCGGTTGAGGCCCTGCCTATAGGTACCGAACTTAGCTATCAGCCTCTGCCAGGCCACTTTCCTCTGCTGCCTGTCCCGAAGTCCACCTTGGAGGATGGTCACCCGAAGGTCCGAGGCTGAATGTCCTGGATCACTGAAGTGTTCCCCAACTGGGAGGGAACCCTCCTGTCTGTTGATTGTTGTGCGGTGCCCATTCATCCGTTGTCATAGCCTTTGCTCGGTTTCCCCAATGTACCATGCCTCCGGGCATCCTTGCCTGCAACGTACATTTACTCAAATAAATCTCTACCTTTTTGAATAATTACATTTTGATACTATCAAGTTATGAACATTTTAAAGAAACAAATTGGGACAGAACCCAGATGATAAACTACAGATGAAAACCGCCTACAACCCTAAATATCATTTCTCTGCAATTTCAAGTCAGTTGTGACAATGAGCTATCCCAGCTTGAAGTCTGTACCCAGAAGACATGGTGAAAGATGGGAATAAATTGGCTCAAGTACACTTTAAATAATGTGTGGTTTTATTCTCCATATTGTTAAAAGGATGAGGCATTTGACAAGGTGCAGAAATGATTTACAATTATGATGTTTTTGTGGGATGTGGGTGTCACTGGTGATTTGTTAACCACTCCTAATTGCTCTTGAACTGAATAGCTTACTAGTCTATTTCTGGTGGCAGTTAACTGTGTTGTCCAGGGTTTGGAGTCATATTTGGACTGGATGGGGGAAGGATAGGAGATTTCCTTCCCTGAAGCAAATCAGATTGGTTTTTACAACAATCAAGTATAGTTTCATGGTCACTAATCATACTACTAATTGCAAATTCTAAATTTATTCTCACGCAGCCTTCTAGAATCTTTTGGACTTAATTTCAAAACAGATGCTGTGTCCATCTGTTTTATGTATTTTGTTTTATTTTGCTGGATTGTTCCTTTCTTAATCCCTCCATGTTTCACTCCGATGGCTGCATTTTAGCCACTCATGTCACATCAGACATATTTGTTTCTTTAGCCATTGCCACTCTGGATTTTCCATCATGAAACCTTTCATCAACCCCAGAACCCTTTCGAGATCTCTCCACTGCTCCAATTCTGACCTCCTATTGTGTGTCTCAGTGGGATAGCAAGTTCCCCTCATTCCTCACATCATCACAGAAGTTTAAGATTTTACAAAAGCACTCAAAACTCTTCATTTGATCTGATTGATAGAAAGCAAGGACCAATTTTCTGTACTTAACAAGAATTGCCATTTATTACAAATAAAAAGATATAAGGCGATTGGCTAACATTTACAAAGTCTCTTAAGGGAGTCAGATAAGTTAAATAGCATGAGTCTTCTCCTTGGCTGGTGGGGGTGGGCGAGTTCAAAACTAGAGGTCATATTTATAAGGTGAGAGGAGAAATTTTTACAAAGGACATAAAGAGCGATCTTTTTACACAGAGAGTGATTCATGTGCTGAATGAACTGGCAGAGGAAATGGTGGATACAGGTACAGTTATAACATTTAAAAAACATTTGGATAAATTCATGAATTGGAGGGATATGGGCCAAATGCGGGCAAGTGGAACTAGTTTAGCTTGGGAACATGGTCGGCGTGGACTATTTGGACTGAAGGGTCACTTTCCATGCTGTATGACTGTATGACTTATTGGTCAAAAGCCATAGATTACAGAAACTGATGAGGGGAAAGACACTGGCTTTCTTCAGGATTGAGATGCTTTTACTGCAAAGAAAGGGCACTTTTTCCATTTCAGAGGCTTCTGACCAATTTAGCTACTTGGGAGCCAATCACACACTTGTTTGTGGGCCAAAGGCCTTTGTCATTGGTAGCTGGTCTCCATTCCCTGTACCAATCAGCTTCTTGTTGCCTGCTAAATTTCCATTCGTACACACTGCTCAGCTCCAACTTGTCTGTGACTGGACTTACCCCATTGCTTAAACAAGCAGCAGTGTAAATGTCACATTTTGAATGTCAGGTTACTTGCTTTTAAAAAATGCAGTAATCCTTTCCACAATCTCAGTTTTTAAAAATTGTCCTTTTTTGATTTTAATCCACAATCTAAAATACAGAAAAATAAATAGACCTGGTCAAACATCTCCACTCCTCGACCTTTTTTTATAGAAAAGAATCCCTACAGTGTGGAAACAGGCCCTTTGGCCCAACAAGTCCACACTGACCCTATGAAGAGTATCCCACCCAGACCCATTCCCCTACCCTATTACTCAACATTTACCCTGACTAATGCATCTAACTACACATCCCTGAACACTATGGACAACTTAACATGGCCAATTCACCTAACCTGCACACCTTTGGAACGTGGGAGGAAACCTACGCAGATATGAGAGAATGTGCAAACTCCACACAGATGGTTGCCCAAGTTAGAATCGAACCCAGGTCCCTGATGCTGTGAGGCAGCAGTACTAATCACTGCACCACCTCTCTTTCTTGAAGATGGTCCATCAAACCCGTCTTACTGATCAAGTATTTGATCACCTCTCCCTGCTTGTCTTTTTATGTGGTTTGGTTCCAGATTTTTGTTTAACTGATAATATTGCCGTGAATGTTTTTCTTTACCATGTGAAGGGCACTATATAAATGCAAGCTGTTGTTATAAATGAATAGATTGTGACTTTGTAATATTTTTGATAAATTAATTTTGTTCTAAATGATGAAATAAAGAGCAGTACTGCAAAGAACAGGCAAGATTGCACCAACCCCTGATGCCCTTTCTAAACTAAAACCCTTTCACTTTTATGCGCTCAATATCTCTCTATTCTCTGCCTATTCATTTACCTGTCAAGATGCCTTTGAAATGTTGCATTGGTATCTGCTTCTACCACCCTCTTTGGCAGCACATTTGAGGCTGTGTTAAAAAAAAGTACCCCTCACATCTCCTTTTAGATCTTTTACCTTAAAAAAAGAACTATGCCCCTATCCATGCCTGTTATAATTTTGTAAACTTCCATCAGGTCATCCCTCAGCCTCCGACATCCAACTGAAAATAAACAAAGTTTGTCCAATCCCTACTGTAACTGGATCCTCGACTTCCTAAATAGCAGACTGCAATTAGAAAGGATAGGTGACAATAACTCCTCCCAATAATCCTCAACATTGTGCCCTGCACAGGTCAGCAGTCAGCACCACTACCTCCTCAGAAGGCTAAGGAAATTCAACATGTCCACAATGACTCTGACTAATTTTTATATATTCACCATAGAAAGCATCCTATCACAGCTTGGCATGGTAACTGCTCTGCCCAAGACTGCAAGAAATTACAGAGAGTTGTGAATGCAACCAAGTCCATCATGAAAACCAGCCTTCCATCCATTGACTCCATTTATACTTCCTGCTGCCTTGCGAAAGAAGCTGACATAATCAAAGACCCCTCCTACCCGAGTTATACTCTCTTCCACCCTGTTCCATTGGGCAGAAGATACAAAAGTTTGAAAACACATACCAACAGATTTAAGAACAACTTCTTCCCTGCTATTATCATATTTACGAATGGACCTCTGATATATCAGAGTTGATCTTTCTTTGCACCTTCTCTGTATCTGTAACACTATATTCTGTATTCTGTTCTATTACCCTGAAGTACTTATGTAAGCTATGATTTGTCTACTTAGCACACAAACAATACGTTTCACTGTGTCACAGTACACATGACGATAATAAATGAAATCAAATCATTTCTCATAGCTAATATCCTCCAAACCAGGCAACATTTGGATATTTTTTTTCTGTACCCTCTCCAAAGCCTCCATATTCTTCAAGTAGTGTAGTGACCAAAACTATTCACAATATTCCAAATGTGGCTGAACTAAAGTTCTATTGTGCCATAACATGACCTGCCAAATTTTATACTCTATGCCCTGACTGATGAAGACAAACATGCAGTTTACCTTCTTGACCACCTCATCCACTTGTGTTATCATTTTCAGGGAATTGTGGACTGTACGCCTAGATCCCTCTGTATGTTAATGCTTCTAAGGATTCTGTCATTTACTGTATTAGACCTTCCAAAATGCATCACCTCACATTTGTCTGTCTTCAGTTCCATCTGCCATTTCTTCACCGAAATCTCCATCCTATCTATATCCCTCTGTATCCTCTAACAATCCTCCTCAACATCCACAGAACCCCTAATCTTTGAATCATCTGCAACTTACTAATCAGACCACCTACAGTCTCCTTCAAAAAATTTATACATATGTCAAACAATAAGGGTCCCTGCATTGATACCTGCGGAACATCGCTGGTCACAAATCTCCAGTCAGAAAAATATCTTTTCACTGTTATTCTCTGTCTTCCATGATCAAGCTAGTTCTGTATCCATCTTACGGCTCAACACAGATCCCATGTGACTTCACTTTCTGTGTCAGCCGTGAGAGAACTTGTCAAAGGCCTTGCTAACGTCCATCATCCTGTCCTCATCAATCATCTTTGTCACTTCCTCAAAAAATTCTATCAAGTTTGAGAGACTCAACCTCCCTTACCCAAAGGTGTACTGCCTATCACTAATAAGTCCATGTTTTTGCATTTGTGAGTAAGTCCTGTCCCCAAGAATGTTCTCCAATAATTTCCCCACTACTGACATGCGGCTCACTTGCCCGTAATTTCCCAGATTATCCCTATTGCCATTCTTAAACAAAGAAATAATATTGGCTGTTCTCTAGTCTCTGGGACCTCTCTTGTGATTAAACAAGTTGCAAAGATTTTGTGCAAGGCCAGCAATTTCCTCCCTTGCTTCCCTCAGTATTCGAGGATAGATCCCATTAGGTCATGGTGACTTGTCTATCTTAATGCTTTTTAAAACACTCAACACCTTTTTTATATTGACACGTCCTAGAAATCAATGTAGCCTGATGTAGACTCACCATCCACCAAGTCCTCCTCCTTTGTGAGTACCAGTGCAAAGTACTTGTTGAGGATCTCTCCCACTTCCTCCAGCTCCACTCATAATTTCCCTCCTTTGTCCTTGAGTGGATCTAGCTTTTTGCTCCTTATATATGTACAAAACACCTGGGAATTTTCCTTAACCCTGTTTGCCAAAGACATTTCATGGCACCTTTTAGCCCTCCTGACATTTTTAAAAATTTCTTTCCTGCTTTCTTCAGATTTTTCTGTTTCCTAACCATTACCCATGCTTCCTTTTCCTTTTTGACTAAGTCACCATTTCTCTTGTCATCCAAGGTTCCCAAATCTTGCCATCCCTGTTTTCAGAGGAACATGCTGGTCCTGGCCTTTAATTAGATTACTTACAGTGTGGAAACAGGCCCTTCAGCCCAACAAGTCCACACCAACCCGCCGAATCGCAACCCACCCAGACCCATTCCCCTACATTTATCCCTTCACCTAGTGCTACGGGCAATTTTAGCATTGCCAATTCACCTAACCTGCAAATGTTTGGACTGTGGGAGGAAATCCACGCAGACACGGGGAGAATGTGCAAACTCCACACAGTCAGTCGCCTGAGGCGGGAATTGAACCTGGGTCTCTGGCGCTGTGAGGCAGCAGTGCTAACCACTGTGACATTGTGCCACCGTTTAATGATTCCCATGTGACAGATACTCAAGCAGCCACCCCCAATCCACATTTTCTAATTCCTCCCTAATATTGTCTTGGTTAACCTTTCCCCACTTTAGTATTTTCACCCAAGGATTACTCTTATCCTTATACATTATTAACTTAAAACTTATGGAGTCATTGTCAGTATTCCTGAAATGTTTCCCTACTGAGATTTCAATCACCTGGCCAGGCTCATTCCCCAAAACCAGGTCAAGTATGGCCCCTTTCCCTGGTTAGGACTATTTACATATTGCTTCAAGGAGCCCTTCTGGATGCACTTAACAAATTCTGCCCCCATCCAAGTCCCTGGCACTAAGGGAGTCCCAGTCAATACAGGGGAAGTTAAAATTACCCACCACAACAGCCCTATGGTTTTTACACTTTTCTATAATCTGTCCACATATCTAGTCCTCTGTCTCCTGCTGGCTATTTGGATGCCTGTAGTACAGCCCCATCAAAATGATTGCACCCTTCCTGTTCCTGAGTGCATCCCATGTGGCCGTGCTAGAAGATCCATTCAAGGTGTCCTTACTCACTACAGCTCTGAAATTCTCCCTAATCAGTAATGCAACTCCCCCACTTCTTTTACACCCCTTTCTATCTCACCTAAATATTAAAATCCCAGAATTTTAAGCTGCCAGTCTTTTCCATCACTCAACTAAGCCTCTGTAATAGCTGCATCATTATAATTATATGTACTAATCCAAGGAGTAGGTTCAGCCACCGTATTTGTCATTACTCCTTGCATTAAAACAAATACACTTCTTACCACAGTCCCACCATGTTCAGTAACATCTCCCTATCTATTCTTCCTCTTCGCCTTACTGGCCTTAGTCTCAAATTTCCTTACTGTCATTTCACTTGCTGACCTACTGCTCTGGTTCCCGCACCCTGCCACATTAGTTTAAACCCTCCTGAGTGACACTAGTAAACTTCTTTGCCAGGTTATTGGTGCCCCTCCAGTTTAGGTGCAACCCATCCTTGTTAGCAGGTCCCACCTACCCTGGAAGACATCCCAATGATCCAGATATCTGAAGTCCTTCCTCCTACATCAGCTCTTTAGTCACTTATTTGATTGTACCATCTTCCTATTCCAAGACTCATAGGCACATGGCACAGGGTGTAATCCCAAGATTACAACCCCAGAGGTCCTGCTTTTCAACTTAATACCTAACTCTCTGAACTCCCTTTGCGCAACCCTGTCACTCTTCCTGCCTATGATATTAGTACCGATGTGTACCACAACCTCTAGCTGCTTGCCCTCCCTTTTGAATGTCCCGTATCCATTCAGAGACATCCTTGATTATGGCATCAGGGAAGCAACACACAATTCTGATTTGACGATATATTTCAGCTGAGAGTCATAGAACATAGAACATAGAACATAGAAAAATACAGCGCAGTACAGGCCCTTCGGCCCTCGATGTTGCGCCGATCCAAGCCCACCTAACCTACACTAGCCCACTATCCTCCATATGCCTATCCAATGCCCGTTTAAATGCCCATAAAGAGGGAGAGTCCACCACTGCTACTGGCAGGGAATTCCATGAACTCACGACTCGCTGAGTAAAGAATCTACCCCTAACATCTGTCCTATAGCTACCACCCCTTAATTTAAAGCTATGTAGACTTTGGCTTATTACTTAATTAATATTATGACATAATTGTAATACCAATGGCTTCAAAGCACATTTAACCCTGTTGTCCAATGCTTTAATAAACATAAAGGCTGCTATCTGCAATTACAATGGAATTAAACTCCTGTCTTAGTGACTCATAATTAATAGAATGAATGGCATTCATTCACAGAGATTTTCTCCAGCTTGCAATGGGATCAATAATTTCTTACGATAAGTTCTATGATTCAATCGTAGTATTCTGATCGATATATGACTCATGTAACTGGAAGCAAAGATTTTATGTTGGGACAGTTGACGAGCAATGGAGGACTTTCAAAGCAATTTTTCAAAGTGCTCAGTAAAAGTATATTGCAGTGAAAAGGAAGGACTGTACGAAAAGGGGTAATCTGCCATGGGTGTCTAAGGAAATAAGGGAGGCTATCAAGTTGAAACAGAAGGCATACGAAATGACCAAGTACAGCAGGAAATTAGAAGATTGGGAAAACTTTAAAGATCAACTGAAAGCCACAAAAAGAGCTACAAAGGAAAGTAAGATAGAACATGAGAAAAAACTGGTACAGAATATAAAGACAGATAGAACATAGAACATTACAGCGCAGTACAGGCCCTTCGGCCTTCGTTGTTGTGGTGTTAGCAAAAGTTTCTAAAAATATATAAAACGAAAAACAGCAGCTAAAGTAAATTTTGGTCCTTTAGAGGATGGGAAGGGACATTTAGTTATGGGATATGAGGAAATGGCCGAGGCAGTGAATTTTGTATTGGTCTTTGCAGTGGAGGACACAAATAACATGCAGTAATTGACAAAGGTAGGTGAGGACCTGGAAACAATCATTATTACAGAAAGACGTTAAAAATCCCACAAGACCAGGTTATAGTCCAACAGGTTTACTTGGTAGCACTAGCTTTCAGAGTGCAGCTAAGGTTGGACAAGTCTCCTGGCCCCGATGGAATGCATCCCAGGGTACTAAAAGAGATGGCAGGAGAAATAGCAAGTGCAGTGATATAATTTTCTAAAATTTGCTGGACCCTGTGGCAGTTCCAGCAGATTGGTAAACAGCAAATGTGATGCCACTGTTTAAAAAGGGAGGTAGATAAAAGATGGGGAATTACAGGTGGTTGGGGAGTATAAGATCATAGGACACAGAATTTATAGCAAAAGTTTACAGTATGATGTAACTGAAATTATATATTGAAAAAGACCTGGATTGTTTGTTAAGTCTCTCATATTTTACACTGGGCATGTTGGTTTCAGTACTTTCATATCTAAATTCTAGAACTTTCTTAAAGTTACGTTCTCAAGTGAACTTTAATGATATTATACTCCACAACCACCTGGTGAAGGAGCAGTGCTCCGAAAACTAGTGCTTCCGAATAAATCTGTCGGACTATAACCTGGTGTTGTGTGATTTTTAACACCCAGACCAACACTGGCACCTCCAAATTATTACAGAAAAGGTAGTTTTGGGCAAGCTAATGGAGCTAAGGTTGGACAAGTCTCCTGGCCCCGATGGAATGCATCCCAGGGTACTAAAAGAGATGGCAGGAGAAATAGCAAGTGCAGTGATATAATTTTCTAAAATTTGCTGGACCCTGTGGCAGTTCCAGCAGATTGGTAAACAGCAAATGTGATGCCACTGTTTAAAAAGGGAGGTAGATAAAAGATGGGGAATTATAGACCGATTAGCTTAACCTCTGTAGTGGGAAGATGCTTAAGTCTATTATCAAGGAAGAAATAGCAAGGCATCCAGATAGAAATTGTCCCATTGGACAGATGCAGCATGGGTTCATGAAGGGCAGATCAAGCTTAACATATCTTTTGGAATTCTATGAAGAGCAAAGTGGATAATGGGGACCCAATGGATGTGGTGTACCTAGATTTCCAGTAGGCCTTTGACAAGATGCCACACAAGATGCTCCTGCATAAGATTAAGATGCATCGCGTTACAGGTAAAATATTAGTATGGATAGAGGATTGGTTGACTAATAGGAAGCAAAGAGTGGGGATAAATCAATGCTATTCTGGTTGGCAATCACTAACTAGTGGTGTGCCCCAGGGATCAGTGTTGGGACCGCAATTATCCACAATTCATATAGATGATTTGGAGTTGGGGACCACGTGTAGTGTGTCAGGTGACAGTAAGATGAGTGGCGGAGCAAAGTGTGCAGTGGACTGTGAAACTTGGCAGAGGAACATAGATATTTTAAGTGGGTGGGCAAAGTTCAGGCAGATGGAATACAATGTTAATAAATGTGAAGTCATCCATTTTGGTAGGAGTAACAGTAAAAAGGATATTACTTGAATGATAAGATGTTGCAGCATGCTGCTATGCAGAGGGACCTGGGTGTCCTTATGCATGAGTCACAGAGGGTTGGTTTGCAGTTATAACAATTAGGAAGGCAAATAGAATTTTGTCCTTCATTGCTAAAGGGATTGAGTTTAAAAGCAGGGAGGTTATGTTGCAGCTATATAGGATGCTGGTGAGGCCATACCTGGAGTACTGTGTGCAGTTTTGGTCTCCTTACTTGAGAAAGGATGCACTGGCACTAGAGGGGCGCAGAGAGGGTTCACGAGGTTGATTCCGGAGTTGAGGGGTTTGGCTTATGAGAAGAGACTGAGTAGACTGGGATTATATTCTTTTGACTTCAGAAGAATGAGGAGGGATCATATCAAAACATATAAAATTATGAAGGGAATAGATAAATTAGAACTAGAGAGGATGTTTCCACTGGTAGATGAACCTAGGACAAGAGGGCATAGCCTCAAGAATAGAGGTAGCAGATTTAGGACTGGATTGAGAAGGAACTTCTCCACCCAGAGATTTGTAAATCTGTGGAATTCCTTTTTCAGTGAAGTAGTTGACACTACTTCAGTAAACAAAGAAAAAACAAGAAAGAAAGTTTACAGCCCAGGAACAGGCCCTTCGGCCCTCCAAGCCTGAGCCAATCCAAATGTAGTGTCTAAACCTGTCGGTCAATTCCTAAGCATCTGTATCCCTCTACCCCCCACCTACTCATGCATTTATCCAGACACATCTTAAATGAATCTACCGTACCTGGCTCTACCACCTCTGCTGGCAATGTGTTCCAAATGCCCACCACCCTCTGTGCGAAGTACTTGCCGCGTGTATCCCCCTTAAACTTTCCACCTCTCACCTTGAAAGCGTGACCTCTCGTTGTTGAATCCTTCACGTTTAACGTTTTTAAAGCGAAGCTAGATTTTTTTTTGAACAACAAAGGAATTAAGGGATACGGTGAGAGGGCGAGTAAGTGGATTGAGTCCATGAAAAGATCAGCCATAATCTTATTGAATGGCAGAACAGGCTCGAAGGGCCACATGGCCTACTCCTGCTCCTAGTTCTTATGTTCTTATGAAACCTTGATAAAACACTGAGAATCCTTCCAGGCTGTTTATGTAGCTAGTGTCAAATTTTGTCTGATAATCCCCCCCAGTGAAACACCTTTGAAAACCATATTAAATACATGATAATAAATGCAAGTTCTTAATATCATTCTTTTCACTTTCTAGGGCATAAAATCTATCCTGTTGCTGTATACTTCCGGTGTCTTTTGAGAAGCAGTGTTAGGGTTAGGGTTAAATATATATTAATGTCTTATTCTTAGTGTAAAGTCAAATAAATCTTGCATCTTGCAAATTACAAATGAATAAAGCTATTCAGCTTGGCTTGTAAAGATCTCGCCATTTTTAATGCAATTTTTTTCTGTTACATATCAATTACATAAAAAAGTTTAGTTGTAAAGTTGCACACCCAAATTTAACAAGGAAACTTTTGACTTTTTAAAATTCTGGGAGTTTTTTTAAACTTCTGAGAAGTAAATATCCAAAGAGAAACTTTAATTCAAATGTAATTAGTCTTGTTGAAGTGAATTCTTTCCTCAACTCGTATGATAACATAGCAATCAGGGAAGCAGGGCATTTGGGATCTTAGTGAATGACAGGACCAAAAATCTATGAGACGTATGAACTGGGAAGGAAACAGAGGAATGATAGAGGAGGCAATCAGGTGAATTAGAGCGAAATCACTACAGTCACAAAGAGCTGAATGGTCTCTTTTTGCATCGTAATACTTCTGTGACTCTGTGAAATCAGGAACAGAAAATGAAATACAGAGAGGGACCAAAATCTAATACATTGTGGATGAAGGACGTGATATATGTACAAAATTGCTGGAAAACTTAGCAGGTCAGGCAACCTCTGTGGTGAGAGATAGAATTGATGTTTCAGTTGATGAGCTTTCAGAACTTCTGCCTGATCAAAAATTGTCCAGTAATTTTTATTCTTATATGAAATTGAAAGAAATGTTTAGATTAGGACAAAAAATAGAACTTACCAAATGTAGGAATGGGATTCTCTAAGGCAGACAATTCGAACCCCCTCAACAGTGTGGACAATGATGAGAAACTTGGGAAACATGTTGCGAATGGAAAAATATGCCTCTTTGATTTCCAGAAAAGCCGTATCTGATTTTCCACTTATTGTTTAAGTGGTAAGTTCTAAATCTCATTAATGAGCAGCATCTACCTTATTTCCATCCATTTGCAACTCATTAATAGCTAACTGTATCCCATTCCTATGTTGCTTGCAATTCTCACCATCTCTCTGAAGAAACTGAAGAATTCTCATGCCAGTTCCTGACAAGGAAGTCAGAGCAGTTACCTGGTCACGATAGCTTGCTGCTTCCTTCTTCAGGTTTCTCCTTGAATATCCCTTCACCAACATGTCCTTGAATGCTCCAGGGACAATGTTTTCCTCCATCTTTTGTTCATCTGAATAAATATTGGTAAATGATCAGCATTGCCAATGAAATAACTCCATCACCAAGGCACCCCTTATATACATGTGGAGAGTCCTTGACATTGGTTCAGCTCCCTCAGAGCCAACTGTCCAAGTCAACAGATCTCTGACACTCCTGTTATTTTTTATTTTTTCTTTTTTTTTTAAGTGCTTATTATTTTTTTTTTCCCCAGCACCCATAGTGTGTGTGTGCAGGTGTGAGACACAGTGAAAGACACAAAGTGCACAAATCTTTATTCAAATTCCACCACCAGGAAGATAGGAAAACACCCGGGTGGCCAGTGACAAACACTGCCCTTCACCTCAAAGGGCAGTGCTGTGTGATCAAAACAGTGAGGGGGAGAGTAGGGACTAAATCAAAATAGAATTGGAGGGAGAAATGATGCACTCCACTTCCTGCGGCGCCCACCTCTCCCTGAACAACTCCAGGGCGTTGGTCGACACCGCGTGCTCCTT
>NC_057715.1:15209997-15262638 GCF_004010195.1 Chiloscyllium plagiosum
GTCTATACAGGGCCCTCCTTTTCACATCCCTAAATGAAACAAAATTAAAATTCTGGAGGCGGCTCAGGTTGTGGGGCACAGGCTCCCGCGGGAAGTACGGGACCTTGGGGCCAATGTGAAATTCTGTCCGGGCTGGGGTGAGCGCGGACGGGATCCCACCGCACACCTGAGCGTCCTCCAACTGGTGCACTACGTCGGGTCTGAGCACTGCCGTTTTAAGGCGTCGGATGGTGGTGGCCACGTACTGGATGTCTACCGCTGCCCTGCCTGCTATGTCCTGCGGCAGCGTTCAGCCCAGGCCACCGGCACCCAGCACGTTCCCGACCCTAGTCACCCTCGCCGCCACGGCCCTCCCCTCCGACAGCCACTCGAACCCGTGAGTACGGAGGTGCGGATTCCTGAGCAACGGCTCCCTGACGATAGCCGCTACTCCAGCCGGAGGGTAGGCGCGACGCGATTCGACCATGTTCCAGACAGTGATCAGGTCCTGGTAAAAGACAGGCAGCGTCTTGAGGGTGACCTCCAAACCGTCACGGTCGACGAACAGGAGCTGCGTGTCGAAGTTGAGGTTACGCACCTAAGGCAAGGAAAGTGGCACCTCGAACTGGCTCCGAGGTCAGAGTATCCTCACAATGTGATCTGTCGTTCTCGGATTGTAATGCTACCTCCGGTTTTACACTCCTGTTTGTACCTGTCAGCCAGGACTTCCTGATTGGACCAGATTAACAGTCCCAGTTAAGGAACTCATAGTCTATGAAGTCCACCTAGTTGATCTCATTACAGCCACATTACCATGGATAATTTTGTAATAATGTGGATTCCAGTTCTGACCTCAGGCCATCATATTGAGTTCAGGGACACTTTTGACTTGCATATTCCTGACAAGACGCTTTGCTTTCTTTATAGTACTCAATCACTTTGCCCTCACTTGGAAGCCACAGTCTCTGTGGACTGCATAGCTCTTTAGTAAGAGATCAGGAAGGATCAATAATTGTGGTGGATGATTTGGGTGACTGTCAGCATGGAGATGCTGCACTCAGTAATGAGGTTGATAGTCTTTGAGTGTTGTTTAATGTTGCTGAGCATGGTGTGTAGATTGAGTGTGAGGTAGCAGAAAGAAAATGTTGGCATTTAGCCTTGCAGAGCACAAAGGTTCATTGACCTTTCCCCAATACTGCCACGCATTCCATCTGACAGCAAGATAGAATGGACTCAGGCTGTTATCTGTGACTATCTGGCCTTTTTGGTGTCTTGGTCTCCTCTGGTGATCCACTGAGTAGAGGATGACTCTCTTCTCAACCACCTTATTCACTAATGCCTCTAGGCCCTTGCGAATTTTGTCTCCCCTGTGTGTGAAAAGGATGCTGTAGAGATTGGTTGCTTCATTATTGAGGTGAGGAGTGGAAGACAGCATAGGAGAGCAAAACCTTTTCCCGCCCCCCCCGAAAGTAACTCTTGGTCAAAAAAAGAGGGAGAATACAGCTCACAATCTCAATTGCTTGCTTTCCAGGCCTGGGAGGTTGAATATCCAAGCAGGAACAGAAATTTTATCAGTTAAAAGTCAAGGTCCTTACACTGTTAAGTGGCAATGCTGGCTTTTTGTGGTGTGTTTAATGGGTAATCAGTTTTCAAGTGGAACATTGTCTTGAAGCTCATAGGATGGTAGAGAATGAGCTGCTGTTTGCATGAGGGTAATAGCAGAGAAGAGCCAACACTTGTGGCAAATCTCTTTCTCACCATAGATTGCACTTGGATTGACACATCAATAGCAGTGGGTGGCTATTAAACTCACCTTACTTTGACAGCAGGTTCTGGAGCACTGTGAATTTTGAGAGATAATAGCTACACAGTTTCTCACTTGAGGATACTGTTGTATTTTTTAAATTTTGGATGGCAATCATTTTGATAACAAATTTGTATCCAAATATCTCTTAGCTGTTGCAGAGTCAAGGTGGATTTTGAGGTGGATGCTGTAAATGTGGCTGATATACTGATTTCTGTAAGGTCACAAGGAAGTAATGTGCAGTACATGACATTCAAGCTGAAAACAGAACTTGTTTTGAGTTTCATGAAGATGTCATAAAAGCATAATGTACTGAGTTACCAATGCTTAACAAAACTTAAATTTTTTTCTTCTTTGGGGCGGTGGCTCAGTGGTTAGCACTGCTGCCTCACAGCACCAGGGACCCAGGTTCAATTCCAGCCTTGGGTGGCTGTCTGTGTGGAGTTTGCACATTGTCCCCGTGTCTGCGTGGATTTCCTCCCATAGTCCAAAGATGTGCTGGTCAGGTGAATTGGCCATGCTAAATTGCCCATAGTGTTAGGTGCAATAGTTAGAGGGAAATGGGTCTGGGTGGGTTACTCTTCGAAGGGTCGGTGTGGATTTGCTGGGCCAAAGGGATTGTTTCCACACTGTAGGGAATCTAATCATTCTATATCTGGAAGTGTTATCACACAAAACTAAATGACCTTCCCATCACCATGACCATTTTTTAACCATTAACTGCCATCAGTAAATCATCCATGTATCCAATTAGAAATTTACATACAAAGACCATTATGGACAATGCACAACCAAAAGTGAGTAGGGGATAAGGAAAGTGGAAGGGGCTAAATCAAAATGGAGTTGGAGGGGGAAATAGAGCACTGTATCCCCCGTGGTGCCCACTTCTGTCAACAGGCATTGGTGGTGTTCTCTCTCCAATGATATCTGGCACAAATGTAAAAATAAAGCTTTTTGATATTTTCAAATCAAGCTGTTCAGATACATTATGACACACCTCTGGAGCAGGTGAGATTGAATGCAAGTCTTCTGGCTCAGAGATAGGGACATTACCACTGAATCACAAGAACCCTAGCTAAATTAAAGCCGTTAGTTTTGTTTTAAATCATCAGAGATGTCATGGCAAACAATTGTAGCTGGTGGGGCTTGAACTCTTCTGATTATTGTAGTTGTGTCAGCTGTAGATTAGTGAATAGCAACGTCTCCTTTCCACTCCAGAGATTCCCAGCATTTCATCCAGTACTGAAGGAGTACTGCACTGTTGGAGTTGTGATCATGTGAATGAGAAGTTAAACCAAGACACTGTCTTCCCTCACCGATGAATGTAGAAGACACACCTCCACAACCTCCTGATGAAGGAGCGTCACTCTGAAAGCTAGTGTGCTTCCAATTAAACCTGCTGGACTATAACCTGGTGTTGTGTGATTTTTAACTCCTTATATCTTGTTTTTTTGGCTTGAAATTCATATGATTTGATCACACCTCTGTGACCCAGATGTAGTTGTTTTCTATATTAAAGCTGTGATATAAATTGAAGTTTTTTCTTGTTCTTTATTGTTGCTCAGTGCTGTTCAAAAAAAAAATTCAATTTCCTGTTTCCACTTTTTGATTCAAACCAAGTTCTAAAACAAGAGTCGAAAATTGAAGAAAGAATGTCAATGCACAACTAAAAGTGAGCAGCGTATAAGGAAAATGGGAGGGGCAAAATCAAAATGGAGTTGGAGGGGGAAATAGAGCACTGTATTCCCTCAGGTGCTCACCTCTGTCAAAAGGCATTGGTGGACATGGCATGTTCCCTCTCCAATGATACCTGACACAAATGTAAAAATAAAGCTTTTTGATATTTTCCGCATAATGGTGCAAGGTTTCCAAGCTGCAGATTTCTGTCTTGTGCCTGAAAGATCACTGATATGACTTGGATGAATGAGCTCCATAAAATTTGATTATGATTTCCACCCAACTTTCATTATCAACAATAACTTGCATTTAAAATGTGTGTCAAAATCTTTCACAGCAGGATTTCACATGCAGTTTGACACTGAGCACCTTAAGCAGATATTGAAAAGCAATCTAAAACTGGGTCAAAGAGTTTGGTTTTAAGGAGCACCTTGGTTTGTGAGCTGACTTTTAGATACCTCTGCAGGTAACTTATGGCTGGAATACAGTAGGACAGTTCTCTCCACCTAGAGGGACTATAGTCTGACAATGTTATATTTATGCAAAACCTACATCAATTCACACTATAACATATTCTCCTCTTCAAGATAAGTACATCACTTTTGGTACATCTAATATCTTCCTACTTCTCAGACTCTAGCTCAAAGTTCCTGACGGCATTAAGACAGCATCAAATGCATTGCTACTTCATTATACTACACATCTTGTCAGAAGAGAGAGCAGTGCAGAGGTAGGGAGGCTTAGGGATGGAATTCTTGAGTTTAAATGGCTAAAAGCATGGCTACAATAGGTGGAGCAACTAAAATTGTGAATGTGCAAGAGGCCAGAAGTGGAGAAATTTAGTTATTTAGGAGAGTTGTAGGGCTGGAGGAGGTTACAAAGTTTAGGAAAAAGATGATACTGTGTTTGAAACACAGGGTTAGAATTGCAGAATTTTTAATGTTGCTGAATCAGGAACAAATGCAGACCAATGAACACATGGTGAACAGCCTGTGCTAGTTAATTTATTTTATAGACTGTATTCCTGTGTTGCTCATTCCAAATAATTTGCATTGTGGCTTGAGTGAAGGCTTTAGCCAGTACATTAATTGAGGAATTTCATTACTCCTGCAATGGTTTCCTGAAAGTCCCATTATCAGGTACTCTGGGCTGTTATAAAATGACTTGAAAATAAAATGGTTAAAGTGCTAATTTAAGGAGACAAGCTATTTGAATTTTGTTTTTTTTTATTATTCAACTGTTTAGAAATTTAATTAAATGTTTTCACTTACCATTAATATCTTTTTTTCCTAACTTGTAACGTGTTTATTTTTCAGCCTATGATTGGCGAAGCAGCAGATGTATTAGGCCTAAAATGATCAAATCTTTATGCTTTCCTCCCCATGTCTGCCTGTTTCTCGCTCTCAAGTTATGCTCAATATCATTAACATCACAGAGAAATCTAGATTCATTTTTGTGTCTATTGCACAGATCCATCAGGCACAGATGGAAAGTAATGGACCATGAAATTGGAAGAGGTCAGTTTTTCTGACTTCCTACAAGTTTACATCCGCCCCCTTCAATTTCCGAGCTTGGTTTGGAGGCCAACAACAGAAGTTTCCATTGGAAATCAATGGTAAATTTATTAAAGTACGCTAACATGGTCAAAGGATGTCATGGAGTTGCTAATGTGATTCCTGCTTGACCCAGCATCAAGGATAGTTGAGGCAGGGTCACCAGTGGTGATTGGTTGGACATGTACCTGAATGTTGCATAACAGGACTATCTGCCTCCAATTGTCCTCCACCCCTCCCCTCGCCCTTTACAACAGGATAGACGACATGGTCATCCTTGTGATGTTTTATCTTCCTACACATCGGTTGCAGGTCAGGCATTTCACTATCTGATTGGATGATATTTAAAGTCAATTTTGTCTTTTTCCATGTCTGTCATTTTTACAACTACAAATAAAAATATATGAAGCAATCTATTTTTAAAAACACATAAATTTTGATGCCCTTACGATTTTTCTCCTGTATTTCTCCTAGGTTTTGCTATCAGCAGTGACCAGGAGATTAATCTTTAATTCCTGGAGAAAGGATACTCTTAGAGGTTTGGCATTCTCCCAGTGAAATAAGACACTAATTGTGATTGCAAATATTGTGATTGAAATCAGATTCCTTCAGCTGAACTAAGATCATAGTTGATCAATAGAGTCACTCTGTGTACAAGAAGCAAAAGCAATTTGCATTGGCTAGCACCTTTAATGTAGTAAAATGTCTCTAGGTTTGTCACCAAAGCTTCGCTGGACAAAATTTGATACTAAGTAAAGTAAGGAGGTCAGTTGACCAAACGATTTTCAAAGAGATCAGAATAAATGTGTATCCCAAAAGAAGAAGAGAGAGGTGGAGGTGTTGAGGGTCGGAATTGCAGAACCAAGGCCCTGGGCAGTTGGAAGCACAGCCACCATTATGAACCAGTTAAAACCAGAGGTGCACAAGAGGCTAGAATTGGTAGGGCACAGATATGCCACAGGATTGATGGATGAAGGAACTAAAGAGATAGGAGGTGCAAGACCATGGATCAATGTTAAAAATGTGTCACTACTTTAAGTCTTTACTTACTTTGTATTCTCTCATGCTCTGATCAATGTTCTTTCCCCCACTCATCTTTATCTTAATTAAAAAGAAGCATTGATACTAGCTTCAAATTCAACTTCCTAGAACAGGTTGCATTAACCTAAGCCTGTGTTTCCCTGAATATAGGAGACCTAAAGTAATGTAATTATATTTCTTTACACATAGGTTGGTGGAAATTTGGAACTCTCATCCCTTAAAATATTGTGACTGGGGGCCAATTGAAAATTTCAAAATGGAAATTGACAGATTTTTAGTTGGGTAAGAGAATAAAAGGATATGGAATCTAGGTGTGTAGAGATCAGCTATTATCTAATTGAAAGACATGACAAGCTTGAGGGGCTGAACAGACTCTTTTTGTTTTGAACCTTTTGAAAACAAAGGACAGTAGTAGTCTAAGTTCAACAAATGATGAATAACTTTCCTCTGGCTGAAATTAATTCATATCCAATACGTTCTTAATTGATTTTGTGTGGTTGAGTTGAAGCAATTTGCATTGTTTAAGGAGAGCAATTGCCTGTGTGAAGTATTTGATTCTGAATGTAGAGCATGAGAACTTATGAGAGTATTGGAATTTCTGGAACCGTGTAAACACTAAAATACAATCAAATTTACCATGGCTTATACACAAATCTCTTAACTGGATCTTGTACCAAATTTACTGTACCTCCCAATCTTAGTTGAAATATAATGCCTGTCAAAAGTGAGCAGAACTAATAGAGGCTTGAGAAAAAAAAATCACAGCATCACAGAATCCCCACAGAGTTGAATCAGGCCATTCAGCCCAACAAGTCCACAATGACCTTCCAAAGAACATCCCACCTGACCCATCCCCCTACCCTATAATCCTGCATTTTCTGTGGCTAATGCACTTAACCTACACATCCCTGGATACTCTGGGCAATTTAGCTTGGACAGTCCACCAAACCTGCACATCTTTGGACTGTGGGAGGAAACCGGAGCACTTGGCAAAAACCCACGCAGACACGGGGAGAACGTACAAACTCCACACAGACAGCAGCTTGAGGCTGGAATCAAAACCAGATCCCTGTGAGGCAGTAGTGCTAACCACTGAGCCACCATGAAATATGAAATTTATGCACTAATAGTCTTAAATCTCTCTTTGTGTGAAATGTCAAGATTCAGGATGTTCAGGAGTGAAAATAAGAAGTGTTTGTTCACAGGAATAAAACTGGAAATCTGGAACTTTGTCCCACAAAAGGGTATCACTTGGAGTCATGGAGTCATACAACATAGAAACAGACCCTTCCATCCACCATGTCGATACTGATCAACATACACCAAACTGCACTAATCCCATTTACTTGCACTTGGTCCATAGCCTACAGTGCCCTGGCGTTCTAAATGTTCATCCAGATGCTTCTTAAATGTTGTGAGAGTACCTCCTCCAACGCTTAAGCAGCACGTTCCATATGTCTACCACTCTCTGGGTAAAAAATGTTTTCCTCAGATCTCTTCCAAAGCAATTAATTCTTACCTTAAACGTTTGCCCTCTGGTTTTAGACATAACTGCCATGGGGGACATATTATCATGATCTACTCTGTCTATGCCTGTCATAATTTTGAATACCTCAATCAGGTCACCCCTCATCCTTTTCTGCTCCAAAGAGAACAAACCCAGCCTATCCAGTCTCTCCTAATAACTGAGACTTTTCATCCCAAGCAGCATCCTGGCGAATCTCCTCTCCATCTTCTCCATTGCAATCATGTCCTTCTGATAGTGTAGCAACCAGAACTGCACACAATATTCCATCTATGGCCTAACTAGTGTTTTGTAAAATTGGAACAAGACTTCCTTGCTCCTGTATTCTATGCCCCAGCTAACGACGGCAAGCATCCCATTACCTTCTTCACTAACCTGCCTACAGGGCTGAGACATGCAGGGATCTATGGACTTCTACACCTTTCTTCCTCAGTACTCTCCAGGGACCTACCATTCATTGTTATAGCCTTCCCTTATTATACCTCCCAAAACGCATTACCTTGTACTTAGCGGGATTAAATTTCATCAGCCATTGCTCTGCCCAATTTACCAGCTGATCAATATCAGACTGTAGGCTGAGTCCATCCTCCTCACTATCAACAGCATCCCCAATTTTTGTGTCACCTGTAAACTTACTAATTGAACCTTCTACAGCCACAACCAAGTCGTTAATGTACATAACAGACAGTAAGGGTCCCAGCACTAATTCCATGGTACACCACTGGTCTCAGGTTTCCAATTGGAAAACAATTCTCCACCCTCCCCGTTTTCCTCCCATTTGTAAGCCATTTTTGGATCTAATTTACTAACTTGCCTTGGATCTCATGGGCTCTTAGCTTTTGGATCAGCCTTCCATGTGGGGCCTTGCCAAAGACCTTATTGAAGTCCATGTAAACCACATCAACTGCACTATCCTCATCAATATATGTAGTCAATTTCTCAAAAACTTCAACTAAATAAGTCCCTCTAACAAATCCATACTAATTGTTACGATCACTCCCAGCCTTTCCGAGTATTGATTAGCCCCATCCTGCAGATGTTTTTCCAATAATTTCCCAACCACCACCATCAGACTAACTGGTCTGTCATTACCTGGCCTATCCCCGCTGCCCTTCTTGAACAAAGAAACAACATTAGCTATCCTCCAGTCATCTGGCACATCACCTGTGACCAGCGAAATAACTTCACCAACACTTGAACAATTTCTTTCCTTGCCTCCACAGCAGCCTGGGAGACATCTCATCAGGTCCTGGGGATATATGCCTGCTAAAGCACCTAATACCTCGCCTTCTTAGTCTTAATGTGTCCTAGAACTTCACCAACCGAGTTGATATCTCTGGCTACCATGTCTTTCTCCTCTTTGAGTACAGATAAAATGCATTTTAGACTTTATCCACGTCTACTGGCTCCACACACAGCTTGCTCCTTTGGTTCCACTCATTTCCTTCTAATCCTCTTACTCTTCATACACTTAGTTTTTCTTGATCCATCTATCAAAGATATTTTGTGGCCCCTCTTTTCACCTCTTAATTTCCTTTTCCAGCAAACTTTTCAAGCATTCTTTATACTTTAAAGGGCCTCACCTGTTTTTAATTGCTGTACCTGACATATGCTTCCTTCTATTTCTCCATTAAACTCTCAATATCCCTTGCCATCCATCTTCCCTGAACTTGTTCTCCTTGCCCTTCACTCTTGGAGGAACGTTCTTGCTCTGAGTTCTCACTGTACTATTTTTAAAAGACTCTTACTTTCCAAATGTAGACATAACTGTAAGTAGCTGCTCCCAGTCTATGTTTGCCAGATCCCGTCTAATGACATTGAAATCAGCCTTCACCTAATTTAGACGTTTAACTTTTGGATTATCTTATCCCTTTCATAATGACTTTGAAACTTAGAGTCCATTATCCCCAAATGCTCACCCACTGAAACTTAAATCACTTGACTGGGGTCATTCCCTCGGATTAGGTCTAGAACCACCCATCTATGGTAGTACTATCTGTGTACTAGCACAAAAGCTCTCCTGAATGCACTTTAAAAATTCCACCCTGTTTAATCCGTTCACAATAAGACAATTCCAGTTCATGTTAGAAAGGCTGAAGTACCCTGCAACTATAACCTTACTTCTCTCACACCTTTCTGTGACTTGCCTACATATCTGCTCCTCTATCTCCCTCTAACTGTTGGGGGGCCTGGAGTATAATCCGAGCAAGGTGATAACCCCTTTTTTATTTCTAAGCTTTAGCCATACAGCTTCAGTTGAAAACCCTTTTAAGCTGTCCTCCTCATTACTGCAGTGAGGTTTCCTTCATCAATAATGCAATATCCCCATCACTCTTATATTCACCCCCATTGCATCTAAAACTTCTATAGCATAGAATGTTGAGCTGCCAGACCTGTTCTTGCTTCCCACCATGTCTCAGTGGTCACAGCAATGTCATATTCCCTCTCGTTGATCAATGCTGTAAATTCATCTGTTTTACCAATTAAGCTCGTTGCATTAAATTATACACAATTTTAGCTTTTGAGACCTTCCATGTCTCCTCCACCTAGTGGATTTGTCCTGGCATTCCTTCTATATCTGATTGGACCTTACTCCTGATTTTCGATGTACTCTGTGCCCCATTTCCCTGCCCAATGAGTTTGAAACCTCCCCAACAGCACCAGCAAAATTCCCATCAGAGATATTGGACCCATTCTGGTTCAGGTACAACCTATCCAATTTGAACCGATCCCACCTCTCCCAGAAGCTGACCCAATGATCCAAAAATCTAAAGCCTTCTTTCTTCCACTATCCCTTTAAAAAACATGTGCCTATTCCTGTACTCAGTTATCCGTGGCATTAGAAGTAATCCAGAAATTGCAATTTTAGTCGTCTACCTCTTTGATTTACTCTCTAAATTCCTCCAGTAGGACCTCTTCTTTTTTTATCCAGGTCATTGGTACCAACGTGTACCATGACTTCTGGCTGTTCATCCTCCTCCTTCAGAATGTCCTCTGAAACATTCCTAACCCTGGCACCATTCAGATGCTGCTTGACTGGCTGTGCTTTTCCAGCACCACACTCTTAGCTCTAATCTCCAGCGTCTGCAGTACTCACTTTTGCCTAATAGAGGGATACAGACAAGTATGGGCTTAGTCTAGAATGGCATCATGGGTTAGGGTGCCATTAGGGAGGCAACAAAGAGTCTTGATTGCTGCCACAAACTGCCTGTTACTTCCCTTTAAAATCGAGTCCCTTATCACTAAAGCTTTCCCAATCTTTTTCCTCCCCTCCTGTTCAGCAGTGGCGAGCATGGTGCTAGCAACTTGGCTGTTGCTGCTGCTTTTCTCTGAGATGTCATCCCCCAAACTGTATCCAAAATGGTATATTTGTTTGAGAGAGGGATAGCCACAGGGTACTCCTGCAATCTCTGCCCATGCCTCTTTCTGGCAATTAGCTTTTCTACCTTCTGCACCCTTTGTTTAATCCTTCCCTCTCAGTCACTTCACTTTCAGCATGAATACCAACCATTTCCCAGCTACAAACAGCTTTGAAAAATGGTCACTGGACCCAAAACGTTAACTCTGCTTTTTCTCCACAGATGCTCCCTGACCTGTAGAGTTTTTCCAGTAATTCCCGTTTCCAGATTCCCAGCATCTGTAGTCCCTTGAATTTTCTGCCTGTGTAGCCCTTATTTGCGATGTGACCAGCTCCCTAAATATGCTATCCATGATAACCTCAGCCTCATGGGTGCTCCATTGTGAATCCACCCACAGTTCTAACTGCTCGACGTGATCAGTCAGGAGCTGCAGCTGAACACACTTGCTGCACATGTGGTCACCATGGACACTGGAAGTGTCCCTGATCTCCCACATATTGCAGGAGAGCATTTCACATGACAGAGCTCTCCTGCCAGTGCTATTTGGCATGAACTGGGGTGCCTAATTTGGGAACAGATACTCTCAGGGAAATGCACAACAGAAATGTGGAGGTTGTTTAGGAAGCATCTGCCGATAATGCTGGACAGGTTTGTCCCACTGAAGGAAAGGATGGTAGATTGAAAGAACCTTGGGTGACAAGGAATATGGAACATCTAGTCAAGAAGAAGAAGGAAG
Organism: Chiloscyllium plagiosum; assembly: GCF_004010195.1. Taxonomy (NCBI): domain Eukaryota; kingdom Metazoa; phylum Chordata; class Chondrichthyes; order Orectolobiformes; family Hemiscylliidae; genus Chiloscyllium; species Chiloscyllium plagiosum. Next base: position 15,221,672 of record NC_057715.1, read on the forward strand.
CTTACTTAAGGTTGAGGAGACAAGATTCAGACAGGGCTTTAGAGGGTTACGAGGTAGCCAGGGAGGAACTGAAGAATGGACTTAAGAGAGCTTGAAGGGGACATGAAAAAGCTTTAGTGTGTAGGATTAAGGAAAACCCTGGTGTTCTACACTCATGTGAGGAACAAGAGGATGGTCAGAGTGAGGATAGGGCCGATCATGGATAGTGCAGGGAACATGCGCCTGGAGTTGGAGGAGGTAGGGGAGGTCCTTATGAATACTTTGCTTCATTATTCATTACTAAGAGAGACCTTGATGTTTCTGAGGACAGTGTGAAACAGACTGATATGCTAAAACAGATTGTTGTTAGGAAGGAAGATGTGCTGAAAATTTTGAAAAACCTAAGGATTGATAAACCCTCTGGACCAGATGGGATATCCCTTATGTTACCGGAAGCAAGGGAAGAGATTGCAGCACCTTTGGCGATGATCTTTGCTTCCTCACTTTCCACTGGAGTAGTGCCAGATGATTGGAGGGTGACAAATGTTATTCCCTTGTTCAAGAAAGGGAATAGGGATAATCCTGGGATTTACAGACCAGTCAGCCTTATCAAAGTTTGGGTGAAGATTTGTAGCTCAGGTGCTCGTTGTTGTGGTTCTGTTCACCGAGCTGGAAATTTTTGTTGCAAACGTTTCATCCCCTGTCTAGGTGACATCCTCAGTGCTTGGGAACCTCCTGTGAAGCGCTTCTGTGGTGTTTCCTCCGGCATTTATAGTGGCCTGTCCCTGCCGCTTCCAGTTGTCAGTTTCAGCTGTCCGCTGTAGTGGCCGGTATATTGGGTCCAGGTCGATGTGTTTGTTGATGGAGTTTGTGGATGAGTGCCATGCTTCTAGAAATTCCCTGGCTGTTCTTTGTTTGGCTTGCCCTATAATGGTGGTGTTGTCCCAGTCAAATTCATGTTGCTTGTCGTCTGCGTGTCACACGCAGACGACAAGCAACATGAATTTGACTGGGACAACACCACCATTATAGGGCAAGCCAAACAAAGAACAGCCAAGGAATTCCTAGAAGCATGGCACTCATCCACAAACTCCATCAACAAACACATCGACCTGGACCCAATATACCGGCCACTACAGCGGACAGCTGAAACTGACAACCGGAAGCGGCAGGGACAGGGCATTATAAATGCCGGAGGTAACACCACAGAAGTGCTTCACAGGAGGCTCCCTAGCACTGAGAATGTCACCTAGACAGGGGACGAAAAGTTTGCAACAAAAATTTCCAGCTCGGCGAACAGAACCACAACAGTCAGCCTTATGTCTGTGATGGGCAAAGTACTGGAGAGGATTCTGAGAGACAGGATTTATGATTACTTGGAAAACCATGGTTTGATTTGTTATGACACGGATAAACTCTCCTGCTTAATTTACACCAGAAACACAGAAAAGATTTATCCCGTGCAATAATATGTCAACATTCAAGAGGCCAACAATTATTTAATGTAAAAATTAACAACTTTATTTCTTAAAATATAACAGAGAATAGTTAACTAGCAACTATTTCCTTCTTCTAACCTATCTTAAACCTTCGCCTTCGATAATACTAGTGCGATAAAAACCCCTGATTGATTTATGAAACAAAACTTATTATCTCAAAATGAAGCAACTTCTGACTCTTCTCTGTATTCTGGTCTTCTTTTGTTCTTCTTGGGGATTCTGGTTCACAGGTTACTGATGGATAAAGGTACGTTTAAGAGAGGTATTTTTCGGGCAGTCTCGACATGCTGGTGGTTTGGCGGTTCTCCTCTCAATTGTTCAATTTTCCCCAATCTTATAACCCCAAAGCATTGGATTGTGTCATTGGTTTTTAAGATAATCAATATACTAAATTCAAACTGGATCGGAGTTTGTTTTTTGGGGGGTATAATTTAAACTGGTTGGTTTAATTCAAATCTGTTTTTGTCTCCAGGCAACCAGCTACCCTAACTGCTGGATCAAAAGGTTGCATTATATCATTTTTCAGAACACTTGGGTGCTATCAGGTAGTTTTTGCTTGCTTTTAACTCTCTTAAAGGTACAGTACATCCACATCTTCACAACAGATTAGAGATAGTCAGCTTGGCTTTGTGAGGGGCAGGTCATACCTCACAAACCTTATTGACTTCTTTGAGGATGTGACAAAACACATTGATGAAGGTAGAGCAGTGGATGTGGTGTACATGGATTTTAGCAAGGCATTTAATACGGTTCCCTGTGGTCAACTCATTCAAAACGTAAGGAGGCATGGAATACAGGGAAACCAGTCTGCCTGGATACAGAATTGGCTGGCCCATGGAAAACAGAAGGCGATGGTAGCTGGAAAGTATTCAGCCTCGAGCTTGGTGACCAGTGGTGTTCCACAGGGATCTGTTCTGGTCTTAGTGATTTTTATAAATGACTTGGATGAGGAAGTTAAAAATCACACAACACCAGATTATAATCCAACGGATTTATTTAGAAGTACTAGCTTTCAGAGCACTGCTCCTTCATCAGGTAGCAACCCCAATCCAACATCGGCACCTCCACATCTTGGATGAGGAAGTGGAAGGGTGGGTTAGTAAGTTTGCCAATGACACATAGGTCGGTGGAGTTGTGGGTAGGGCTGTTGTAGGTTTCAATGAGGCATTGACAGAATGCAGAACTGAACTGATAAGTGGCAAATAGAGTTCAACCTGGAAAAATGTGAAGTTATTCACTTAGGAAGGTTGAATTTGAATGCAGAATACAGGGCTAAAGGCAGGATTCTTGGCAGTGTGGAGGAACAGAGGGATCTTGGGGTCCAAATCCATAGATCTCTCAAAGTTGCCACCCAAGTTGATAGAGTTGGTAAGAAGGCATGTGGTGTTGGCTTTCATTAACAGATGGATTGAGTTTAAGAGCTGTGAGGTTATGCTGCAGCTCTACAGAGCCCTGGTTAGACAGCACTTGGAATATTGTGTTCAGTCTGGTCGCTTCATTATCAGAAAGATGTGGAATCTTTAGAGAGGGTGCAGAGGAGCTCTCCCAGGATGCTGCCTGGACTGGAGGGCATGTCTTACGAAGAAAGGTTGAGTGAGCTAGGGCTTTTCTCATTGGAGCAAAGAAGGATGAGAGGTGACTTGATCGAGGTGGAAAGATGATGAGAGGCATAGATAGAGTAGATAGCCACAGATCTTTCCCCATGGTGGAAATGTCTATCACGAGGGGCATAATTTTAAGGAAATTGTAGGAAGGTTTAGAGGAGATGTCAGAAATTGGTTCTTTACTCAGAGAGTGGTGGGTGCATAGAATGCACTGCCAGCAGTGGTAATAGAGTCAGATATGTTAGGGACATCTAAGCGACTCTTGGATAGGCACATGGAAATTAGTATAATGAAGGGTATGTAGGTTAGACTGATTTTAGAGTAGGATAAAAGGTTGCCACAACATCAAGGGCTGAAGGGTCTGTACTGTACTGTGCTATACTGTTCTATGTTCTATGGTCTAAGTCTGATTACAGCCGGGAAGAAGGGGTTCTTAAATCTATTGGTACATGCTTCCAAACTTCTGTATCTTCCACCCAATGGAAGAGGGTGGAAGAGAATATAATTGGGGTGGGAGGGGTCTTTGATTATGTTGGCTTCTTTTCTGAGGCAGTGAGAAGTGAAGACTGAGTTAATGGATGAAAGGCTGGTTTTTGTGATGGAGTGGGCTGCATTCATGACTCTCTGTAATTTCTAGCAGTCTTTGGCAGATCAGTTATCATAAAAAGCTGAGATAAAATGCTTTCTGTTGTGAATCTATAAAAATTGGTAAAAGTCATTGTGGGTATGCTGAATTTCCTCAGCCTTCTAAGGAAGCGGAGGTGTTGGTGTGCTTGGGTATATCAACCAAATTAAGTCAATCGCAAATGTATTTCCTTGGTCTCCTGCACCGCAAATCAGATTTATGGCATACATATGCCATTGTTTTGGCAAGCTTTTGCACAAAATTTGAGACCATAGATTCTATTTTTGCTTGTTGACAATCATTTCAGCCCTAGGACCCACGAATTCTTCAAGGTATTATCTTCGGTCCAACCATCTTCAGCAGCTTCATCAATAACTTATCCTTCATCCTAAGGTCAGTTGGTTGGTTTGATTGCACAGCTTTCAATAGCATTCATGGCTCTGCATGATTCTGAAGCAGTCTCTGATTTAAATACATGAAAGTCTGGATAGATAGCTTTTGGTCTCCCAGGGAATCAAGCGTTATGAGGAGTAGGCAGGAAAGGACAGTTGGAGCCCAAAATTAACCATGATCTTATTAAAGGATAGAACATGCTCATTGGGCCATGTAATCTACACCAACTCCTATTTCTTGTCTTCATGTATTTTAATGCAGCAAGGATTAGACCACATCCAGGCTTGTGTAGATAATTGGTAAGTTAGAATTAACTTATACAAGTCGAAAAGTGTGGCACTGGAAAAGCACAGCAAGTTAGGCAGCATCCGAGGAGCGGGAGAATCGACGTTTCTGATGAAGGGCTTATGCCTGAAATGGCTACTCTCCTACTCCTTGGAAGCTGCCAGACTTGCTGTGCTTTTCCAGTGTCAAACGTTTTGACTCTGATCTCCAGCATCTGCAGTCCTCACTTTCTCTTAAACTACACGAGTGCCAAGATATGATTAGCTCCAGCAAGAGAGAATCGAATCTTTCCTTGCCATTTGATGGCATCACCTTGCAAAATTCAGTGCCAACCTCCTTGAGGTTACCATTGACCAGAAACTTAATTTAGACCAATCACATAAACACTGTGGCTACAAAAGTAGACCAGAGGCTGGAACTTCCGACCTGAGTAGTTCACTACCTGACTCCCCAAAGCCTATCCACTATCTCCAAGGCACAAGTCAGGAATATAATGGAATACTTTCCACTGTGCAACTTCAACAACACTCAAGAAGCTCAACACCATCCAGGACATAGCAGTCCACTTGACTGGCAACCCCATCCACTATTTAACTACTAACTAATTAATATTGATGCACAATGGCAACTCACCAAGGCTACTTTGCCGTCTCGTATGCGCAAATGCACAGCTTAGAGGGAATGTTGTCTCTGACATTAAAGGAATGGCAATATTGTTACTAGCTAGGATAGTGTATAGTTACAAAGGGAATTTGTAAATAGTGATGTTCCTATGTTTCAGCTGCCCTTGATCTTTTAGGTGAGAGAATTACATGTTTGGAAGGTTCTGTGTAAGAAGGCTTGGCGGTTGCTGCAATGCTTGCAGATGGTGTACGTTGCTGATAGTGTGTGTCAGTGGTGGAGGAAATGAATTTTGAAGGTGTTAGATAGGGTGTCAATCAAATGAGTTGCTTTATCTTGGATAATATAGTGCTACATGGGTATTGTTGAAGCTACACTCATCCATTCAAGTGTGGTCTATTTCATAATTCCTCTGACTGTACCTTGTAGATAGTTGAAAGAATTTGAGGTGACAAGAGGTGAATCAATTGCCATAGAATTTCCAGACTTGGGCCTGCTCTTTTATCCACACTCATTATATAGCTGGTTCGGTTCAATTTCATTCAATGGTAACCTCTCGGAAGTTGGTATTATGGGATTCAATGATGGTTAGCCCATTGAATGTCAAATGACCATTGTTGGGTTCTCTCTAGTCGGCGATGGTGATTGCCTGGAATCTTTGTGGCATGAATGTTACTTGCCACTTATCAGTTTCAGCTTGAATGTTAATCTTGCTGCACTTGGAAATGGACTGATTCAGTATCTGATGAGTTTTGAAAGATGCTGAATATTGTGCAATCTGAAATGAACATGCTCATGTATGCCTTCATGATGGAGGAATTGATGAAACATCTGAAGATCGTTGCACCTTGGATACTACCCTAAGGAATGTTTGGTTGTGGCTCAAATTCTGGCTAATTTTTTATAATTATCCTTACAATTAACTCAGTCTCTGTGATTCATATCTATAAATTAATGTCCTGTGGTTTTCTGTAACCCTCCATGGTTACTTGCTTCAGTTAACTCTTTTCACTGTCCCATGGCATCAGTCATCAACACCCAGACAGAGGGAACCCTACCTCTATTTAACATTCCTCCATTGCATGGTCTGAGATTCTGGTGACTGAAAAACCCTTCTTCCAGAACGATCAACGATTTCTCACTTTCTCTCTCTCTTAACGTTTCATTCCCTTTGTCAATGTGAGATTAATAATGCATGAGGCTTTCAGCTGTTAGTGGCATTTCAACATTTCAGCAGGAAACCATCATCCATCCTGCAATTGAGGAGCTCTGCAGGAGGGACATTTGTGATGGATTGATTGTGCCTGGTGATTCTAATGAGGCTGAGTCCACAAATTACAGGATTGGTGCTTGTGAGATTAGGTAGGTAAGAGTCTTATTCTGGGACCCTGGTTCGAGATGAGCTCACACCTAATCGGAACATCTGACAATATTAAAATGTTTAGTTTTCCCAGTAAGTATACGAGGTTGAGGATAGTTCCAATTGAGGTGTTGGAGATGATTACATACGTTGATAGGATAGATAAAGAGAAACTATGTCTTTTTGTTGGGTGAAGTCCAGAGCAAGATGGAGATGCTTAAAACTAGAGTTAGCCCATTCAGAAATGACGTCAGGAAGCACATCATCACACAAGAGTACTGGAAGTTGAAAGCTTTCTCCTGTCAGAGACATTAAGACTGGAAATATTGAAAGAGCATTAAGAATTACAGAAACCTGATTGGAAGCTGTAATTAAGATGCAGATCCACCATGATCTAATTCAGTAGTAGTATTGGTTTGAGGGCTGAGTGGATTCCTTGTTGTAAAGCAGGGTTCTGAAATGGTTAATGTTTGAGATGCTTTCAGTTTTAGTTGATCTGATGATGTCATTCAGTGTCAGGAAAGAGGAGAGGAGTTGGGCATCTCGTAATTTATGTCCAACTAACCAATGCATAGTAACTTGTTTATTGCATGATAGCAACAGGTACAACATCTTGTTAAGACAAGTGCCTCTTATTAAGACCTGCTGACAGTTTATCTTCAATCATTGTTAAACCACAAGACCCTTTGATCTAGCATAGAAAGGAGGATTGCTGGCAGCACCCTGTACCAATCAGTAGCAGGTAATGGTTGGTTCTGCAATACACACAACAATTCTGAAATATATTCCTCAATCACCCATGCTTTATGTCTGAGCCCCAGGTAACTACAATAACCCAAGATCCAGCACAGCAAGTAGTTTGCATGGGAAATATTCTGTAGTTTTTCTTTACCCACAGTCATTGTTAGTTTTGTACCATAAATGTGTAACACGTCTGTGTTTTATTAACTCGTTGATCAGAGTTTCTTATTCAGGAGATGATAGGCATCAGTGGCTAGAAAATATAATTTGACACCTTTGCCCAAAACCTATATGATAACTTTAATACAGAAGAGGATGCGCTGGATGTCTTAAAAAACATAAAGGTGGATAAATCTCTAGGATCTGATCAAGTGTATCCCAGGATGTTGAAAGAAATGGTGGGGCCCCTGATAGAGATATTTATGTCATCCGTAGACATGGGTGAGGTGCCAGAGGACTGGAGGGTGACTAATATTGTGCATTTATTTAAGAAAGGCTGTAGTGAAAAGCCTGGGAACCATAGACCAGTGAGTTTGACACTGGTAGCGGGAAGTTGTTGGAGGGGATTTTGAGACCTAGGATTTACATGCTTTTAGAGTGGCAAGGGCTGGCTAGGGACAGTCAGATTGACTTTATGCATGGAAATCGTGCCTCACAAACTTGATTGAACCTTTTGAGGATGTAATCAAAAAGGTTGGTGAGGGTACAGCAGTAGAAGGTTATCTACATGGACTTTAGTGAAGCCTTTGAAAATGTTCCACATGGAGACTAATTAGTAAAGTTGGATCACATGATTCAGGGAGAGCTTGCCAATTGGATACATAATTGGCATGACAGAGGGTGATGGTAGAGGGTTGTTCTTCAGATTTGAGGCCTATGACCACTGGTGTTCTGCAGGGAATGGTGCTGGGTTCACTGTTGTTTGTCATTTATATAAATGATTTAGATGAGAATTTAGGAGGCACGGTTATTAAATTTAGGGATGACACCAAAATTAGCGGAATGGTCGACAATGAAGAAAGTTATTCAAGATTACAAAGGGATCTTGATCAATTGGGCCAATGGGCTGAGGAATAGCAGATGGAGATTAATTTGGATAAATGTGAGATGTTACATTTTGGTAAAACGAACAAGGCCAGAACTTGTACAGTTAATGGTATGGCCCTGGGTAGTGTGTCGAACAGAGAGATCTAGAGGTCCAGGTAGATTGTTCTTTGAAAATTGCGTTGCAGGTCAACAGGGTGGTTAAGAAGACATTTAACATGCTTGTGTTCATTGCTCAGACCATTGAGAATAGAGTTGGGACCTTATGTTAAGATTGTACAGTACATTGATGAGGCCACTTTAAAGTACTGCTACAGGAAAGGTATTGTTAAAGTGGAGAGGGTTTAGAAAAGATTTACCAGGAGGTTAATGGGACTGGAGGGTTTGAGTTCTAAGGAGAGGCTGGTTAGGCTGGGACTATTTTTCACTGAAGCATAGGAGGTTGAGGGGTGAACTGATAGAGGTTTATAAAATCATGAGGGGCATAGATCAGGTGAATAGCAAAGGTCTTTTCTCTCGGGCTGGGGAGTTCAAAACTAGGAGACAGATTTATTTAAGATGAGAGGCGAAAGATTTAAAAGGGACCTGAAGGGCAACTTTTTCACACAGAGGGTGGTTTGCATGTGGAATGAACTACCAGAGGATGTGCTGGATGGAGGTACAGTTACAACATTTGGACATGGACATAAACAGGAAAGATAGAGGGATATGGGCCAAATGCAGGCAAGTGTGATTAGTTTAGTTTGGGAATCCTGGTCAATATGGATGAGTTAGACCGAGGGGTCTGTTTCCATGTTGTATGCTATGCATATTTAGTCTGTCAAAACATATTGTTTGAGATGGAGACAACCAAAGTTTGAAGCCATTATTTGTTGGGGAACTGCATCACATGGTTTCTGAAAAGGAATTTTTAAAAAAGTAATTTTATCTGTTGAAATTGGCTGCCCTTACCCTTGTTTAATGTAACCTTTCCTCTTAACCACTTGCCTGCTGCAGCACTTATACCAAAGCAATGACCTTGATTTTTCTCTTGACTTCTGTAGGAATGATTCAGTTTAGTTTGTTTTCTCTATGTGGTGATAAGGAGTAAAACAAACAGTGTGTTGTGACATGCACAGCATGTGATTAAAACAATATTTAGTTGTGGAATGTATACAGTTCATTGAGCAGCATTAAAGAGAATCTTGCTGCATCATAATTAGTATCTAAACCAAGATTTCTACATTAATAGTACATCAGGTACATTTTAATAAGCCAAATTAGGGTCTAATGCTTCATCTCTATTACCTGTGGTGCAGTTAAATTTTGATAGAGTTTTTCATTCACAAGCTACAAGAGTACAAATTGGTCCAGAATTAAGGTTAACCAAGTAGAACACAAAATTCCACCAAGTCCAATCCATGCCAAGTCCAGTTCACTTGTACTTGCTAGACCTTAAGGGTGTTCACATTTATTATTCAGAATTTAATTCTCAGATTCCATTACCAGTGTTCACTTGTATAAACCCATTTTCCTGCATTCCCCATTGGTAGTTATGCCTTCAGATGCCTGGACCTTAAACTCTAGAATTCCATTTCTAAACTCCTTTGATTCTCTGACCACCTTTAAGATTAAAGTATACCTCATTGATCAACCTCTTGGTCAACTGTCTTAACTATATAGATTGGTGTTGTAATGTACCTATGAAGCACTTAACGATTCTTTATAAATGCAAGTTATAATTCAGAGTTATAATATTCTAATTTCCTTATGAAATTGTGTTTGTATAACCACATTGAGCAAAGATCATTGTAAACTGAATATGTGTAATGTCAGTATTTATCTTTTGATCTCGTAATTGTCATGATCCACTGGGGCCCAGTACTCTGGAAGTCAAGTCTCACTATTTCCAGAGTCACCACAAATATGAGGATTCAATGAAACTATCAAAAATCCCAATCTGTCTCTGACTGACTGCTACTCATGACCAAAGCAAAACCACAACAAATCACTTCAGTAACAATAAAAGAAAATATTTATTTAACACTTTTAACTTTAATCAGGATAGCAAAAGAACAAGATTTTTTAATTTAAAGAAGTTTTTCCCTTTTAAAACTCAGACGCACAGTGCCACACAATCACATAAAGGGGCAAGAAAAATCAGGCAAAGGACAAATATTATGAGTGGAAGGAAAAGCAATAGTTTGAGGAACACAGTTTTGTATCACCAACTCAGAAACATAAAATTAGATGGGTCGGTTCCACAATGCTTTTCCTTTCTTTGATGATGGCTCAATATTATTTGCAGAGTGGTGATCAGTCTCCATTTACTGGTTGCTTGGATGGACCCAGAGGTTTTTCTTCCTTGTAAGCTTTTGTATTCTTCCTGAGTGCCGTTTCTCCCTGCTGTTTTGACAGGCAGTCGGAGAGGGCAAATTTTCCGAACAAGGAACAGAGAGGTAATAGGTGCTGATCCTGCAAGATTCTCTGACTTCTGTCGTCTTCTGTTTTAATTCACTCTTACAGGGCCTGTGTTAAACTGCAACTGATCCAGTCAAAAGGTTGTTGCTATGTTGAGCTCACTGGAGTACACAACAACTGGTGCCAATTGAAAAGCCAATCAAAGTTCTGTCTCTGGGCAGTGTTGTCCTGAACACATAAAGGTGTTTTGTCAAAGTAACCAAAGTACCTTTGATGTCCATTTATTGAGTAGCTTCACTTGTTTTTCCAAAGCTGCAAATAATTCCATGCATCTTCACTCCTTTTAAAGCATGCCTATCTTTCTCATTTTCAGTCAATTGTCCCAAAAATTAAAAACAATGCTTACAGCTTGCTAATTTATTACACAGTTAAGCAGCATTTTGTATTATCTGAGGGATGCATCATTTATTTGTATGTGATGCAGCAATGCTTGCAAGGTGTTTATTTTTCAGAACATCACTGCAATACCTTACATATCCATGTTTGTTTTATATGCTTGACATTTTATTTCCTGGAGCTTGTAACATGAATTCAGTAGTTTAAATCTTTAAGGTTCAGTCAAAGTCTGATTATCAATGAAACCACCAGAAATCCACAACCTCCATAAATGAAAATTCAAAGAACTGGCATTTCTAACAGACTAATACACTTGAAGGATGTAAGGAACATCAGAAATGAAATAGTGAACATTAAAGGAGAATCTCCACACTCTGGTTTTTAAGCATGGTTGATCTGGATATTTATCTTTTTGCTGCTTATGGGAGCTGTGGTGGAATTCACGACTCTCTCACCACTGACTCAAAAAATATGGGTTCAAGTATCAGATACTTCGAAGAATCATAGAATTGTTACAGGACAGAAGAAGGTAAAAACAATGACTGCAGATGATGGAAACCAGATTCTGGATTAGTGGTGCTGGAAGAGCACAGCAGTTCAGGCAGCTTTTGCCCGAAACGTCGATTTCGAAGCTCCTTGGATGCTGCCTGAACTACTGTGCTCTTCCAGCACCACTAATCCAGAACAGGACAGAAGAAGGCCATTCTGTCCATCTCCAAATTCAATTAGTACCATTTCACAGTCCTCTCCCCATCATAATGTACAATCTTTCTTTTCAGATAATTCTATTCCCTCATGGATGCTTCATTTGAAGCTGCCTCCACCACATTCTCAGGGAGTGCATTCCAAAGCTTAACCACTTCCTGTGTGAAGAGGTTTTCTCCTCCTGTCCCCATTGCTTTTTTTGCCAATTGCTTTAAATCTGTGCCCACTTGTTTTCAGATCTTCCACAAGTGACCACAAGTTTTCTTCATGCAGTCTGCCAAGATCCCTCAAAAGTGATTTTGAATACTTCTACCCGATTTCCTCTCAAGGAGAACAGTCCCAACATCTCCAGTCTACCTATGTGATTGAATTTCCTCATCCCTGCACCATTCTCAGGAATCTTTAAGGCATTTTTCACGAATGCCTTCCAATCTTTGCACAAATGAAGTGCACAGAAAATACTCCAGTGGAATGGGAGTTAGTTTTTAAATACTTGAACACAGAATCCAGAGGGACTATCCAGTGCAGTACTGAGAGAATGCAGTACTGTCAGAGATGTGAGTTATTCATCCAAGACCTTGTCTGCCCTCTCATGTGAACGCAAAAGATTTTATAGCAACATCTCAAAGAGGAGCAAGAGAGTTACCCTTCTTGTCCTGTCCAATATGTATCCCTGAATTGACATCATTAAATACATTATCTGGTCAATAACACATTGCTGTTTGAGGGATCATACTGTACATAAAATGGCTGCTCAACGGTGATTACCATCAAACTTTCATTGGGCAGACTCTAACAGGTGCCTCAACAACTTGGGCTATGGCGAGATTTAGAGCAAATCAAGCAAGGAGTCCATTGAGGCAGTCTCAACATCAGGAGGAACTCACTGCATCATTTATGTATCTGCCAAACTGCAGCTTTCTCTCTAGGCAATGGAGAGTTGCCAGCTGAGGGACTTTATATCTTGTTAAAATGCCTTAGTCATGTTATGACTTGCCTAATTTATATGCAGCTTCCTATCCGACAAAACAGATCAAGCAAGCTAGGTGTGAGAATTCCCGACTCGGAAGTCAGAACAGGTATCTGGCCAGTTTAGATTGCTGCTTGCTGCATGTGACCTCCATGATGAACAGTGGGCATCAAAACTCCGTAGGCACTAGCCACTTTCACCCAAGACATCCACAGATATGGGCATCCAACATGTGCTAGCGTCTAAGAACCCTCATGGCATATGCCTAATCTACATATCATATGCTTTTGTGCTTCAGTTTTGCATCTCAGGCTGCACCAACAGTTATCATTCTAATGCTGTTGCAAAGACACTGTGTGCTCAGGGTCATGCAGCCATCTACTGGACCAGGCTGCATCTCAGGGCTATTTGCTTGCTGTCTCAGCACTCGCTCACTTTGAGGATTCTGCCATGAATTGCCTTTTTATGCTATACCCTTCAGATAGAGACATCACATTCACAGTATGGCTGTATTGTCGTGCCATTTAGCGCAGTCACAAAGCCAGTAACCTTGTCATGACTGTCAATCAGCCTCAGTCAATTCAGGGGCGTTTGGTCAGAGGGTGCTCTCACAGTATGCCAAGGCAGCCTTTAGCGCTAGTTCAAAGCAGTACATGGTCGGTCAGCATCCCGGGGCAGTCAGATTCGGATATTTTTCTATATGAGGATGAGGAGCCTAATGATGAACAGTCACCATCCATCTTGCCTATTTCTGCCCTATTGATGATTGTTTTCCTCTTGGAATGAGGGAATGCTTTACTATTGATTAAAGTGGGTGGCACAGCTTTTATTTCTGTTGCAGATGGGAAATGTCCCAAGTGGATAAGCAGTGCAGAGAGTATGCAAGATCAGTGTTATTGGAGGTTAGGTTGGGTGACAGGGTGTGAGAGAAGATGTTGCAGGCAAAAGTGAGAGAAACTTTGGAAAGTCGCTGTTGAATCAGCTTCCATCACCCAGGTAGAAAAGATCTCTGATTATATCAGATGCAATCAACTTGCAGAACCTGTCAGGCTCTTAAAAAGAAGTGATGTTCTCTAAGTCTGGGCGGCAGCACACAATTTCTACTGATATTAGTACAAATTTACTGCTGTATCAGAAATGAATCCTGCAATATATCAAAGTAATTGGCAGCATGGTGGCTCAGTGGTAAGCACTGCTGCCTCACAACAACAGGGACCTGAGTTCAGGCGACTGTCTATATGCAGTTTGCACATTCTCCCCGTGTCTACGTGGTTTTCTCTGGGTGCTCTAGTTCCTCCCACAATCCAAGATGTGCACTTTAGGTGGATTGCTAAATTGCCCGTAGTGTCCAGGGATGTGCAGGCTAGTTGGATTAGCCAGGGATAGGAAAGGGGAATGCATCTTGATGGGATGCTTTTTGGATGGTTAGTGTGGACTTGATGGGCTGAATGGCCTGCTTGCACAATATAGGGATTCTATTATTATCTAATTCATTAAAGAAAAGTTCAGAAATAGAAAATAAATTCAAGAAAAAGCATTGGACTTAAGCATAATTCTTTGCAAAAGTTATCTAAAAATTACTCAATGGCAAAATCCTAGTGAACTGTGACACTGTATAAAAAGGCAAACTATAATGGGTGCTGGAAATCTGCAACAAACAGAGAATGCTGAAGAAACTCAGTACGTCTGGCAGCATTTGTGGAGGGAAAAATTGAATTAGCACTTTGAGTATGGTATAACTTTTCTTCATTAGTACGAAATATGTTAGTCTGTTGGTAATAACAATCACCATAAACTGAACATGGTTATGGGACAATCTTCAAGACCCTATATGGTGTAAGTATTAATTTACTTCAAGTAACTGTTTATAATTGTACAAAAACAAAATACTGTTGATCCTGAAAATCTCACAAACACAGGAAAATGTTTGGAATACTCTGCAAGTCAAAAACCATCAATGAAAAAGTGTTGATTTTTACACGTCAATAGTGTGTTCACATGAAAGGGCATTTAGCTGTAATGCCTACTCTGTTTCTTTCTTTATGAATTTTGCCTGATCTGCTGAATGTTTCCAGCATTTTCTGTTGTTATGGTGAAGGTTGGCTTTAGATTTGTGCCCAGAGGAAAGAGAAAACAAACTTACCTCTTCCAAAGCATAACAAAATATCTTATAGTGACTTGTTCTCTCTTTTCTATTTTTTCAACCACATTTTCAAATATTTCTCCATTTTTGATTCAGTATTAATTTTTCTGATGATAAAAACAGCATGTTTTATCATGAAGAAAAGACCTCAGCAAATTTATCAGCATGTTTGGAGAGAGAAACTGAGGGCTGGCCCTTTTGTTTTGGTAAAAACGTTTTGGCTGAGTGTCAATTTCTTCAAATCCCATGGAAGTTTCCTGTCTGTAAGACGCAGGTGAGTTTTCTTACTCTGTTGTCTGAAATTCACTTCATTAACTGTTTACCCTGCTCCACAAGTGCCTTTCGCATCTGATGCTAGCCCAATTTGACCACTCACCATCTTCAAAAGAACTCGCTATTAGATTAGATTAGATTCCCTACAGTGTGGAAACAGGTCCTTCGGCTTAACAGGTCCTCTGCAGAGTAACCCACCCAGACCCATTCCCCTCTGACTAATGCACCTAACACTATGGGCAATTCAGCATTGCTACTGGGATATCCAGAATGGACTACCATCCCTGGTGCCCAAGCCATCTTTTAAAGGTTGCTTTGCACTCAGACAAGCGCTATCAGTGTTGAAGTTTTCATTGGATGTTTCAGACAAGGGGAATTTGATGCCCTACTTTGTGAACAGGCACCTGGAAGTTCTGGTCAATGGGTTAGTGCAAAGCAGAGATGTCCCTGCCCCAGGACCAGCAGAGGATGCCATGCCTTCGGCCCTGCCGGTCTGGTTCAAGATTGCTACTTGGGTTAGTGCAGTCTGTGAGAATGCCCAGCCATAAAAGTGAAGGTTAATATGTCAGCCAGGATAGATGTCATTATCTCTCTTCCACCTCACACTCACTGCTCTTGCACTCATCTCTCACAAAGCTCACGTTCTATCACTCTCACTGTTACATGCAACATCTTCCCTCACTCACTCTCACGTGCTCTAACCCTGCATGGCCTTTTTGCCTCCTACTTACTCCTTGAGCCACACTTCTCCCAGTTGTGCCAGCACTAACAGCTGTGCTATCCACTTTAATCTCATTCGATGCCTCCCTCAGTGGAGGAGAAACTGCCAGCCCACAATAGAGCAAAGAAAGCTAAGACGATTGGTGGGCTGCCATCGGGTGACCGACTGACTGTGCCCAAGCTTCTGAACTGATCTCAGATGCTGCCCTTGACGTACTATACTAGGACTCCGTGACTGAAGGCTGTCTCTCGGGACCTGACTGAGGTCTTCAGGCAACCGTGTCAAGCTTCTTGTCTTTGTGTCTGCAAATTTGCAAGGCAAGGTAGAAGTATTGGGAGCTGGGTAGCTCTGGCTAGGGGTGGGGAGGGCAAAGCACAAAAAGACAGGGCAGAACAAGGCAGGAATAATATGAGTATCCAGGCAGCCTCAATATGAGCGAATGCTAAGAGAGCAAGTGAATAGCACTGGGATGCATCCTGGGTTGAAAAATGTGGTGCTGGAAAAACACAGCAGGCCAGGCAGCATCCGAGGAGCAGGAGAATCGACATTTCAGGCATAAGCCCTTCTTCAGGAATCCTGGGATGCACTGGGATGCATCCTGGTCCAGTAACTGAACTGGTTGCATGTCCCTACTGTAAAGTATCTGTACAGCATTGTTGCAATGCTAGCTGCCAGTGCACTCCAAGTACAGATTTAAAGTGATGATGTATCCAGTATGTGGATTGGAGAGGTGCCATGAGGGCCCTGAGAGGCCGATAGGTGTCAGATAACCAGCATCCTTTCCAGGGGTTGAGTGTGGCTGGTGCCCTAAGACGTTGTTACCCAGTATCCAATATAACAGTCCAGAGGGCTAAGTGGCAAGCTGGAATCGTCAGTTACCCACTCAGACTTTCATGTTAGGAATTCTCAGTGTCTAATCTCCACACTGCAGGAGGTGGGATAGGAAGGTGCACATTCATGAGGGGAAAATGCATAATCAGGCTGATAGCAAGGAATAAACCAATTGCAACTGTCTCTCAATGTCCAGACATAGTTGGAAAATGTAGCCAGTTGCTCCAGATGCCTTCCCTGGACTTCTCATGTGATTGTCCCATATTTCGAGCCATAGCCCACGTTGTTCAGGGCCCTATAAGTTAGCACTTCAGGTTGAATATGACTGTTCCTCAGGACAAGAAAGTTTTATGAGCAGAGTCTTATTTGATTCAATCCATAAACTCTGCTTCTCTGTCTACAGATGCTGCCAGATCTGCTCAGTATTTCCAATATTTCTCATTTCAGATATCAAGCATCTGAAGTACTATGCTTTTCATTTTTCTTGTATCTCTCTGACATATTTTGGCAGGATTTTTTCTATGTTACAGCTGCCATATAAATCAAAGATGTTTAGAATTTAAATATTGGTGTACATAAGCAAGGCTTTTAAATATTACTTAGTGACCTTTGTTGGCACAGACAGATTTTGTCATTTATTCTTTAATAATATATGGCACTTGCTTAAAAAAAAACACATTTAACTCACTATTGTTTTTAAGAGATATTCAAAACATACTTACAACCTCATACCTTGATTTCTAGGTAACCTTAGACAAACGAATGGATGAAATGCGCATTATGTTTGTCTAGATATTTAAGTTCCATTTTTTGAGGCAATTGGCGAAAGACTTAGAAGAGAGATGAAGAGAATTATGTTGAAAGCATTACGTTGGGATCTGCAATGCACTGTCTGTGAGGGTGATGGAACACATTCATTCCGATCTCTCAAAAAGGAATTCACAAAATTGTTACAGTGTAGAAGGAGGCCATTCAGCCCATCATGCCTTATTGGTTCTATTACCTAGGGCCAATTTTCTGCCTTTTCCCCATATCCCTGCACACCATCACTGTCCAAATAATAATCCAATGCTGTCTTAAATGTCTCAATTGAACCTGCCTCCATTAAATTTCCAGGCAATGCATTCTATACCCTAACCACTGTAATTAAACAAAAAAAAAATTACAGGAAGGAATAAGGGATTGGGACTAACTGGATAGCTCTTTCAAAGGACCAGCACAGGAACCGATGGGATGAATGGTCCTCTTCTATGCTGGATGATACACTGATCACTATTAATTGTGAGAAGCATATGTTACAGAATTCAGTCTGATATATTTTGACATTAACTACATCTGAAATCTAATCTTTGTTCAGACTTCTAAACTTTAAAAGTAAATATTGTAAATTTTGAAATATTGTATCTCTCGATTGCTGGAATTTAATACTCCATTAATAATGCTGAAAAGAAAATACAAATTGGAAATGGAGTGCAGTAAGAAGCAGATAAGAGTATCCACATTCAAAGTTAAAAACCTAAGAATAGGAGAGGGTTGTTCAACCTCTCAAGTCTATTCCATCATTCAGTGAGTTCATGGCTGGTTGTGACTCAATTCCATTTATCCACATTGGTTCTGTAACCCTAATGTGATTGACCAAGAAAAATCCATGAATTCTTGCAGGAAGTTGCAATCTCTGTAGAGTTCCTGGTCTTCTATTGAACAGCCTTTTGCTCTAAACATGGAACATCCAGTACCATTGAGTTTAACACCCTGCTGGTGATCAGTTCCCTTTGCTGTAAAATAAATCTTCAATTTGTTTTTTTTTGCTTGTTTGAGGTAACATTGTTAAATTATTAATTATCTCTGCGGCAGCCTCATAAGACATTGGGTTTGTACCATGGTGGTTCATTCTATGTTAAAGCAAAGCCTGGTGTGGCTCAGAAGCCCCATTCTAGCAAGGCAGTCTCAGCCTCTGCCTGCTGCACCTGGAAAACAAAGGGCTGAGGAGGTGCATGGTTCACTGACCTCTGGTTTTTCTAAGCCCTCTTCTCAGTCAGCTGAGCTTTTCATTTCTGCTCACCTCTTCCAAAATCCGCACAGTCTCTAGAGGTCATAGCCATCAGCAACTGTATCCTAAGGATTGCTGGACTGTGAACTGCAGTGTGTGGACTGATATTTATATGTGCAAATGCCTAGATCTACGAAAACCCAGATCTGAGCAAAACACATTTTGAGGAAGTGAGGTATACATTTTTTATAATTGTATTTCTTAAGTCTGGAATAATTCTCTATATAGCTACCACATATACAACTTTAGCTCAGCTTTTCTGTGACATTGTGAGTGTAAATTTTATTTAGTGGTAGCACTTATGGGGTACCTTGGGACATTTTGCTACATGGAGGAGTGCAAACTGCTGTTGTTCATATGATTCAAAAGCAGATTATAAGGGAAAACATGAATGATTTGATTGGGCAGTAGGACAGTTAAGGTGAATGTATTTGAGGTGTGGGTAACATGGAGATCTTGGGAATACAAGTTGAAAAATCACTTAGACCACCAGGACAGGGTTTCCAGGCAGTGGAAGCTTATGTTCCAAAGAACAAATTTTCTTAGTCCAGTTGTGTCAAAATATAATGATGGAATTAAACAGTTTTTAACACTGCGACTTAAAATGTGAGTAAAAATTACTTCCAGAAATTCATAATTGTGCATGTGTCAAATTGAAGCTTCTCTGTAAAGGTTGTATGAATTTTTCAAAATTCTTGAGTAGACTTAGATAAGTTTTGACATAAATTGTTTGGGAAGAAAGAACATGGACCAAAACAGCTTGGAAACATTGAGTTGAAGCTTATGTTTCTTTGGCTAAGTCTCACTTTCATTGAGTTTCATGGATGGTTTCTATCCACAGGGCTGGGTGTATTTTCTCACTGCATCTTCCCAAACTCACCTCATTAATTACCTACTGCACCCCTCTATGGCACCCTTCTCATCCAATTCTAGCTGCATTCTATTCCTTGCCATCCCTGAAATAACTTGCCACTGCCAAGATATCCCATAATGGATCAGCAACCCTGTGTCAGCATCATCTTTAAAAGTCCATTGTGTACCTGGACAAGAAATGTTAATCTGCAGCTGCCCTGCATAGTTCCTAACATTTGACCCTGGACATTGCAGAGGAGGGAAACTTAGCATCCCAGTTTGCAGACTGGGGCCTAAAGTCCTGCTGGTCAGGGTGGTGTGGAGTCAGGCTGTTCTCTTGCCCCAGGACCAGCCAAGGTGGACACAACAGTAGACCATGCCAGCCTGTAGGAATGACCTTTTCCACTCTACCAGCTTAAGTGTCACCAACTTCTCTGCGATAGCACAGACTCACTTGATCTCTGCTCCTGTACCTACCTCCCACCGATACTCATGCTCTACCACTCCCACTCTCTGCCACCCATCCCAACTCCCGACATCTTGTATGCTCTCTGTGCTGCTGACTCACTCACTCAGGACTCCTCCTCATTTGCACCAAAATTAACAGCTGTGCCACCCATTTTCGTTTCACTTAAAATGTGCTTTATTTATTATTTCAGAGGAAACCAACCTCTAGCAAGGGTCAAGATGAGTGGTGGGCTGCCCAACATTTGATTTCCCACCCTTATGAGGAAGTGCTCCAGATTCTGACCACCCCTGGGCTGGTATTGGAGGCTACCCCTACCTTACTGTGTGTGGAACCTCCTTACCAAAAGCTATCTTCCTTGATTTTACTGAAGACTGCTGACAACCATGCCAATCTTTCTCGCTTTATGTCTATGTTATATGGTATGTCAATAGAACAGCACTGTGAGCTTGCTGTCTTTGGCTGAGGGGCAAGTTGCAACCATGCAAGGCAAGTTTGCTTTGAGCTCAGGGTGAGGGAGCTCTATGAGAGCAAGCGAGCAGTCCAGAACTATTGACTGATGTAGACAATGAGTTAGGTGTGTGTCTCTGAACCACAGTGTCCTTGCTGCAGCAGTACAAAGATACTTGCAGGTGCAGCCCAAGGTGCTGTATTGAAGTACAGAAGCATTTTGTAAGTGGTTCTTAGAGGTTGGCATATGTCAGATGTTAGTGTCTGTGAATGTGTGACTGGTGTCCATGAAGCATGCTCTGAGATGTTGGCATGTCCTGTGCAAGGTCATTTGGGGCAAGTAATGAGCTAAATTTACTAGGTGCTTTCTCTTACTTGTTTTTGATATTGCAATTTCCACCTTTTCATTTTCCCCAACTGAAATCCTAGTATTTCCATTCTGGGTTTTTCTCAGCTACATTTTTATCAATTAAAAGTTTCTAGGAAACATTATAACATTCCAGGCCAATTTTCAAAAACTATTGGGCTTTCCTTTGAACCTTCTTGTGTTCTGCTAAGAAGAGGATTAGCAGGAGGATCAGAAAGCCGACAAAGAACAAGCAGGCAAAACAGGTTCCACTGACAACCTGCAGCTTCCATTACTGACATGTAGAACATAGAACATTACAGCGCAGTACAAGCCCTTCAGCCCTCGATGCTACACCGACATGTGGAACCCATCTGAAGCCTATCTATCCTACACTATTCAATTTTAATCCATTTGCCTAACCAATGACCATTTAACTGCCCTTAAAGTTGGCAAGTCTACAACTGTTGCAGTCAGTGTGTTCCATGTCCCTACTACTCTCTGAGTAAAGAAACTACCTCTGACATCTGTCCTATATCACCCCTCAATTTAAAGCTATGTCCCCTCGTGCTAGCCATCACCATTTGAGGAAAAAGGGTCCCACTGTCCAACCTATCTAACCCTCTGATTATCTTATATGTCTCAACTACGTCACCTCTCAACCTTCTCTCTAATGAAGACAGCCTCAAGTCCCTCAGCCTTTCCTCATAAGACCTTCCCTCCATACCAGGCAACATCCTAAGAAATTTCCTCTGCACCCTTTCCAAAGCTTCCACATCCTTTCTCTAATGCGGTGACCCGAACTGTACACAATACTCCAAGTGCGGCTGCACCAGAGTTTTGTACGGCTGCAAACATAACTTCGTGGCTCCGAAACTCAATCCCTCTACCAATAAAAGCTAATACACTATATGCCTTCTTAACAACCCTATCAACCTTGTGGCAACTTTCAGGGATCTATGTACAAAGACACAGAGATCTCTCTGCTCATCTATACTACCAAGAATCTTATGTTTAGCCCAGTACTCTTTATTCCTGTTGATCCTTCCAAAGTGACTCACTTCCCATTTTTCCACATTAAACTCCATTTGCCACCTCTCAGCCCAGCACTGCAGCTTATCTATGTCTCTCCGTAACCTGCAACATCCTTCAACACTATCCCCAACTCCACCAACTTTAGTGTCATCCGTAAATTTACTAATCCATCCTTCTATGCCCTCATCTAGGTCATTTATAAAAAAATGACAAACAGCATTGGCCCCAAAACAGATCTTTGCAGTACCCGACTAGTAACTGAACTCCAGGATGAATATTTCCATCAACCACCACCCTCTGTCTTCTTTCAGCTAGCCAATTTCTGATCCAAACCACTAAATCACCCTCAATCCCATGCCTCCATATTTTGTGCAATAGCCTACCATGGGCCACGTTATCAAACACCTATTATACATTACCCTTTTAAAGCCTAGATTGAACTAATTCACAATGACTCTAGCAGGCTGCCTTCATTATTCAGGCTTCTGAATTTCAGAGTTGGGATGTCATGAGTTGAGATTGTACAGAACTTTGGTGCAGTCTTTTATGGAACTCTGTGTCCAGTTCTAGTCGCCCAGTTATAGGAAGGATACTATGAAGCTGGGGAGAGTTCAGAAGAGATTCACCAGGATGTTCCCAGAAATGGAGGTTTGAGTTATAAGGAGAGGCTGATTAGGCTTCAGTATAGGAAGTTGAGAGGTGACCTTACAGAAATTTACAAAATGGGTGGGGGGGGGGGGGGGGGTATAGATAAATAGAATGGCAAGACAAGTTCCTTAAGATGGGGAAATTCAAAACTAGGAGGCATATTTTTAAGGTGAGAGGAGAAAGATTTAAAAAAGACATGAGGAGCAATTCTTTTACACACAAAGTGGTTCATGTGTGGAATGAACTTCCAGAGAAAGTGGTGGATGCAGGTACAATTACAATATTTAAAACTGATAAGGGCCAAAAGCAGGCAGGTGAGACTAGTTTATTTTGGGATTATGGTCAGCATGGACTGGTTAGACCGAAGGTTCTCTTTCTGTGCTGTCTGACTCTATGACTCCTTAATGACAACAAAAACAACCTACATTTATATAGTTAAAAATCACGCAACACGAGTTTATAATCCAACTGGTTTATTTGGAAATACTAGCTTTTGGAATGCTGCTCCTTCAGGTAAAGCTCTGATTTTTAACTTTGTCCAGCCTAGTCCAACACCAAGGCCTCCTCATCATGGCTACATTTATATAGTACACTTGAAAATATAAAGTGTGTCAAGGCAATTCACTGATGTGTTTTGGAGCAATATTTGACTTTTAGCCACAGAAGGAGATATCAGGCCAAATGACCAAAAACTTGATCAAAGAGTATGTTCAAAAAGCAGCAAGATGTAGTGAGGTGAAGCAGTTTGGGGAAGGAATTCCAGAGCTTAGAGCCCAACCACCTGACTTCACACCTGCTGAAGGTTGGGTAATTAAAATTGAATGATGCGCAA
Organism: Chiloscyllium plagiosum; assembly: GCF_004010195.1. Classification (NCBI taxonomy): domain Eukaryota; kingdom Metazoa; phylum Chordata; class Chondrichthyes; order Orectolobiformes; family Hemiscylliidae; genus Chiloscyllium; species Chiloscyllium plagiosum. The sequence continues at coordinate 15,244,941 of NC_057715.1, forward strand.
GACATCAGAGTTGGAGGCGTACAGAGATCTCAGAATTTCAGAGCCATTACCTCAAGGCAGAAATGATTTGTCCCATCATGTCTGCGCTAGTTCTCCGAATCAACAATTTCCCTAGTGCCTTCTCTTTGTTATGTACATATCTTTCTTTTGCGGGTAACAGTCTGAATGTTTCAAATGAACTCTGCAAATGTCTTCTCGACCTTAAAAACTGCATGCTTTGCAAAAACATTTTCTTTTATCGCTTTTTCTTCTTTTACCAATTACATTATATCTGTGCCCTCTCGTTTTCGATCCTTTCACAGTTGGAACAGTTTTTCTCCATCTACTCGGTCTAGACTGCTCATGGTTTTGAATACTTCTATCAAATCTCCTCTCAGCTTTCTTTTCTCCGAGCCAAGCAGTCCTAACATCTTCAATCTATCTGCATAATTGAAGTTCCTCATCCCTGGAACAATTCTCTTGAATCTTTTCTGCAATCTCTCCAGAGCTTCCACATCCTTCCTGAAATGTGGTAACAGGAACAGCATGTAATATTCCAGCTGAGGCAGAACATGTGTGCTATACAAGTTCAACCTAATTTTCTTCCTCTTCTGCCACTGTTAACAAAGCCCAGGATACTGAAGGTTTTAGTTTATTGTATTGTGTACTCTCTCAACCTGTCATGCCATCTTCAATGATGTATGTTCCCACTGCTCCTGCACCCCTTTTTGAATTGTATCCATTATTTTACATTGTCTTTTCACATACTGAAATGGATCACTTCACATTGTACTTTGTCTGGCACCTGTTCATCTAGTTCACCAACTTGTCTATGTCCCTTTTGAAGTTCTGGACCATCTTCTCACAGTTCACAATGGTTCCAAGTTGCATATTTTCCACATTCTCTCCATATTTGGAGGTTGGGCAGAGATTAGAGAGACAGAGAAGCAATAAAGCAATGAATGATTTTTTGAAAAATTCAGACTACAACGTTTCAAATGAGATGAAATTTACAGAAGATGAAAGGCCAGCCATGAATAGCCTGAATGAGGGTAACAATGACTTGCATGAGTGTTTTGGTGACAGGTGGAATAAGTCAAAGACGTATAGACCATCTTCACAACTGCCAAGGCTCTAGTTTGAAGATTATTTTGCTCACACCCTCCCACATAGATCATTCCACAGACTTCCTAACAGTAGCTAAAACATCTGACAGCAAATCTGCCCATTTCCAAATCTTTAAGATGATTGCACCTCCATTGGGCACTTTCTAATCAATCCTAGTCTCCTACTTCTTCTATCCCAGGAGACTTTGGAGGTGCCTCTAACATATCATTTGTAACAAGAGGCTTGGAGATATTTAAGCAATAATTATTGTAATATAGGATCTCAAGCAGCAGGTGGTGACAGTGATGGAGGGCACTGAGCAAGGGAGCTGAGTAGTTCTCTGGGATCTTGACTGGTTGGTCCTAACAATGAGGAGGGAAGCTGGAGCAGTCAAATGAACTCTCGCTGGAAAACAATGAATGTCTTTGGTGGAGAGAGGCATGATGGGAAGGGAAACAAGGCACAAAGAAATTCCCCACATGGTCAGTCCATAGACACTGTGTAAATAATCTCTTGTTTCTCCTTAATTTCCCATTCCTGTTTGAAATGACTTGATGACTGTGGAATAAAGAATCTCTGTTTCTTGATCTTTGGGCCTTCATTCTGTTCAAGTCTCATATTACTTTTCTGGTGTAGTCAACAGGATTCCACAACACAGATATTGAATCATGGTGGATGAGGTTGAAAGGCACCTGGCCAAATGGTGGAACAGTTGAAATTGTCAATGTTCGTTAGGGAAGCTGTGATGGTGTTGGGTGTTGTGATCTGGTGAGTTACAGGATTGTGACTGAAGGTGACTGTCCACAAAAGATTCCTTAACACTGGATCCCACCCCATCACTGGTTGGAAGTTCAAGACTGCTTGCAAAAGTGTTTCCAGTGAAGTGTTATCTGAGAATCATTATTCTTGGGAAGAAGGATAGAAACTTGAGGATCTATGTCGATTACCAGGAACATAACACAAAAATTCATAAGGATTCTTACCATTTACCTCAGATAGAGGAAGCATTAGACGTTCTTAAAGGTACAAAATATTACTGTAGTCTTGATAACCATTACTGAACAAAACATTGATAAAACAACATTCTAAACAGGCATTGAGGACTTCAGGATGCTCTTTGGGCTCTTTGCATCTTCATGGTGTGATGGATAAAGCTTTTGGTGGCCTTAATTTCCAGTCATCTCGCCCCCCCCCCCCGCCTCCTGTTATCTGGATGACATATTCATCTTTGATGATTCAACATTTGAGAGGAGACCCAATAAAGTTAACCCCAGTTTAGTCCATTAGTCGCATTTGAAAGTCAAGCCAGAGAAGTGTCAGCTTCTGGACTGAAGGATGGTACCTGGGGTACTTCATTACTCTGAACAATGAGAAAATCCACATCATTGGAGAGTGGCACCAGCTGAAGGTGGAGAGGGAATTCTTGGTCTAACTGGTAGAACATACATAAGGTTACGACAGGAGATTTGTGCATAGTTGGCTGCCCCACCCTATGATTTGCTGAGGATGAGGCTGAATGTTGAAGGGGAATGTTAAAGGAGTGATTAGGAAAGAATGTACGAAGTGTGATTCTTCAAGGAACATCACAGGAAGTTAGACCCTAGCATGTGAAGACTTATTTTACGTTCTGAAGCAGAAGCTTGTCTCATTGCCTATATTTGGCTACCCAAAGTTCCAACTTCCTTTCATTCTGGAAACTGACACCATTTCACTTGGCTGAGGAGCAGTACTGTCATGGCTTCCTAGGCAGGAAAGAATGGTTATCATAAAAGCCAGTCAGAACCTCAAGCTGAATGGGAAACATGTAGAATAACTCCAGCATGATACTCAAGCTGCTAGTTTTCAGATGGGCCATTTCTCAGCAGTTCAGACACATTCTGTTTTGAAGTGTTTACAGCCAACACCCTCAGCAACTTTCAAACATTCACCTTACTTGGAGCAACAAGAGCCCAGTTGGCTGCTGAAGGTTTGTTTCGAGATCTGATGCAATCCAAGCTAAAAGAATGAAAGTGCGGATGCCCTAGTCGAAAGCCTGACCACAAGAGGGAACCCTATCCCTGCCTAGCTGGAGAGGGCTGTAGCTCATACCATGCCCATGTTCATGTCAAAGGCACATTCTGACTCTGATTCCCTGTGGTATTTGGACTAAGATTTAGTGGTCTGTCATTAATGCTCTTACAAGTGGGATCTGATACTGGTCCAGACAGAGCAAGCCACCTGTGGTTTCGTCCTTGCCATCTACTTCAAAAAAGGACATAAGTCAGCTTCAGGAGTGTGGTGCTGGAAAAACACAGCAAGTCAGGTAGCATCCGAAGAGTCGGAGAAAATCAGAATTCCTGATGATGGGCTTATGCCCAAACGTCAAATCTCCTGCTCCTCTGATGCTGCCTGACCCGCTGTACTTTTCCAGCACCACACTCTCAACTCTGATCTCCAGCATCTGCAGTCCTCACTTTCTCCTCAGTCAGCTTCAGCTTATTTTTGTGGGCATCAGCAAGACTTACTAACATCCAACAACTGTGTGCCAGGGTTGATGAGGGAGTCCAAACCAGCACAGAAACTGTTGAGGTGCTGAAGGAAGATCGGGGTGAAGGATGGAGTCCTTTTCGGCTGGTTCATGACAGCTGATCCAATGTTCTGTGCACAGCAATCACACCAATCATGACATTAACTTCCAGTTCCAGAAGTTTTTGCCACACATAGGCTTCAGAGGAGGATCACATTGCTATTGAGAAAATTAGACGGAACTCTGCAGACAATTTATCCTTCTCAACAGTCTCAATTGTTGGTAGCAGTTCATGATCAAATAGTACACCAAGAAATAGAAAAGGTGACTGCCCTGCCCAGAGAGTAGTGTACCTGACTGGGAAAGCTGCTAATAAGGTTGATCATTTTCAAAATGTGAAAGGTGTATTTTGGCCAAAGCAGGGAAGTGACTGCAGCCAGTATGGGATTTGTGGTTGCCAAGAAACCTCTTGACATTCTTGCAATGGATTGTACAGTCCTTGACCTCAGTATTAATGGGACTGAGCGCATTCTCGCACTCACAAATGTCTGCACCTAGTTCACACAGGCTATTCCACCTGGGACCAAAAAGCCTCAACTACAGCCAGAGTGTGAGACTGTGATTGATTTGTCTGTTTCAGTGTTCCATATCGGATTCACAGTTACCGGGGGGCACAACTTCAAGAGCAGGATCCTAAAGGAGTTTTCACAGGTCTATGCCATTACCAAAAGGTCCAACACTGTTTCTCATTCAGAGGGTAACGGCGAGGACAAAGAATTCAATCATAAGCTGCATGATTGCCTGCTGATTTTGCTTCCTGAAAATAAGATTTTCCAAGATGGTGGCAGAGTAGCAACCCAGTGTATGGGATCCTGTCCAGAGCTCATCTGCTCTGTCTGCTTTTGCTCTTTTTAATTCTTTCACAGCTTTTTTTTGTCCCCACACTTTAATCTACTTACCTTCTGTGGAGAGATCCTTGGCTTCAAGGTGTACAGTGTACCTGAGACAAGGTTTCTTCCTGCCGGTGGTGGTGGAGGGAGTTCACTTTGGTGCAGCACGGTGTCGATGGAGCCCAGAGCGGTGGGAGATTGAGACGGCGAGCCCAACATGGAGGAGAGTGAGTCCAATGTGGAGGAGACCGAGCCAGTATGGGGGAGAGTGAGAGATCAAGCTCAACATGGAGGAGATTGAGCCCAGCTTGGAGGAGATCAAAACTTTGTGGAGAGTGCGAGCCCAGTGTGGCTAAGCACTTAAGAAGGACTGCAATGTTGAACTTTTTTTTTTACTTTGTACCTAAGATTTTGTACCTAGATACCTTTGTACCTAAGATAGTGCTAGGAATGGCCATTTTGTTTAGAATGAGAATTAGAATTTGGTTTATTGTTGAGTGTATTCAAGTAGAAGAATACAGGAATACCTTCTGAAGCTGCGTTATGCTGATGATAACATTGAGAACTCTTCCACACGGAATTCTTCACTCTCTCTCTCTCTCTTTCTGGACAAGACTCAGTGGACTACCATATGGGCTCACCATATCTTCTGTTGCAGATGTCCAGGTCATTGAGCTGAGCATCACACAAAACTGAGCCAGACATTAAAGATGGCTTCCAAGAAGACTGAGAAAAGGGCTGAGAAGAAAAGCGTTGAACAATCACACGTCTGACAGGAGTGAGCTTTGTAATGGCACAAAAGTATTTCTCCATCAGGGATGGAAATAAGGTACAGCATGTGTGGGACCCTGAACTCCACAAAGCAGCTGGATCCAGAAGGCTACACCTATGTTGTTGAACTGGTAGCTGGGAGGAGCCTTAGAAAACAGTTCACAGAGGCCAGAAGTCTGGTGGCTGATGTGGAGGTAAGCATTTCACTGAGCAGTGTTGTGGAACTTGAAGTGTCAGTGCACATTGGCTCAAGTGAAGTGGGGTCAGATTGAAATGCAGAGTCCAGGGGTGCACCCAGTAGGCAGACACCTACTCCCACCCTGGAAAATGGGGTATGGAGCACTTGCCCGGACTCACAAACTGAAGCAACAGTTGCTGTCAATCCAATATTCTTTGGAGCCCTGACTGGCCCAGATCCAATGTGAGTGATCCCTCACAGAGCCTGGATCCCTTGGAATGTGCCAGTACACATAAGAGGTCTAGAAGATATTCTCAAGCAAATGCTGGATATTATCCGAACCCTCACCATTTGTCCAGAGAATGTTAATATTAATGTGAACTGAAGCATTCTAGCCATCATGCACAATTGAACTGCTAATAATGCAAGTGCTTAGCGCATGCTCACTGTGTGTTATGTGTAGTTGCCAGAATGGCAAATTTCAAGCAGGGAAATGCCGTATGGTACCTTTTGCAGCAAGTAGTAATAGTTAGGGAAGGCACATGGGATAGTCAAATGGGAAAAAAAGAATTTCGTTGGTGGAGAGAGGCCTGATGGGAAGGGAGACCAGACAGACAAAGGAATAGAATATAATCATCTTGTAAAGTCAAGCATTCTCAACAACATGGTGAGTCATTGTGATTGTGAATGCGTGACCTGAAGGAAGGAAATAAAGATTTGCCTTTCTCTGGTGCCTTTCATAACCTTAGGATATCTCAAAGCACTTAACTGTTGAGTCATTTTGAAAAATAGTCACTGTTGTAATGCAAGAGGTGCAACAGTAAGATCCCACAAACAATATGGTGGTGTTGGGAAGCAGTTACTAACCTACAAAGGCAAGTTGGATAAAGGTGAATCTATCAGGCTGTGGTCAAGAATGGAGAAAAGGATTAATTGAAGGACTCTTTCAAAGTGCTGCCATAAGATCAGTGAATTGAAATAATGCCTTTCTTTTGGATGTACCATTTTGTTATTCAAATGTTCTCACTTGGAGATTCAAATTCACAAATCTTTGAGGGAGGCAAGTGGATAAGATTATTTTAGGGCATATGGAAGCTTTGACTTTATTATTAATGGTAAGAGGTTATTAAAGGTTGAGAGGTGACTTTATGGAAATTTATAAAATAGTGAGGGGTATATATAGAGTTAACAGTAGCAGTTGTTTCTCTAGGATTGGGGATTTCAAGACTAAGGGGCACATTTTTAAGGTGAGAGAAGAATAATTTTAAAAAGACATGAGGAGTAAATGTTTTACACAGAGGATGGTTCGCAAGTAGAGTGAACTTTCAGAGGAAGTGGTGGATACAATTACAACATTTAAAAGACATTTGGATAAGTACATGAATAGGAAAGGTTTGGAGGGATATGGGCCAGCAGGTATTTGAGACTAGTTTAGTTTGGAATTATGTTCGACATGGATTGGCTGGAACAAAGGGTCGGTTTCCATGGTGTATGACTGTATGACTATGACGTTGTTACAGTTGAAAACTACGGCAATTATACCAACTCTTTATAGATTTTTTTTTAAATGAATCTGCTCAAACATTTATGACACACCTCTGGAGCACGTGAGACATGGAGCCATGGCTTCTGATCCAGAGGCAGAGACATTACTACTGTGCCACACACTAAGGTATCAGCTGCTGTGTTGATTAATTTTGAGCACTACACTTGAAAATAAAATGTCATAACATTGGTGAAATGCAGAGGAGATTTAGTCGGAAATTGACTCGACTGATACCAGGGAAGAGGGACATTAAATGTGTGGAGACACACAAAGCTGAATGGTCTCCTTCTGTGCTGAGTCTTTCTAAGATCTTTCTTCCTCCTTCACTTTAAAAGCCCGATAGGATGAGTAAACATTTTCTGATACTGAGTAACTGTCTAGGAATTGATTAACTCTTTCTCTGGAACTCGTATTATGCTATCCTATTCCTGAAAATAGATAGTGACACTAGCTCACCCAGAATCTTTATGATCTACTGAATTACAGACAAAAGCACAAGAATTATTTTAAAAAGTCTTTGTTTGCTTGAGAGTATGTGTGCTTGCAATTTAGCTACAAAATTATGCTTTACATAGAATCATAGTATCAGGCAAAAGACAATTCAGTGAGACCCTCACCTCAGTTCTCCCTACTCCTGCAATTATTTCCTTCAGGTATTTATCCAATTCATTTTGATGATAGTATTGTGAATATAGGTTCAATCACATTGTTATTTTGTTTGAAGCAATTATAGTTCAATGTTGTGTTTATCAATCCATTCAGTGCATTAATAGGATACAAGAGCAGGGAGGTGATGTTGAATTTATGTAAGATACTTGCTAGACCTCACCTTATTAAGTACATTTATGTATGGATGTGGGTGCAACATTATAGGAAGGATGTGAACACATTGGAGAGAGTTCAGAAGCAATTTACAAGAATGGTTCCAGGGATGAGAAACTTCAGTGATAAGGATAGATTGAAGAAATTGGGAATGTGTCCTTGGAGAGAAGAAGGCTGAGAGATCTGACTAAAGTTTTCAAAATTATCAGTGGACTGGATACAGTAGAGAGGGAGAAACTCTTTTTGCTTGTAAAACGAACAAGAGTGACAGGGAATAGATTTAAAATGATTTGCAAACAAAGCAAAATCTTTTCACTCAGCAAGTAGTTAGGGTTTGGAATGCGATAGAGGCATGTTTCATTGAGGCAAGCAAGAGGGCTTTGGATGATTATTTGATGTTCAAGGGTATGGGGGAAAATGGCAGGAAATTGGCATGAGGTAATGATGCTCGTTTATTGAGCCGGTACTGGCACCTTTTTGTGCCATAAGATCTGCATGGTTCTGAGAGTGCTTGTGATGCCAGCAGGAATGGATCTCTCAAAGCAGGAGATGGGCTGTGTGTGGGTTGACTTGGTGGCCACAGTCACAATTTGACCCGTCGTTCACATTGCAGTTGTGAAGCAAGAGACTACTCTTCCCTGCACTCCCCACCTCTCCCCCCCACCTCCCCAGCTCCCCCCCCCACCCCCCCTCCCCCCCCCACCCCCCACCCCCCCATCTCCCACCAAGTATTTGACAGTTATCCAGAATATCCTTGGAAGTTTAAAATCTGGGAGCTCACTACTTGGGTATGTTACCATGTTGTGGGTAGTTCCTTTTGCAGGAGAAAGTGAGGTCTGCAGATGCTGGAGATCAGAGCTGGAAATATGTTGCTGGAAAAGCGCAGCAGGTCAGGCAGCATCCAGGGAACAGGAGAATCGACGTTTCGGGCATAAGCCCTTCTTCAGGAATCCTGAAGAAGGGCTTATGCCCGAAACGTCGATTCTCCTGTTCCCTGGATGCTGCCTGACCTGCTGCGCTTTTCCAGCAACACATTTCCAGTAGTTCCTTTTGCAGTCAAACTGGAGGTATACCTTAGAGTGGTGTGTGTCCAGTCTATTTGTAGCATGTGGAATGTTTTCCAGTCGGGACCACAAAGATTTCAGATAGGCGTGTGGGGCTTGTGTGGTCCTGTGTTACAGGAAGAGCACACAGTGCATTCCAAATCCTAGACCTTTATTGAGTAAAGAAGAAGTTTCTTACTGCCTTGCCTCTGATCCTTTTGCAAATCAGCTTAAATCTGTGCCCTCTGTTTATCAACCTTTCTGCTGTTGCAAACAGTTTCCCTTGGACACTGGCTTGCATTGAACATGCTCATCATTAAACAGTTACTCCTGTGCTGGGGAGTATGAAGCAGCACAGGAAATGTGCTGGTGCTTTGAGATTTCAGAAGTATCACGCATCTTTTCTCTTGTTAAAACATTTGCAGTGAATGCTGACAGCATGAGAACGGATTTTGTTGAAATGTTATCTATCAGTGTTTATTTTAGTATTTGAGAACACAACGTAATTAATCGCTTTGTTGTTTAGAGTCATGAAATAGACCCTTCAGTCCATGCTGACCATAATCCCAAACTAACCAAGTACCGCCTGCCTGCGCTTTTTCAATTACCTGGTAATATCGGTAATTAATGGATAAGATTACGCAGCAGGGTTAATATCCAATTGTTCAGATTATACAGCAGGATCTATTTCTGATTGATTCTATGGCATGCCAGGATCGATATCTGACCAATCTGATTGCACAGTAGAATCGGTATATGACTTATGTAATTGCTCCCGATGTTATCACCTTTATCTTTCTGAGAATTGGGAGTTTACAGAATAATAAGATATGTTTTTTTCCAGTAGCACCTGGGAACATTTGACAAATCAATAATCCCTGTGTAAATATACAGAAAAAAAAACATTTTTCACTTTGTCGTGTTGCTTAGCGACTGTGACTAACACAATTGACTCATTCTCAATCGCCTTTGTTTCCTCCATTTGAACAAAAATCTATAAATGAGTTTTACTGAAGGGTCCTTATTTTTATCTTTAATGAAGTATACATTCCACCCTGATTACTCCCAGAAGCCATCGGAGTGGGGGGAGTTTATCATTTACCACTATTTGACAAAATAGTTTATCAGGATATGTGATGGAAAGCTCATCGATACATAAACCTATGATTTGAGAACATTAACTTGTAAAATCTATATTTGGGAATAATTACAATAAATAACCTTGGGAGAAAGAATAAGACGGTTTGATTCAGACCATGAAGTGTCAGTTGAAGTAGGGCACCATTTATTGTAATGGTTGGTAATTCATTTTCCCACCAAACCAGCCCAACTCACCAAAATAAATAATCAAAACAGAATAAGACACAGAGGTAAGCAAAAGGACAAACACAAGAACATAAGGAAGACGGTTCTAATCGATCAGATTGCAAATTGGGCCACAGCATCTTGACTCCATCAGTCTGCCGAATGAATATCAGAGAGACCCAAAAACAGGAAACGGCTGAACCGAGAAAAAAAAAACACTGGCAGTAACATTTAGGAGAAAATGACATTCCCAGACCTGTCTGACTGATGTGTTCAGGCAGTTTGATGAGTTTACCCTACATTACTGCTTTGACATCTAATGACAAGGTTAGTGATTTAACTGCTAAAATGTCAAAACAGGTATGAAGCGAGGTTTTCAAAATACAAGCAATGTAAAAAAGTGAATGAATATCAATTCCAAGATCCTGTTATAATCTGAGGTAACCTTTTTCGCTGTCCACGACACCTCCAATTTTGGTGTCGTCTGCAAACTTACTAACTATACCTCCAATTTTAATATCCAAATCATTTATGTAAATGACGAAAAGAAGTGGACCCAACACCGATCCTTATAGCACTCCACTGGTCATCGGCCTCCAGTGTGAAAAACAACCCTCCACTACCACCCTCTGTCTTCTACCTTTGAGTCAGTTCTGTATCCAAATGGCTAGTTCTTCATGAGATCTAACCTTGCTAACCAGTCTCCCATGAGGAACGTTGTCGAAAGTCTTACTGAAGTCCATATAGATCACATTGACCACTCTGCCCTCATCAATCCTCTTTGCTACCCCAGAAGAGATTCCAAAGATCCAAAAATGTGAATCCTTCTCCCATACACCAGCTCCTCAGCCATGCATTCATCTGCTCTATCCTCCTATTCCTACCTTTACTAGCTCATAGCACCGGTAGTAATCCAGATATTACTATTCTCGAGAACCTCGTTTTTAAATTCCTGCCTAACTCTCTATATTTTCCCTTCAGAATCTCATCCTTTTCCCTTCCAATGTCATGGTTCCAATGTGTACAATGCCCCTTGAAAACATTCTCTCTCTCTGAGATATCCTTGATCCTGGCGCCAGGAAGGCAACATACCATTCTGATTTTTCACTGCTGGCCACAGAAACGTCTGTCTGTGCCTCTGACGAGAGAGTTCCCTAACACAATTGATCTCTTAGAACCCGATGTACCCCTCATTGCATTAGAGCCAGTCTCAATACCAGAAACTTGACTGTGCTACATTCCCCTGAGAATCCATCACCCCTTCCATTTTCAAAAACAGCATACTTGTTTGAAATGGGGATATGCAGAAGACTCCTGCACTACATACCTACCTCTCTTACCTTTCCTGGAGTTAACCCATCTATGTGACTATATCTGCGGCTTGCTACAACTGCTGTCCATCACACACCCTGGTTCTTGTAAATTTCTCATTGCCTCTAACTGTCACTCTAACCAATCCATTCGATCTGATAGGATTCACAACCAACAGCATTTATTGCAGATATAATCCTCAGTAACACACAAACTTTCACTAAACCACCACATCTGACAAGAAGAGCATATCATTCTACTAAGGACCATTTTTGATTCTTCCGATATGCAGACCCAGAAAATAACACCATCTTATTCCTCTACCAAACACTGTTCCAGGCTAACTTAGTACTTATGGCTTATATTTTAAGACATATCTCAATAAAACATATAATCAAGAAAGAACCCACTTTACTCACTTCTGCAGACTTACTGTAAGGCCACACTTAAAGCTATTCACTTATCTGTTTCTGTGCTGTGACCTCTCCCTAACAGGTTCCTCCAAGATCCACTGTGAATTTCACTGTTTGTTAATTTTCCCAGACGCGCTTTGATGTCCAGCGATACATGAATTCAACAGCAAAGGCAGTAACTGTGTAGGTTCACTGCTGTGTCAGTTAGCAGTGTGGGTTTCTTTCTCTCTCTTTCTCTCCTGCACTGACCTCACCATGTGCTGCCTTTGTCTGTTTCTCTCCCTTTTAAAAGTGCCGTTGTTTTGACTTTTTTTTTCTCCACAGTTCAAAACAATGCAACAGCATATAAAACAGTAATTGCTGCTCGTGGAATTCGAGGAAATCACCTCCAACACCTAAAATACCTCAAAAAAGGAGCAGCCTGTTACAGCCAGAAATTTTTTCCATCCTCCATCTTGGATTACCCAGAATCTGATAGCCCAATGGGCTGAGGAGTAGCAGATGGAGTTTAATTTAGATAAGTGTGAGGTACCGCATTTTGGGAAAGCAAATCTTAGTAGGACAGAGACACCTAATGGTAAGGTCCTATGGAGTGTTGCTGAACAAAGAGATCTAGGAATGCAAGTTCATAGCTCTTTGAAAGTGGAGTCATAGGTAGATAGGATAGTGAAGAAGGCATTTGGTATGTTTTCCTTTATTGGTCAGAGTATTGAGTGCAAGCGTTGTGAGGTCATGTTGCGGCTGTACAGGTCATTGGTTAGGCCACTTTTGGAATATTGCGTGCAATTCTGGTCTCCTTCCTTTCGAAAGGATGTTGTGAAACTTGAAAGGGTTCAGAAAAGATTTACAAGGATGTTGCCAGGGTTGGAGGATTTGAGCTATAGGGAGAGGTTGAATAGGCTAGGGCTGTTTTCCCTGGAGCGTTGGAGGTTGAGGAGTGACCTTCTAGATGTTTATATAATCATGAGGGGCATGGATAGTGTAAATAGACAAAGTCTTTTCCCTGGTGTGGGTAAGTCCAGAACTAGAGGCATAGATTTAGGATGAGAGGGAAAAGGTTTATAAAAGAGACTTAACTCTTTCACTCAGAGGGTGGTATGTGTATGGAATGAGCTGCCAGAGGAAGTGGTGGAGGCTGGTACAATTGCAACATTTAAAACGCATTTGGATGGGTATATGAACAGAAAATGTTTGGAAGGTTATGGGCCGGGTGCTGGCAGGTGGGACTAGATTGGAGTGGGATATCTGATCAGCATGGACAAGTTGGACCGAAGGTTCTGTTTCTATGCTGTACACCTCTAAGACTCTAAATGATGCTGATTATAATTAATTCTTCACAACACTGCATTCTCATTGTAACTACATGTCTGTGCACTTTAATTTTGATCCTAGCCTATCACGCGAAGCATTATGAGGAGAGCAAATGTCTTTACTAAATTCATTTATTGTGAGCATACGTTTAAAGTATTTTTAGATCAACACACCTCACATTTTTAATTTGTTTGTATCCATAACACCATTATTGGGGAAGTGACTAAAATCTGGAAGGCATATGAGGCGTTAGTTATTATGGAGCTGGAAGTGATCATGTTAAACAGAAGTCACACAACACCAGGTTATAGTCCAATAGGTTTATTTAAAATCACAAGCTTTTAGAACGCTGCTTCTTCGTCATGATGTGACTTCACCTGATGAAGGAGCAGCGCTCTCAAAGCTTGTGAATTTAAATAAACCTGTAGGATTACAGCCTGCTGTTGTGTGACTTCTGTTTTTGCCCACCCCAGTCCAATACAGGCACCTCCACATCATGGAGGAGAAAGTAAGGACTGCAGATGCTGGAGATCAGAGTTGAGAGTGTAGTGCTGGAAAAGCACAGCAGGTAAGGCAGCATCTGAGGAGCAGGACAATTAATGTTTCGGGCATGAAGGGCTTATGCCCGAAACGTCGACTCTCCTGCTCCTTGGATGCTGCATGACCTGTTGTGTTTTTTCAGCACCACAATTTTGACCTCCACATCGTGGCAACAAAGTTAAACAGGGAGGAGACCACATAGGGATTGAAAATCAATGATCTAGTACAGGATGATAATGGGTGAGCAGGATTTGGTGAGAATTCTCACATGACTTAGCAGAGATTTGAGGAACTCAGGCTTATGGAAAATGGGAATCCCATTATAAATAAATTGGGATAGTCAAGAATGGAAGTAACAAAGATGTGGGTGAGGGTTTCAGCACCAGATGCCTGGGTTAAGCATTAGGTAGTTAAATTGACTTTATTGGCCTTGAACTATTTATGATTATCTAAAAATCTCCATCTCTGCTTTTATTATCTCCAGAGCAGAACTGTGCAATTAATAATTTATTGGGGATTTTATATCAGCTTATACCACAATGTTATTGCATTTATAAAGGGGATAAAGACTTATTGAGTAAAAAGATAGGAATTATCTGAAGCAGAATTCAACATGGTTGGGGTGAAATTCTGAGCAAGTGCTGCAGAATTGCCGAGAATATATTGCATAGAATCAGGCCATTCAGCCCATTTGATCCGTGCTATTGTTTATCCTTGACACAAACTCCCTTCCCTTTTTGAAATCCAAATCCCATGGATGGCAGAAAACTGAAAGAAAAGTAGAACTTCCAGTGTTTTTATACTTTCTAAGCTTATTCCAATTGTCAACTGTAGCATGAATGTCAGAAAAAGAATGTAAATAGGAATACCTGTGAATCTAAACCAAGTGGACCCAATATAATAATTTAAGAATTAGATCTATGGGACAATGAATAATAGTGATTTCTTACATTTGTGAGCCTCTGCTGCTGAGTAGTTTTATGCGTGTGTAGTGATTAGAAAGAGGGTCAGGTAGATCTCATTGACTATGAGATCCTTGATTGGGGTTGTTAACCTGGGTTAATCATGGATCCCTGGCTTACAATTATAAACAGGATATTCAGAGAGTCTCCTCATTGCAGGGACTGGCTCTGAGCTGGCTGGTCATAGCCCATGTAAATAAAAGGTGACCTGGCAACAGGAGACCTGCCTCCTTGAAGTTGTTTCAACATGTTTTGTGGGACTCTTGGACAACAAATTAAACTGACTGTCCATCCCCACTTTAAGTGTCTATAATTGATCCTGTGGCACTATTTTGAAGAAGTGTAGTGACCTGGTGACCTGAGGCCAATAATTATCCCTCCACTGACATTATTTAAGGTAAGGATGATCTGGTTATTATCACATTTGTATTTGAGGGAGCTTGTTGTGCACAAATTTGCCGTCATGCTCCCCATATTTCAACAATACTCACATTCCAAAATGTCCTTCATTGGCTGCAAAACATTTCAGGGGCATCCTAAGGTCATGAAAAGTGTTGTAGAAATGCAAATCTTTTTATTTTCTATTGGTCAAACTAAAATAAGGCTTTCCATTGTACCTGTGACATCTTTAAGTCAATTACAGCAGGGATCACTATTCTATTATCATGCTATCAGCAGGGTTGAAGTAAGATTGTGGGAGGACATTAACCTCATGCACGAGGTTAGTGCACAGGATCATATAGATATGGCAAGCCCAACAATCCTATTGATTATAATAAAGTACTTAAGGAGTACTTGGTCAGAGTTTGATGTCTTCCCAAGGTTCACCCACATGTTTGATTGACAGAACCTGTTAAGAAACAGATTTAAAAATATCACTACAGCACCCATGCCCTTTGACTGAAACTGGGTAGTATTGTGCTAAAAAATGAAAACATTACTGTACAATCATAATTCAGTGAAGCCAAGTTAACAAATTTAAGAATAGGCACTTTTTTGGCTTATTCTTTAAATCACTTCATTATTCTGTACAAAGATTAAATGCAGTAATATACTATACAAAAGGTACACAGTATTACATGGAATATATATCAAAAAGACCATTCAGTTGAACCAACTTATGCTGTTGTTTATACTGTAATCAAGCTTCCTCCCTCATCTAACACTGCCAGCACAAACCCTAGTTCCTTCTCCCTCCCATATTTATCTAGCATCCCTTAAATGTTTTTATACAATTCACCTCAGTCCCTATGGTTTCCATATTCTCACACTGTGGATAAAGAAGTCTCTTCTGAAATCTTGAGTTGATTTCTTGGTGATGGCCTCTAGTTTTGTTCTTCCCAAAAGAGGAGACTCTCTCTCTCTGGGTCTACTCCATCAACGGTTTTCAACATTTTTAAAGGCTTCTGTAAGGTCACCCCTCAGCCTTCCTTTCTGTGAGAAAATACATTTAGTCTGTTCAAATCTCTTGAATTTCTTGCTTGGATGCTGATGTTGGAGGGCAACATACCATACGAACAGCAAGATCTTGGTTAAGTATTGCCAGAAACTCTAACGAAGACTGTAACTTTAGTGTTGTATCCGATCAACCTTGATATCTTGTGCACAGAAGGTCACTGCCTCGCTTGTGCCAACTCTTTGAAGGAGCTTTCCTGAAGAAGGGCTTGTGCCTGAAACGTTGATTCACCTGCCCCTTGGATGCTGCCTGACCTGCTGCGCTTTTCCAGCAACACATTTTTCAGCTATACAATTAGTCTCATAGGCCCTGAATTTTCTCCAGGCCATGATATTATTTGATGTTTGAACAATCTTGAGGGCTAATGGTCTCTTTTTAATTAGATAAAGATTTTTAAAATACCTATTAGCCTTTGCTACTTTTAAGTGACAGCTGAGTTGGAATTTAATGTACTTAGTGTGGAGAAGGATATGTATCACTAACTGCTTCATCAATGACCTTCCTTTCATCATAAGGTCAGAAGTGAGGATATTCGCTGATGATTGCACAATTTTTAGCACCATTCGCAACTCCGCAGGTACAGAAACAATCCATGTTCAAATGCAAGAAGATCTGGACAATAGGCATTTGGATGGGTATATGAATAGGAAGGTTTTGGAGGGATATGTGCCAGGTGGGACTAGATTGGGTTGGGATATCTGGTCGGCATGGATGGGTTGGACCGAAGGGTCTGTTTCCATGCTGTACATCACTATGACTCTATGACTTTATCTCGGCTTGAGCTGACAAATGGCATGTAATGTTTGTGCCATACAAATGCAGGCAATGGCTGCCTCCAACAAGAGACAATCGGACCACTGTCCCTTGATATTCAGTGGTACTACCATCACCGATGCCTTCATTATCAACATCCCAGGGTTACCATTGGCCTGACACTCAACTGTACTCATCATATAAATACAGTGGCGACAAGAGCAGGTCAAAGGCTAGGAGTACTGCGGTGAGTAACTCACCTCCTGGCTCCCCACAGCCTGTTCACTCTGTATAAGGAACAAGTCAGGAGTGAGATGGAATACTTTCCATTTGCCTGGATGGATACAGCTCAAATATCACCCAATAAAGTTAAAAATCACACAACACCAGGTTATAGTCCAACAGGTTTAATTGAAAGCATTAACTTCCAATTGGAATTCCAACTGGAAGTACACACACACACACACACACACACACACTCCTACACACACACACAAACTCCTGCACACACACACACACTCCTACAGACACACTCACACAGACCCTCTCTCATACGCTCACACATACACTCCCACACTCACACATGCAACCTCTCGCAGACATATATCCCATATACCCCTTTACACTCACACTCACACACATACACACACTCTCTCACTGACACCCATAACTGCATGAATCCATTTAAAATTCTGTAAATCCATTTTTTAGATTAGAATCAGTTTGACCATTGTGGCACAGACAGTCTCACACAGGGAAGCTCACACCTTCAATACATTATCTGGGCCAACATGACACCAATTGT
>NC_057715.1:15262748-15275603 GCF_004010195.1 Chiloscyllium plagiosum
CATACACATATAAGTTTGTGGGGTGAATCTGAGCTTGCAGAATTACATTTTACTTTGCTCAAAAACTGCATGAATCCATTTAAAATTCTGTAAATCCATTTTTTAGATTAGAATCAGTTTGACCATTGTGGCACAGACAGTCTCACACAGGGAAGCTCACACCTTCAATACATTATCTGGGCCAACATGACACCAATTGTAACCTTTTAAGAAGTTTTCGAGTTACATATGAAAGAACTGAAACCAACATGGTCATTCTAACAGATGAGACACTACAAACAATCCAGGCCTTTGTCAATAGATAATTTCAGTTACATCACACTGTAAACTTTTGCTATAAATTCTGTTTCTTACAATCTTATACTCCACAACCACCTGATGAAGGAACAGCGCTCCGAAAGCTAGTGCTTCTAGTTAAACCTGTTGGACTATAACCTGGTGTTGTGTGATTTTTAACTTTGTATACCCGGCAACAACACCGGCATCTCCAAATCATCACCTGAGAAGCTTGACAACATCCAGGACAAAAGCAGCCCACTTGAATTGCACCACATCCACAAGCATCCACTTAATCCACCTCCGACACTCAGTTCAGCAATGTATACTACCTACAAGATGCAGTACTGAAATTCACCAAGGCACTTAGATAGCACGTTCCAAACCCGTGACCACCTCCACCTAGAATAACAAGAGCAGCTGATAGCTGGGAGCACTACCAGTTTCAAGTTTCCCTCCAAACTACTCGCCACCCTGAATTGGAAATATATCACTATTCCTCATTGTCATTGGGTCAAAATCCTGGAATTTCCTCCCTCAGAACATTGTGGGTCAACCTACAGCACATGGAATGCAGTGGTTCAAGAAGGCAGCTCACCACCACTTTCTCAAGGACAACTAGAGACAAACATTGGCCAGACAGTGACACCATGCCCCATGAGTAAATAACATAAAGGAGTGTACGATGTTTTATCAATAGTTTGCTAGTCTCTGTCTATTTTTTTCTTTTTAGTTAACCACTGTAATTACTATTACTGTATTTAACTATTCTAATCCTTGTTTTCAAAACCCTCCATGGCCCTGTCTACCTTCATCTCTGTAATCTCCGCCAACCCTACAACTCTGCAATCTCCATGCACTTCCAATTCTCGCCTTTGATGTAGATGATGTATAGGATGTTGGTGAGATCTCTTCTGGATTGCTGTGTGCAGTTCTGGTCACCCTGTTATAAGAAGGATATTATTAAATTGGAGAGGGTTCAGAAAAGATTTACCAGGATGTTGATGGTAATGCAGGGTTTGAGTTATAACATTAGACTGGAAAGGCTTTTTTCACTGCAGCGTAGGAGGTTGAAGGGTGACCTTATAGCAGATTATAAAATCATGAGGGATATAGATAAGGTGAATAGCAAGGATCTTTTCCATAGGATAGGGGATTTCAAGATTAGGAAGCAAGAGGAGAAAATTTTAAAAAGGACATGAGGGGCAACATTTTTGTACAGAGAGTGCTTCGTGTGTAGAATGAACTTCCAGAGGAAGTGGTGGATGCAGGTACAGTTACAATGTTTAAAAGCCATTTGAATATGTTCATGAATAGGAAAGATTTGGAGGGATAGGGACCAAACACAGGCAGGTGGGACTAGTTTAGTTAGGGAACATGGTCAGCGTGGACTAGTTGGATTGAAGGGTGTGTTTCCATGCTGTATGACTATATGATTATCAGCCATGCATTTAACTGCCTGGGCTCTGAGCTCTGGAATTCTCTGTCCATCTTTACCTCTCTCTACTCCTTTAAGATGCTTGATAACACCTACCCCAGCTATTCTAATATCTCTTTAAGTGGCTCTTTGTCACATTTTGTACTCCTGCAAAGATTTTGGGATGCTTTCACTATCTTAAGGCTGTTGTATAAATGCAAGTTGAATTTGATTGGCTGGTGGCTCCTTTCAATTCACCTTAAAATTTAAGAGTTATACACTAATCTGCACACTTGCATGCAAAATAAATATCTAACAATGCCTTAAAATATTGAAATAACCACGTGCTTGAAATATTCATGAGGTTGATTGCATTGTTAAGTACTATTTTGCTTGAGGTAGCATCGAAAATGATTTATTCCTCTCCAGTATTTACTTGTAATATGCAAGATAATTATATTCTAATTAATAGTACCTTGCAAAAGGGAATTGGATATATATTTGACATTTTTTTTTTAAATTACAGGATTCTGGGGTGTGGGATTATTTTTATTCTTTCATAGACACATCACAGTCATGATGACGGGGTTAATTCTTGTGGGGCAGTGGTAGTGTCCCTTTGAGCCAAGTTTCACCTATTCCAGAGGTGTGCCGTAATGCATTTGATCAGATTGATCAGATTAGGTTCCCCACAGTGTGGAAACACGCCCTTCGGCCCAACCAGTCCACACCGACCCTCCGAAGAGTAACGCACACAGACCCATTTCCCTCTGACTAATGTACCTAACACTATGGGCAACTTAACATGGCCAATTCACCTGATCTGCACATCTTTGGACTATGGGAGGAAACCGGAGCACACAGAGGAAACCCACACAGACACGAGGATAATGTGCAAACTCCACACAGACAGTCGCCCGAGGCTGGAATCGAACCAGGGATCCTGGCGCTGTGAGGCAGCAGTGCTAACCACTGTGCCATTGTGATTGAAAATGTCTGTATCGTGCCTAAGTAGTTCATGTATGAAAAATCATCACAGTCATGGTAGACCTCCTTTTGTTCTGTAGGTTCCATGAATTGTTATACTTGATGTACCAAAAGGTTGCTTTTTACATATTTAGATACTACTAGCATCAAATGTGCTATTCTGCTTTGAATAGTGTGCTGTCGCCAATTCTCTATCTTAAGTTGAGGGCCGATCTGATTTTTAGTGTTAGAGGTAGACCATAGGTGAGGAACAGAAGATGAACTTGTTTTACATATCAAAGGAATGTACTGATTGTTAACAATTGATACAGTTTACATTGCTGTTCAGGCATATTTACTAAGGATTCTCAGGATCTGTACAGAATTCATTTTCTCCTTTTGGCTACCCATGCAGATTTCAAATGTCTTCACTCAAGTACTGTGAGACATCGTCAGAATAGATGGAGCTCAATGTAACATGAGTATTAACTCCTTCAGAACCATTACTCGTAAAACATCTCCTTCTACTCCCAAGAGCTCTTGTCCCCATAACAAACTGTTATATATACACGTATAAATGCGATATAGTTTCCATTACCTCATCTCTCCTCAAATCTCTGATTTCAGAATTGCAGGTAGTTTTCAAGTGTCACTTTTTTTCTCAGAATGCACTGTCGTTGACGTTGGAAGAATGATAGGTCTTTTGTTTGAGGACTGTTAATCTCAATACTGATTGTGAATTGTTTTTCTGCTGGAGGATCTTACATCTATTGAATATCCTTTGATGAGGACAATACTCCTGATAAATCATGTTGTTGGTCTGTTACCTTATCTGGAGAATGTTTAACCTCTTGGATTCCTTTAGCCCCCTCGCTGCTAATAAGTTAGTTACCCTGCAACATCATCTGGGGAACTTTTTAAATCATGAATCTCCATCATGGAGGACTGTTCCAGAACAACTACTTTCTTCCTTGAGATGATCCAGGATTTCTTGGACCAGGTAATATCTTTCTGACTGAAATAGGGATCCTATTTTTGTTTTGCAATGTCCTGGCTGCTTAGATCAGATAATTTCTTCGATTTGAACATGTCCTGAATTCCCCCCCCCCCCCTTAAATCTTTAATCTCACTCTGCTGAAGCATCTGATTGAAGTTTGCAGGCTTTTTAACTTCAACTTGAGGATCAGCTTGGATATGTTCAGTCAGCTCCTATTGTTGGTGGCATGGTAATCTAGTCTTTTTCACATCCTCAGTTGCACTACTGGAAGACCGCTGCACACTCAGCGCTATTTTTGACATTCATGTTCACTGCTGTGCTTTAGAAAATGGAGGATTAACCATTTCCAACCAGCCCTGTAAAGTCTGTAATGGTTTTTCCTGTTGATCATATGACATAGTTATCTTATGCCCACATAAATAATCTCACCAGATTGCATGTTCTCTTTGAGTTCCACTATTAGCCTAGAAGCCCAATGAAACCTCTAAGCGGTCGCTCCTCAAATGGATCATCAACAGCACTTTGTTTCTGAACATGTTGTTTGACAACTGTTTGCTACTGAGCTAGTGCCCTCTTGGAGCCCTCTTTGTGCCTTCCCATTTGGTCAAAGAAGTTATTTCCCGTCAGAATACCTTTAGCACCTTTTCTAATCAAGGATATCATTTAATATGGAACCTTTTTTAATACTAGTGATTGCTGTACTGTGTAGATCGCTTTGTGTGTGCGACTAGCTGAATTTCCACTGTTTTGAAACTGTGGGTGAGTTCATTTTATTTTCAGGTAGTGTTCTGTCAAGGCCTCTGGGCTGCCAGGCTCAGAGTGACTTTCCTGTGCAAACTTAAGTTTGTCATGGACAAGGAAAAGGATATTCTGCACTGAAGGGTTTTGGATCAGGGAAGGCAAGTTTTATTAAAATAAGGCAGGATCTGGCCAAAGTACAGCTGGGAACAGCTACGATTGGGTAAATCTACAGCGGGACAGTGGAGGAAGTTCATATTGGAATTGGTAAGAGCACAGACCCAATATGTTCTCTTTAGGGTGAAATATAGGAGCAACAAACCCAATAGGAGAGTAAAGAGGGGCATGAGAAAACACTGACAGGTAAGATTAGGAAGAATCCCAAAATATTCCAGACGTATATCAAGAAGAAGAGGAGAACAAGGGGAAGAATAGGGCTCAACTGGGGACCATCTATGCATGGAGTTGGAGGACACCATTAGAATGTAGAAAGTACTTTGCATCTGTTTTCACTTCAGAGAAGGAGAATATAGATACATAGTGTGGGAATTGGACCAGAGAGCAGTCTTGAGTTAGGGAGAAAGGAGGGTTTTACTTATCTTGCTGCCTGCCTCAGGAGGCCATGCCATCAGACTCAGCAACCCAGATCAGATAATAGCCCGGGTCAGTGTTCTGTCGCGCGTTAAAAGGAGCACCCAGGAATGCAAGAAGAAGGTCAATGATCTTCTGCATTTCACAAGGATAAGTGCCACCATATTTTTTTTACAGTCTCGTATGCACATGGCCAGTACTCACCCGAAGTCTGTCACTGCACATGCATCTCACCAAGGCTCACAGACCACAACTATCATTCATGAATCATGTCCAACTCAATGGTTCTACCCACCTCAACCTCTCAAGCTACTAGCCCTTTCTACCCTCTGTGTTTCTTACTCACTCACTGGGTACATCTGTTTATGATACATGAACCTCTGTTTATGTCTCACCACTAATTGCTCTTCCATCCTTTTCCAAATTACTCATTCCCTCCCTCCCTCTGAACCCCATTGGAAGAGAAACTGCTCTCCCACAATGTGAAGTATACTGAGCCTTCAGTGTCCAGGTCAATCCAAAGTGAGTGAGTGCCAGGCTAGCAGGTTTAAACCCACAAGTTGCATCCTTTGTAGATGCATGTATGTGCTGCAGTCAAAGCGATCTAGTGGAAAGGTGTAAATGTTAAGAATCCCTGAGCTCCAAAGTCAAGTGTTGAAGAGCTCAAGCCATGATGATCTGGTGAGGCTGATGGTTTGCTGCTGCCAAAGGCAAAGGACGATGATGTGCATGGAGTGTGCAGAGACATTTTACTGAAGACAGAGTTGGATAATGACTGAGACAAGCAATTGGTGAGCTGCAGCTTCCTGCTCTGACTTGCAGGTCAAGAATTTGCACCATGCGTTTTGCAGGAAAGGAGAGGAGAATTGGAAACGACATAGATCAGAGTCATAGAGATATACAGCATGGAAACAGACCCTTCAGTCCAATTCGTCCATGCCAACTAGTTTTCCTAAATAAATCTAGTCCTCTTTACCAGCATTTGGCCCATATCCCTTTAAACCCTTCCTATTCATATACCCATCTAGATGCCTTTTACATATCATTGTACCAGCCTCCACCACTTCATTTGGTAGCTCATTCCATATACGCACCACCTTCTGTGTGAAAAAGTTGTCCCTTAGATCCCTTTTAAATCTTTCCCCTCGCACCTTAAATCTATGCCTCTAGTTTTGGACTCACGCCACCCCTGGGAAAAGATCTTGTCTATTTACCCTATCCACACCCCACATGATTTTATAAACCTCTATAAGGTCTCACCTCAGCCTCCGACACTCCAGGGAAAATAGCCCCAGCCTATTTAACCTCCCCGGTAGCTCAAACTCTCCAACCCTGGCAACATCCTTGTACGTCTTTTCTGAATCCTTTCAAGTTTGACAACATCTTTCCTATAGGAGGGAAACCAGAATTGCACACAGTATTCCAAAAGTGTCAATGTCCTATACAGCTGCAACATGACCTCCCAACTCCTATATTCAATGCGCTGACCAATAAAGGCAAGCATACTAAATACCTTCTTCACTATCCTATCTAGTCTTTTCTGAATCCTTTCAAGTTTGACAACATCCTTCCTATAGGAGGGAAACCAGAATTGCACACAGTATTCCAAAAGTGTCAATTTCCTATACAGCTGCAACATGACCTCCCAACTCCTATATTCAATGCGCTGACCAATAAAGGCAAGCATACTAAATACCTTCTTCACTATCCTATCTACCTGCGAGCCCACTTTCAAGAAACTATGAACCTGCACTCCAAGGTCTGTTTGTTCAGCAACACTCCCCAAGACCTTAACATTAAGTGTATAAGTTTTGCCCTGACAGGGAATGTTATTCAGACTTGAGATGATTAGTGGAAAGTGACATTAGTACCATATGAGTGTCAAGCAATGACTCTAAATCTGCCTTTGATATTCAGTGGCATTACCATTTTTGAATCCATTACAAGCAACATCCTGGGGGTTACCATAAAACAGAAACCGAACTGGACCAGCTAGATAAATACTTTGGCTAAAAGAACAGGTCCAAGGCTTTATCGCTGTAATCACTGCCTGACATGCAACATTCTGTGATTCTTTTGGAGAATGAGACTAGCTGGGTTACTCTTTCCAGAGCTGATACAGACACTATATGTCAACTGACCTCCTTCTGTACAGGAAAATTCTATTAATCAACAATTTATGTGAATGAAGTCAGTGGGATTTTTAATGACAGGCAGATGAAATAAGACAGTTACTACTCAGTGTGAGATTCTGATGTTGCCATTCAAAACCTAAGGGCACAATTGAAAAAATGTTCTTGACATGGGATTCTGATTTTTTTTTCATTCTCACCATGTTTCCCAATTTCCTCGCCAATGCTCACACTATATTAGGGAGCAGAAAATTTCATTCTATGTATTACTTTTGCACACTTACTGGAAGTGACCCACAGTTTTAAGAATATAGCATTCCTTTGTCATGGCTAAACATTTTGTGCCTGTGAGGCTTTGCTATTCTACACTGCTGACACTGACTGATTTGTATTTGCTGTTTTATCTATGGGATACAACAATGCATTGACCTGTAAGCATTGCACTTACAGAATCATCTCAAGGTTAAACGCTATCTTTAAAAAGGGCCTTCTCTGGAAAGTCCAATATTGTGTTCTGTTCTCTAGCCTTGAATCTACCAGAAAGTCTTATTTCTGTTACAAGTCTCAATGTCCTTATTCATTCTACTGCTCTAAAATTGTCACCTTCTCCTATAGCTTATAATCTTCTGTTTCTTTAAGCTGGCATTTTTTCATTCATTAATACTGTTACAGTAAAGTTTGTTAGTTCAAGAGCAATGTTGCAGTAGTTTATTTGGCAGTAATTTAAACTCAGTATTATATAACATTCTTTAATAAAGCTTTTAAATACTATTATCTGACTGTTTTATATTGATTCACTGTTTTCAAACTTTAAACTTTAGTCTCACTCAATACTGTCTCCCTATTACTGACTGGGCTTTTTTGCCTTTTTAATGATCAAATGGGGACTTGCCACCTATTTTGGGCTTTCTCACCTACCACAGAGTAAGACGGAGCTTTCCTGCATCTTCACAGGCTACGTGGACATTATCTTACCTTTCATACTCCACATGAACAGGCAGGGAATAGAGGAATGTGCAGACAGCCGGGACTAGTTTAGAATTGCATCATGGTCAGCTCAGACATGGTGGACCAAGGGTCTGTTCCTGTGCTGTACTGTTCTCTGTCTAAGTTATAAAACATATGCAGTTTCTTTCTTTCCTTCAAGTAAGTTCTTTTAAGTAATGTTCTTCAACTGCAGCTTTTAGCAATGTTCCCACTGAAATTGTGGTTTAAATTTTAAATTTCTTCTGGCTTTTCTTCTTCTGACAGACAGTTTCCCTGATTTTCTCTAAATTTGCTCATTTCCATTTTAAATAATTCCTGCGTTGTTTTCCATATTGCATCATGATATAAGTTATTTCTCATTCTTCCAGTAGTCATTGCAGTTGTGTTTTATGGAGCCTTACTCAAACGGTGGCAATGCTTATTTTTGAGAAGTGGGAATTCTTTTTTTCGCTTCCTTGCCTTCCCTTTCTGATCCTTGTACTGTTTTGCCCTTTCCTCTCAGGGGGTATCTGCCTTTACTCCTGGCGTCTTCACTTCCTCTCAACAAAGACTACTTTGCGAAGGGTTTTGTCTTTTTCTTGATGTGGCTGATTTTTTCTCCCACCTAGTCCACACTGTTGTCTTGTGCCTCTTGACTGCTCCTTTGTGAAGGTTTGGTTATTGACTGTTGAACTTGTCTTGTTGCTGCTCCCATCGCTGCTACTGAATGTCAGTTGTCTAGTTTCAGCTACTGACTGACTCTGTATCTTCTGAAAACAATAATGTTCTTAAAGTGGTAAATTCACTTTTGTTCAATTTATTTTTCTTCCCTCAAGGTCAGATAGATTCTGTCTACTCAACATTGATCACCAGCTATCATATTCGCCAGCATATTGTACTTTGGCCTAGGTAGTTTCCTACCATTCCTTTCTCTATGCTGAGTCTAGGGTTTGTCTAATTATCAACCGAAGGGTCTGATCCTGTGCTGGACTGTTCTATGTCTAAGTTCTAAAACACATGCACTTTCTTTCATGTAATTTTTTTAAAGTAATGTTCTTCAACTGCAACTTTTATCAATCTTCCCACTGAAATTGTGGTTTAAATTTTAAATTTCTTCTGACTTTTCTTTTTCTGACAGAGGGTTTCCCTGAATTCCCTGAGAGCATATACCAATTGTGATACTAAGTAGAAGAGGCAATTGTTTTACAAAACAAAATGGTTTTGTGCATGTTTGCAATAGATTTGGTTAATTTACTGTTCAGGCATAATTACTGAGGACTCTCAGGAGTTGTATAGAAGGCATCTGCTTCCTTTGGGCCCTCATCATGAACTCAACTGTCTCCATCCAAAAACTGTGTCACATCATCAGATCATGATCAACAGGTATCTCCATGACCTATTCATAATCTCCATTGCTACCTAGTTAGCTCCTCTTCTTCCCTGGCCTAATATCATCAATCTCTTTGACTGCTTACCATTTATTCGTTCTCTCTCTCTGTCAGGGCTCCCTATCCACCAATCCTGTGCTTCCATGACCCCACCCCCTCCACTGCCCATCATCAGCATAAATACCAGCTTTTCCCAGCTGCTGTCAGCTCTTAAGAAGGGTCACTGGTATTGAAACTTCAACACTGTTTCTCTTCAAAATGCTGCCAGACCTGCTGAGTTTCTCCAGCAATTTCTGTTTTTGTTTGTTTCAGATCTACATTATGAACATTAAATTTCACCATGGTTGCTAACTTATACAGAAATATAAGACGTCTATGCACACACTTGAATCAATGGGATCATAATTCTCAAGAAACTGTTCACACATTCATATGACTAATAAAAATCTGACAATTTTGTTCAAGCTTTAAAGCAATCTGACACTGTCTCTTCAGATTATTTGAATGTGTTCATTGCATGTATGTGTTACTGACTGGGCCAGCATTTAATTCCTATCTTTAGTTGCCTTTGAACTGAATGACTTGCTAAACCATTTCAGAGTCGAAAGTTTGGTGCTGGAAAAGCACAGCAGGTCAGGCAGCATCCAAGGAGCTGGTTCCTGATGAAGGCCTTATGCCCGAAACGTCGATCCTCCTGCTCCTTGGATGCTGCCAGGCTTGCTGTGCTTTTCCAGCACCACACTCTCAACTCTGATCTTCAGCATCTGCAGTGCTTTCTTTCTCCTAGGCCATTCAAGAGGGCAGTTAAGAGTCACATATAGGCCAGAATGGTTAAGATTGGCTAATTTCCTTCTCTAAAGGACAGTAGTGAATCAGGTGGGGCTTTTAAAAACGATAATCAGCAATGGTTACATAGTCATCATTAAACCAGATTTATTTTGAATTGAGATTTCGCTGTCTGCCATGTTGAGATTGAAACCGGTGTTCTCAGAATATTATCCTTGGGTTGTGGATTGTCAGGCCACCACCTTCACTCAGTTGACAGAATTGCCTAAAATTGCATTGGCCTGTTTCTGTGCTGGTCTCAGCTGGTGTGTGCTGGTGTTCATGCATTGCTACAACTCCTCTGACCATAATTTGGAGATGCCGATGTTGGACTGGGGTGTACAAAGTTAAAAATCACACAACACTAGGCTACAGTCCAACAGGTTTAATTGGAAGCACTAGCTTTCAGAGCGCTGCTCCTTCATCAGGTGGTTGTCCACAGAAAGCTAGTGTGCCTCCAATTAAACCTCTGACCATACTTCTTCTTACCTTAGCAGCACATCCTTCCAAGCCTGACTAACTCATGAGTTTATCCAGCTTCCCCTTAAATGTATCTATGCTATTAGTCTCAACCAGTCCCTGGTAATGAATATCACATTATCACCACTGCCTAAGGAAAGAAGTTTATCCTAAATTCCCTAGTGAGTTTACTAATGATTATCATATATTTATGCTCTTTAGTTGTGGACTTCCCATGATAGCAGAAGCCAGCTGTTTGTCATTTTACCTTCTGCAAATTCATTGCAAGCTCAGTTGAGCTGCTGCAAAAGTTCTGGGTGGTTGGGGGGAATTGAAATAGTTGCTGTGTCTGATAATACTCCAATCTCATGCTTTCAGACCTTGCATTAGTCAAAGGCATTATATAACAATTTCATTTCAATTTTATAGTGCCCTTTCTGTAGTAGAGCATTCCAAGGCCACTCACAGGTTATCAGGCAAAATTTGACGCAGCCATATAAATAGATAATAAAGTGCCAAAAGCACTATCTCAATGCTTTGATCTAAAATAAAGTGAGAGAATTTATAGTGTGTCTTAAAGGAGGAGAGAGAGGGAGAGGTTTAAGGAAGGGATTACCTGTTGTTGAAGTGCAGAGATCACAGTGGAGCAAATTTTTGCTGTTGGATTCTTTAGTTTCAGTAAAACCTATTTGCTATTAAAATTAGTTCGATGGCATGGAGTAAATTGTTTGTGTTGTGCATAATAACAATCTTTGAATCCAATATCACTGTACTTATGTCAAATGACACAAGCAGAACGTTTCAGAATTATAATAAGGAAAGAAGTCCTTTGCTGCTGCCTCCTGTGAAAAACAAAAGCGAATATTACATAAGCTCTGTGTACTGATGCTAAGCCATAATTATCATGAATGATCTCAAAGAAATCAAACGTTGTGGAAAATGTAGTTATCAGAACAAAAGAATACCACATTTCTTTAATTTGTGAAACTCTTTCCTAACGGCAATTAATTCTTGCCAGTTTAAATTTACAACTGATTCCATAGTACTGTATGACTTAGTTAGGAGGGTGGTTGAGCCTTTTCATTGTCCCATTCCACCACTGGCTACATTAGAGTTTGATTTCAATGGGAGGTGATATTGCCTGTACAGTGCTGTATATCATTCAATATCAGAAACAAGTCATCCAAAATCCTTAAATTTGCAAAGAATTAGTTTCATTGTGAAAACTTTGACAAAGATACGCACACGCGGGCATACAGGCACACACGCACACACATACATGCCGAACATCATCTCAAGAAAATCTTGGCCGAGCAATAATTAAAGACAATATTTTTTACAGGTTATTCAAATGCTGGTTTGTTGCCAATGATACTTTCCACACAAACTATTGGTACTGAGGCTTGTCCCTGCATTTGTTAGGATTGAATTTTCTTTTTCTGGAGACTCAAGTAGATTTATCCTTTAAGAGCTTGCCAATTGAGACAATGACATTTTTCAGTAAGTTTTCATTAAAAACTTTGTGGTTTTAGAGAAAGACCGTTGTTACTGTGGTAAGTTTGCTCTATGTTCATAACCAATATATTTTTCACCCATAATCTGGGTCATAGGAGTTCTCTCTTAAAGCATTGCAGACTTGGTGACTCCATTCAAGCAGCTTGTGTTCTTCACAGGTGTAATATTTTTGCTGCTGTAACCAGTGTCCATTGTTTTGAAAAATGTTCTTTTCAAACAGTTCAAAGTATACATGATATAATTAATGTATTAAACAACACATCTTCATCACCGTTTGTTAGTCTTAAATTGCTATCTCTTCCAAAGAGAAAAGTTGGAAACATTTTTCTGGGCAGATTTACATTCTGTGGAAACAGCTCAAAGGTAGAAGACAGAGGGTGGTGGTGGAGGGTTGTTTTTCAGACTGGAGGCCTGTGACCAGTGGAGTGCCACAAGGATCGGTGCTGGGTCCTCTACTTTTTGTCATTTACATAAATGATTTGGATGTAAGCATAAGAGGTACAGTTAGTAAGTTTGCAGATGACACCAAAATTGGAGGTGTCGTGGACAGCGAAGAGGGTTACCTCAGATTACAACAGGATCTGG
>NC_057715.1:15275691-15312694 GCF_004010195.1 Chiloscyllium plagiosum
CGGAAAGTTGTTGTGAAACTTGAAAGGGTTCAGAAAAGATTTACAAGGATGTTGCCAGGGTTGGAGGATCTGAGCTACAGGGAGAGGCTGAACAGGGTGGGGCTGTTTTCCCTGGAGCGTCGGAGGCTGAGGGGTGACCTTATAGAAGTTTACAAAATTATGAGGGGCATGGATAGGATAAATAGACAAAGTCTTTTCCCTGGGGTTGGGGAGTCCAGAACTAGAGGGCATAGGTTTAGGGAGAGAGGGGAAAGATATAAAAGAGACCTAAGGGGCAACCTTTTCACGCAGAGGGTGGTACATGTATGGAATGAGCTGCCAGAGGCAGTGGTGGAGGCTGGTATAATTGCAACATTTGAGAGGCATTTGGATGGGTATATGAATAGGAAGGGTTTGGAGGGATATAGGCCGGGTGCTGGCAGGTGGGACTAGATTGGGTTAGAATATCTGGTCGGCATGGACGGGTTGGACCGAAGGGTCTGTTTCCATGCTGTACATCTCTATGACTCTATAAATCCAATCTAGGGAGGTATGTCTCAACATTTCCAGGATTGCCCTGGTGTCTGTAGGAATTACAAACTTATCTGGATTCTGATGGGAGCAAAACCCCCAGGACAAAATTTATGGGCCCATTAAAAGTTTTTGTTAAAAAAGTCCTTGAATCTTTCATTCATTAATGAATAAACAAAATCTCTGATGGGGAGAAAAAGTTGTTTGACTAACAGTCAAATAAAGCACATGCAATTAGATAATGGCAGATCTATATGCTCTTTGATTGTTGGGAAGGGGAAAAGGATAGGCATTTAAGGTAACCAATAGCACAAGGCGGGAGGTCGGGCATTTAGGGGCAGGAGTCATGAGAGTATGGGCTGGCCAGAATTGACAACCAAAGATGCTGCATAAAATCTACAACATTGTTCAAATTTTAGCCCAATTGTTTTAATGTCTGCCTCTGCCTCTTGCTGCTGAATTTTGTTTGATCCTCCAGCGAGCACTCTTTTGGATCTTTTACAATGTTAAAAGACTGCAAGGTCTTGTTTTCAACTATGCACAATCTCAACAGCCAATGTTCAGGAGTGGATAAAGAAATTAGTTATATAAACTGCACTGGGTAGGAGATTTTTTTAATATATTTTCTGCTGACTCAGTCATCAGTCGCACACAATGAGGTTTAGCTCCTGTAGAAATCCAACTGTAGGCTACAATGTGATGGGATCAAACTGAGGATGAAATGATATAAATCATTTAATGCTATCCACTAAGACAGTGGAGAGTCCTCACAGCTTAATGAAAGTCAGTATGTCAGAGATGAAACCAATTGGGGTCTGAAGCAATCACCAGCTCCCAAGTGTAACATACCGACAAGAATTGCAAGACCATAGTGACCTTCTTTATCGTCATTTACAAGAACTTTCGTCAATCATGAAAGGAAATCACATCTTAACAAAAACTCATGAGAATTGTGATAGGATTGTGATAAATACTCGAGAATTAAAAGTTCATGCAGATAAACCATTGCAATATTTACCTATACCATATCTGTAATGTGGGAAATGTCCCATTTATCATTAGGGGATACAACCTTTTAAACAAAGCTGGAGTGAATAGGGAGAGGTTCTTCACATTGGCAGAAGTGTTGAGAAGCAGAAGAAACGAATTTAAGGTGATTGACAAATAAAACCCAGGAAAATCAGTTTAAAACAGTGAGTGGTTTGGATTTGGAATGCCTGAGTGTCTAAAGGAAGCAAATTCAATCATGTCTTGAACCAGGGAATTAGATAACTGACTGAAGGGAAAAACTTGCATGGCTGCAGATAAAGGGAGAGCAAGTGGCCTGGATGAGTTGGCCCTGTAGAAAGATAGCAGACACAATGGCTGAATGACTTGCTCCTTTGTTGTACACATCCTAAGATTCTGCAGGTGGAATTTTAATTGTGGTTCACTGTTCTCGATGGGGGAGTTAAAACTGGACAGCATTTCCACTCTCTTTTGATTTTTGCTAGTTCCTACATGTTTTCAGTTAAAGTTTAACAGAGATGTGCATGGAGGATGTCGGATCATGCAAGGGGAAGTTTTATATTGGTGAAACCCACCATCAGCTGACTGTGAAGCATGCCCACAAAAATCTAACAGTCTCTTGATTGTTTTGATCAAAGACCAGTATTTCAAACTTGAGTCCAAGTCACAAACTGCTAAAGTGGGATTTGAACTCACATTATCAAGATTATTAGTCCAAGCTATTCCAGGAACATACCATAATATTATTGAGTGTAATTTGTTCAAAGAAGGGAGTCTCCTAATACCTCCTTATGCATTTGTTTCATAGCTATGTCATAGAATGTCAATCATATGGAACTGAACCTGAGTTTACAATGTTCAAGAGATGTCCTCACTTAGCAGCTCTTGTGATCACACGTGTCCCACTTTAGATTTTAATGGAATCTAATTAGGAATCGGCAAAAAAGAGTGGAAATTTTGCTATACTTAATAAAGGTTATTTAGGCAGATGGGAATAGTTTCATTTGGGATTATGTTCGGCATGGACTAGTTGGACCGAAGGGTCTGTTTCCATGTTGTATGACTCTATATTCACTGGCATGGATATGGACTATCTTCTATCCAAGTACTGACCTAATCTTCCCACAGTTTGCATAATTATTACTAGAAAGTGGAAATTCTGCAGAGTTTGTACTTACTAAATATTTGCCATCTTAATTGCTGGGAGATAACCCTTACATGTGGGTATGTATCGAACTCTCCCATCAGGAAAACGGTTAAAGATTTCAGTTAGGACCAGATTAAGTGTTAGCTGTGGTCCAGTTGGTAACATTCTTGCCTCTGAAGCAGAAGATTGTTGGTTTAAGTGTGGAAAATTGACAAAATCCAGGCCGAGATTCCCAAAGCAATGGTGAGGGGCTGTGTCACTGTTGAAGGTGCCATCTTTCAGATGAGGTGCTGTCTTGGGTGGATGTAAAAGATTGCAAGACAATATTTTGAAGAGGAATAAAGACATTGCCCTGGCCAATATTTATCCCTCAACTAACGTTACTAAAAACATCACTGCTTCTGGGAGCTTGCTGTGTGTAAATTGGCTGCTGCATTTTGTGCAAGCTGATGCTAAGTGTTATCCTCAATTGATTTACTTCCAAATATGGTACAAATCCCTCCTGAGTTTTGAATATGTTTCTTACTGTGCCAACAAGAATTACAAATTTTACAGAAAAAAGCCTACAAATGTCCAATTTCTGCTTCTTAACAACTAGCCAATTGAATTTTCAGAATTCATTGTTTCTGTGCATGTGCTCAGATATGATTTGAGAGTATGGCAAAGACCCAAATACGTACTAAAAACATAATCTAAATGCAGTGCTGTTGCTGAGAAGTGACTGAACAACTAGCAATCATCGTATTAGCAAGTCCAATAATTAATCATGCCACAAATGGGCAAATCAAATGCTTGACTTTAATTACCATTTGTGGTAATGTTGACTTAATTCGCAGTATGTGATCTCATCAGCTCCCACATTAGCCACCACAATATTACTGTGCTATTCATGTGGAGTTCCTGTTTATCCAACATTCTAAAGGTTAAATAATCCACCCGGTCTTTAATGCTCGCAGATATGATGTCAGAGAGGAAATGAGGAAATCAGAATATCCAGCCAGCCCTGAAATGAAGGGTAATTAAATATTCAAAAAGATTCTAACTTCAAAGTATCCACAAGGGTGCAGATGAGCAACATGTACCCCCAAAGGAAAGAATACAAAGCATAATTGATGACTGATGGAAAGCAGTTCTAAAAATGCCGAACGGATTGAACAGAGAAATTGCATGAGTTACACAAAATTTATCCCAGAGGAGTAAGAGGAGATTTACATGTCATTAACCATTATATGGGAGCTGATGGATACTATGAAAATACCGGAAGATTAGAAAGAGGCTAATGTCGTCCCAAATCAAAGGAAAAACAAACCAGCCAAAAGCAATGACAAACCCATTAGTCTTATTTCAGTTCTGTTTTATGTTGCAGAATTGGTTATCTGGAATAATTTCAAGGTTTGTAAATAGCTGAGTAACTGCCTGTGTGCTAACTTGCACCAAGCCCCATTCACCTATCACCTCCAGTGCTCTCTGATCTACTCTGGCTCCCAATTAAGTCGCAACTGCATTTTAAAATTCTTATCCTTGCTTTCAAGGCAGCACGGTGGCTCAGTGGTTAGCACGGCTGCCTCACAGCACCAGGGACCCAGGTTCGATTCCAGCCTCAGGCAACCGTCTGTGCTGAGTTTGCACATTCTCCCTGTTTCTGTGTGGGTTTGCTTTGGTTATCTCCCACAGTCCAAAGATGTGAAGGTCAGGTGAATTGGCCATGCTAAATTGCCCATAATGTTAGGTGCATTAGTCAGGGGTAAATACAGGATAGGAGAATGGGTCTGGGTGGGTTACTCTTCGGAGGGTCGGTGTGGACTTATTAGACCAAAGGGCCTATTTCCATACCATAGGGAATCTAATCAATTCCCACTCAATCTTTGTAACCTCTTCCAATCTAACAAACCTTCAAGATCTCTAGGTCCTTCCAATTTTGTGCATTCCTGATTTTAATTGCTCACCATTGTGTTTTCAGCTACCTGGGCTCTAAGCAGTGGAAACAATTTACTTCAAAAGAGAATGAAATCAGATTTGGGTGCAAATTGGGTCGAGTGCAGCCAGTAACCCACCCTAGATGGATTAGGTTAACATTGTGCCCGTTAATTCTAGCTCATACAGACTTTTGGTGCTAAAGGGATTCAACGCCCTGAACTCCAAAGGTCCAATTATCAAAAATAATCTATTTAAAGAATTGTTTAAAGCCGTGGATGCAAATACAGCCTGAAAATAACTTGATAAATAGAATGCATTTGCATTTTCGTTAGTGAGCTATATCATGTCAATCTCTTACTGGGCAGCTAATATTGATTTAGCCAGATAAAAACAGAAATACTGGAGAAACTCAGCAGTTCTGGCAGCATGTGTGGAAAGAGAAGCAAAGTTAATGTTTGCATTTTCTATTTTTATTTCAGTTTTGTCGCATCCACAGTGTTTTACCTTAGGTTGATTTAGCTCACTCAGCTAACTACTTATTTTCTGGATCAACTTGTCACTTCTGTCTGATGGAAGTGGAAAGAAATTGTTGGCCTCTATAAATCTTTAAAACAGCTTTCTCAAACATTCTTCAAATTGGTACCTTAGACATGGTTTGTGGTTTTTACAAAAAGGTGAGAGTGAAACAAATCACAAAATACAAGGAATTAAAATCTTGATTGCTAAAAATTATTATCTTCTATTTTGGAAAGTTAGTGTTCATGAGATACAATAACAAGAATTCTATTGCCAGGGTCAGCACAAGAGCATCAATGATAATTAAATCTGTATTTGGGTAGGCAAGGACATCCCGTGCTCAACATAAAGAAACGTGCAAGAATCTATTATAACTTAATTTACACTTTAATAGGACATGTCCACAATTGAGACTGGGTGGTATGATTTGTACCTGTCTTTAACATTTACTACATTGATTTGAGTTCAGCACATTTGAAAACAGAAAGAAAGCCTCTAATTACCATTTGGTGTTTGCTGGCAGGAAATGCCACCATTCTGATGACATGGATAGAGAGATACCTGGGTGACAGGGCACTGGGAAAGCTTGTAACCTATTAAGCCAACTCCTCAGCAACCCTGTCTAGGTTTCTTAGTTTTGGATAAAGTCTGGTGGGTTGATGGCCTATAGTAACTTCACCTATACTGGGAATTCACTATTTTGAGCATTTTTCTCAGGAAAAAAAATTAAAAGGACTGTTTCTCAAACATCAGGTCAACATGTACAGAAGAACACAGTCACATAAATGAAAGCAATGCCTTGCAGTTGTACAGCATCTTTCATGGTTTCAGGACATCAAAGAACTTTGATTCCAATGGAACATCTTTGAGCTGATGTTTGGATGTAGGAGCAGTGGCAATGATAGTGCAAACAGCAAACTCCCATAAACAGTTTTTTTGATAAATGACCAGAATATCTGTATTTATCACAGAATCCCAATAGTGTGGAAGCAGGCCGTTCAGCCCATCAAGTCCACTCCGAACGTCTGAAGAGCATCCTATCCAGAACCACCCCCAACTAGCCTATCCCTGTATTTCCTAGACTAATCCACCTAGTTTGCACATCGCTGGACACTATGGGCAATTTAGTATGGCCAGTCATACTTAACCCGCATATCTTTAGACTGTGAGAGGAAACCCACATAGACAAGAGGACAATGTGCAAACTGCACGCAGATAGTTGCCTGAGGCTGGAATCGAACCCGGGTCCCTGTGCAGTTTGCCAGATAACTTTTCGACAGGACACTGACAAGAACTACATTTGCTGTTTCTTTAAATTGTGCCATGAAAAGATTGCTAACTCTGCTGTATGCAAATTTGATAAAGAGAGAAATATCTGAAGCAGTTAAAGTGATCAAGTAATTTGATCCTGCATCCTGGCTGTGATCCCCTCCAACCTCTTCTATTCTGCCTCTTGTGCTGCTCAATATTGTTTTATTTTCATGATGCAGGCTCCAATGACAGGATGAAATGGAGCATTCCACTGAATGACAGAAATGAATGTTAGATATTATTAAATGCTGACTATCATTAAAACGTTTCCCAGAAAGCATACGCAGTTCAGGGATTAAAACTCCCTGCTGGCATGGAGATGATTTCACGTGAATTTTGTTTGACAGTTCTGACAGAACTGAGGAAGGGTAATCAGATCCAAAGCTTTAACTCTGATTTCACTTCAAATATGCTGCCAGACCTGCTGAACTTTTCCAGCAACTTCTGTTTCTGTTTCTGTTTTACAGCATCTGTAGGTCTTTTGATTTTAACTTCTGTGTTTAGGTTTCTTCACACTGTTAGAGTGTCGATAAGCGTAGCCACATTTATGGTCAAACTAGAAGAGAATTATTGATTAAACAATATGGAGTTTTTTGTATCATTGAAGCTACTTACGAGTTCCATGAACACGACCTATATGTATTACAGAGATTGTTAGCACACTAGCTTCAAGTCTGTCTACTATCAGATCCTTCTTTACTCTAACTGAATCTTCATGACATCTCACAGGGCTAATGCCTTTTAACCCTTTCAAATGCTTTAAGATCCATGTACGACATAAATTACATTTATTTAGCATCTTAATGTGTGTAACATATCTCAAAGCTCTTTATGTTTATTGTCATAGGACAAAGAAGCTTTGATCCTCTTAAGGAGCTGCCAGGGCAAATGACGACATGTTTGCTCAAAGAATTGTGTTTTAAAGATGGTCTTAAGAGAAGAGAAAGGTAGTGAGGTGGAGATTTTTAGTGAAGGGGTTCTAGAGTTTAGGGCTGCTGAAACTATGGCTTTCATTAATGTAACAAGTTAACCAGAGATGGTTATAAGGCCAGGATTGAAGGAGCACAGAGATCTCAGAGGGCTGAAAGGCTAGACTGATATTGTTGAAACAGGGATTGTATGGCAACAATTCCACATTGTTATGCTCTCCATCAGCAACTCAAAAACAGAAGAAAAGTCTAAACTCTATGCCTCAGCCCCTCATTATTGTTCAGATCTAGCATGTGGGCACAGAGGCAAAGGATATGCTTGAAAACTTTACTGGTCATTTATAACATGGAACATTCAACAAGAGACCTCCTTAGCATATTTTCTCAAGTCAAAAGCAGTGAATGTCATGAAATAATTTACATCTCTTGAAGAAGACAAATGAGACTTTCGTTTACCATCTCATCCAAACTAAAGCACCTCAGACAGTGCAGTGCATCTCCAGACTGAGAGAGCTCAGATGTTGTGCTTGAATCTCTGCAGTGCGACCTGAACCCTCAACCTCCTGAGCCAGAGCGGAGCACACTACCTAAGGAGCCACAGCTAACACTTTAAGAATACAAGCTTTACTGAGCGAGCCATATGATTGCCTCAGGCAGCTTGAAGAACAGTATTACAGATTATAACCACATTCATGTATTCACTGATGTTTCCCTGAACCACCTGCATGACATCCCTGCCTCTGTCCTTGCCTCAGCTCAACCATTGTTACTTTCAGACTCAACTGATCCCACACGTTCCTGACTTATCTCCAATCTTGAACCCTACCTAAACTTGAGCTCATTTAAACTTCTGCTCTCTGTTTCAACTTGTACCAAGCTTTGTTCATTCATCACCTTTGTGCTGGCTAACATTTATTGACTCTCAGTTTGAAGACACAACCATTTTAAAATTTTTATCCTTTGGGAGGAGTGAGAGATTCAGAAGCAATCTTTGTAACTGTCCATAACCCTACAAATTCCAGCACACCTTCAATACTTTTGTGTATCCCTAATTTACATCATTTTACTGTTGGTGGTGGAATTCCCTCCCAAAACCCCTCTCTCTCTCTATCTGTCCCATCTTTAAAGACCCTGCTTTAATACCACCTCTTTAACCAAGCAGTTGGTCTTTCACCTGAGAGAGCCCTTATGTGAATCAGTCTCAACTGCTGTTTGAATCCTATAAAATGCCTAGTAACTATTTACAGCATTAAAGGTATTTTATAAATGCACCTTTTTTTTCATTTATATCACCGTGATATGCTCTCTGCCTATAGCAGACTAAAGATTTGTATCGAAGTATATATTCTGTAATCCAAAAAGATATAGCTCCCTTGATAACACCAATGCTTCCAAAAATGAATTAGAAATTGAGATGAACAGAGTGGCAATGCAAATGGGCAATTTACCTAAAGCTTATTCATATGATCTTTAGTGAATGGAAAGCTTTAAGGAAGCATTGTCCAGCAGCAAGTTGCCTTGATGTAAAGAAATATAGTTCAGCTGGAATTTGCTGCACCAGACACAGTCAGGGAGTGTAAACACGCAGCGTCTGTTCCTATCTATTCATGGTTACCCCTTTGCTGCCCCCTCTTCAGAGAGCTATTTGACAGATGAGCCCTGACATGAAGACCTGTTTACATCAACAGTGTTATTTTGAAGGGAGTTCTCGGCACCCTGGGTTTCCTTTTACGACTAGTAATTCTAGATTAACAGCAAAAAGCATCTAATTGATCTTTTACCATAGAATTATAGTACACAAATGGAGATCATTTGGCCTATTGTATCTTTATCATCTTTCTGACCAAAAAAAAAGTAATTTAGTCCCACTCTCCCTGCTCCTTTGTCACAACCCCGCAGAGTACTCTCCTTCAAGGACATATCTGATACTCATTTTGAAAGTGGCTGTTTGTTCCCATCTCTCTTTCCAAATCATGATGTGGAGGTGCCGGTGTTGGACTAGAGTGGACAAAGTCAGAGGTCACACGACACTGGGTTACAGTCCAACGGGTTTATTTGAAATCACAAACTTTCCAGGCGCTTGCTTCTTTGTCAGGTGAAGTGCAACACTTAAGGAACAGTGCTCCAAATGCTTGCGATTTCAAATAAACCTGTTGGACTATAACCTGGTGTCATGTGACTTCTGACTCTTGCCGAATCAGTTCTTCTTAATTAACTTTATAAAAGCCCTTTGTGATTTTGAGCATCTCTATTATTTTTAACCTAAACCTTCTTTGTTGTAAGGAGACAGGATTTCTCCACATAGCTGAACTTCCTCATCCTGGCAATAATCTGGTAAATTGCCCCTTAACTTTCCCAGGCCTAAGGAGAATGGTAGTTTTTTTTTATTATGTCTAGTGAGGATGAGAGGTCCTCAAAGCTGCAATGGAAATCAGCAACAACTTGTAGTCACTTTACATGAAATGTTTTAAAAAAATGTCTGAACTCCTCTGCCAATTTGTTGCACACCAAACGGTTAAATTTAAAAAATTGAAGCAATGCATCAAATGGCAGGTGCAAACTCTTGGATGCTGCTACATGAAGTCACGATCGCTCCATCAGTATGTTTCTCTTACCCACACAGAGACAACAGATACACAAAGCAAATGGCAACAGATATCCAATTAACTAGGAAAATGATGAGCAATCGGCCAAAAGCAAAATAGATTTGTGTGTGTTGAATTATTATTGCATGAATTAACAGAATATTTACAGCACAGAACAAGACTGTTCAGCTCAATAGGTGCATGCCAGTGCTTATGTTTCATATGAGCCTTCTGTGTACCTCTGCATCAT
Organism: Chiloscyllium plagiosum; assembly: GCF_004010195.1. Taxonomy (NCBI): domain Eukaryota; kingdom Metazoa; phylum Chordata; class Chondrichthyes; order Orectolobiformes; family Hemiscylliidae; genus Chiloscyllium; species Chiloscyllium plagiosum. The sequence goes on from NC_057715.1 coordinate 15,285,865, forward strand.
CTCACTTTGAGCACCTCCTGGTGGCTTCAGTAAAAAAGGGAGAAACAGAAAGAAAATCTCATTGATGCAAGTATGCGGACAAGACGAAAGAATGAATTGCAAGAATGATTCCAGACTAAGAAATGATAACTATTAGGTAAGTTTGAATGTGCAGGGGATCTTTTCCCAAAAAAGAGAAGGCTGAGAGCATGACCTAATTGGAGTTGGTGACGTTTTTTCCTCCAGCAGTGTATTCTTAACTGATGTGGCAATGCCGATATTATCCCTCATAACATAAGCAAATAGGTGTGGATGATGTGTTAGTGAAGCGTACAACTGATGTTTCAAGATCTAGCTATTACATTCATAGATACAAGTGTCTGGGGTATCTATTCGATTACATTAAATCAACATGTTTTTATTCGCACGTTATGCTTCAAATGATTGCAAGTAAGATGGCATGAGAGACCTTTACACTCACAAGTCAAAGGCGAGGATACAGTAATGATATGAGACAGTCTCTTAAAGTTATACTAACTATGAGACATGACACAATAGAAGTCTTTATGCAAGTCATAGAGCCATACAGCACAGAAACAGACCCTTAAGTCAAACCCAACTGCGCTGACCATACATCCCAATCTGACCTAGTCCCATTTTCCAGCATTTGGCCCATATCCTTCTAAATCTTTCTTATTCATATACCCATCCAGGTGCCTTTTAAATGTTGTAATTGTACCCACTTCCACCATTTTCTCTAGCAGCTCATTCCGTACATGCACCACCCTCTGTGTGAAAAGATTACCCCTCAGCTCCTTTTCATATTTTTCCCTCCTAACCTTAAACCTATGTCTTCTATGACTCCTCGATCTGAAGGAAGAAGGCTTTGGTTACTCACCCTGTCCTTGATCCTCATGATTTTATTAACCTCTATAAGGTCATCTCTCAGTCTTTGACACTCCAGGGAAAAAACTGCCCCAGCCTATTCAGCCTGTCCCTATAATTCAAACCCTCCAACCCCAGCAACATCCTTGTAAACCTTTTCTGCACCCTGTCAAGTTTAACAATAGAAGGAAGACCAGAATTGTATGCAATATTCCAAAAGTGGCCTCACCGATGTTCTGTACAGTCACAACATGATATCCCAGCTCCTAAACTCAATGTTTTGAACAAGAAGTAAAGCTTAACAAATGCCTTCTTCACCACCCTGTCTACCTGTGACTTCACTTTCAAGGAACTATGCACCTACAGCCCCAGGCCTCTTTGTTCACAATACTCCCGAGCATCCTATCAGTCCTGCCCTGGTTTGCCTTACCAAAATGCAACACTTCACATTTATCTTAATTAAACTGCATCACCCACTCCTGAGCCTCTTGGCCCATCTGACCAAGGTCCCATTGTACTCTGAGATAATCTTCTTTCCTGTCCACTACACCATCAATTATGGTTTTATCTGCATCTTATTTACAATACTCCCTGTATTTACATCCAAATCATTTATATAAATGACAAAAAACAATGGACCCAGCACTGATCCTTGTGGCACACCATTGGTCACAGGCCTCCAGTTTAAAAAACATCCTTCCACCACCATCACCCACTGTCTCCTACCTTCAAGCCAATTTTGTATCCAATTGGCTAGCTCTTCTTGGATTCTATGTGTTCTAACCTTACTAGCCAGTCTACCATGTGGAAGCTTTGAGAGCCGAGGGGCCAGTTCTTGTGCTGTATTGTTCTTGTTGAATACTTTGTCCATATGGACAATGGCTGCCTTCTGCCTTCATCAATCTTATTTGTCACCTCTTCAAAAAACTCAATCAAGTTAGTGAGACACGATTTTCCATGCAAAAAGCCCTGCTAATATTCCTAATCAGTCCTTGCCTTTCCAAATATATGTAAATCCAGTCCTGCAGAATTCCCTCCACCAACTTACCCACCACTGACGTAAGGCTCGCTGGTCTATGGTTTTCTGGCTTTTCCTTACAACCTTTCTTAATTAATGGCACCACATTAGCCAACTTCCAGTCTTTCACCTGTAGCTGTCGATGATACAAATATCTCAGTCAGGGGCCCAGCAATTTTTCCCCAGGTTCCCACAAGTTTCTGGGAAAAGTTTCCAGGGATTGATCTACCTTTATGTGTTTAAAGACCTCCAGTACCTCCCCTTCAGTAATATGAACTCTTATCAAGACATCACTATTTATTTCCTCAAGTTCCCTGGCTTCTAAATCCTTCTCCCCAGTAAATATTGACCCAAAATATTTGTTTAGTATCTCACCCTCTTCTGTGGTTCCACATATAGACAGCCACAATGATCTTTAACGCTTACCTGGATCCCAGTTTTGGTTGCTGAATTATCCTCTATCAACCTTTCACCTATTTTAATTCATCCCATGTGTAATCAGGAACACTGTCAATTTTGCCTCCAATTTCAGATGGATTCTATTGTATAAGAGTTGGAAACTGAATGAACATATGTTTACGTGGAGATTGCCTACTTTTAGCTCATGATATATTTTTCGGACAGATGCTGGAAGCCCCAGCCAAAGACGGGCAGGTGTTTGTGAAGGAAGTAGCAATGAAACAGTGACATCATGCATTCTATTTTCTATCACCATAATCTCCAAATTGCTGAAAGCAGCTAATACTTGTGTAAAATTTGCTGGACACGAGAAGGTATGAGAGTACATTGAAAGGACTCACAGCACATTGATAGTGCCGCATTTCTTGGGGCGTTTTTATCCTTACAGTCGATATTTCAATATTTAGGTCCACACCTCATGTTGTGGCACCCTTCTTTAATTCCAAACAGGTTGCCATGGTACTTATATTGGAAATGAACCTGTATCTGAATCCTTCAGAGAAAAAAAGGAAATAGTAGAGGTATTTAGGTAAATGGCAAGCAGCCACTAGGCTTCCTGCTGCCCAATTACAAAGAAAGACTTGCATTGAGATAGCATCCTTCATGACTTTGTGACTGCCGTACCCCCCCCCCCCCCCCCCCCCCCCCCCAAAGATTTTGTAGCTTTTCATGAAGTAATTGTAATGTGGAATGTATGGCCCATTTGGTCCATTTTCAGTTCGGATAGAAATGTTTGTAGAGTCTACACCACTGGCCAAACCACTCATTGAATCAAGCCACATACTGAAGCTATTTGATGGTCACTTTGTTGTGGGGAAAAACACCAGCCTCGGAGTCAGAGTCGGGGTTCAATGACAGAGTTTATTGCACAAGGAAATACCTGGAGCTCTGGGGAGGAAAAGACACCAACAGCACAGTGGTCAGCTGTGAGTCTTCTCTCCACACAGAGCACACATCAGGATACTTTTATACATTTTGTAATATAATAGGTCAATGATGAGGTGCTTGCCTCTGTAACATTGTTTGTTTATTGTAGACATTGCAGAATCATTGGTGGTTTGGTGCAGTCAGTGTTAATTCCCGCGCAGCCTTTGTTAATTTCAGTGCGGTCGTTGTCAGTTTCAGTGCAGACATTGTCAGTTTTAATGTCCGCACTGAAATCCATTGTTGTAGTAATGGGTGCTAATCGCTCTTCCTGAGAAGGATGATGACTGCAGCCCTAGCTATTAGCACTCTGTATTGAGTCTGTATCAAAGTGTTAGCATTTCTCTCAAAGGTGTTGGCTGGACCCAGACACTTCGGCAGGCAGTATACACTACTCGTGTATTCTGTCCCCCACCCACCTTAAACTAATCAACTAGGTTGTGAGTGCATTGTGCTGCCATTCTGGTGACTCCACATTGTCTGTGTTTGCTGTGCTGTCTCCCTCCATATTGTGGTCTGGCGGCCATCTTGTGTGTCAAGTGGCCAAGTTATGGCTCAGCGGCCATCTTGTGTGTCCGTGTGCCTAGTGTCACCTTGCGCCATGCCATCTCCCACTTCAACTTCACTTGTCTATACAAAGATTAATAGAACATCAAAGGCCAAACTGTGCAAAGGTTAAATCAAGATTCTCTATTAATATAGAGCCTTTCACAACATCAGGATTTCCTAAAGCACTTTAAACTGTAGGGAATGAGCTGCTGGAGGAATGGTGGAGGTGAGTACACTTACAACATTTATGAGGCATTTGGACAGGTACACAGACAGGAAATTATAGAACAGGGATATGAACAAAATTCAGGTAAATGGGATTAGTGCCATTTAGGAAACCTAGTCAGTATGAATGAGTTGGGCTAAATGATCTGTTTCCATGCTGTGTGATTCTAAATAAAAATCAGGGGCCAACCCATGAAACTAGAAGAGAAACAGCAACTACTCAATAAGTGAAGAACAGAGCATAAAGTTACAAGAATATTACCACAACAATCAGCTTAACCTGCAAACCCTTCCACTCTTCTCATGAAAGAAACATAGAAATAGGAGGGTGCCATTCAGCCCCTGGAAGCTGTTCCATCAGATTACAGTTGATCTCATAATTTAACTATCTAAGCTCTGTTATCAAAAGAAATTGCTGGCAAAACTCAGCAGATCTGGCAGGATCTTGGAGAGAAAAGAAAACTTAACATTTTCAGTCTGGTGCCTCCTCATCAGGACTGATAGCAAATGGGAAAAAGTAGTATTTATGCTGAGTATTGGAGCGGGTGTGAGGGGGTAGCTGAGCAGAGGAAGATGGAGCCCACAAAGAGATAGGAAAGGAATAAATGGAATAATGGATGGCAGGCCAGGACAGACAAAAAGCTGAATAAGGGATAATGACAGCTGAGGGTAACAGAAAATGGGTAGTCTGCACTGAAAGCAAACCATGCATTGTGATAATAGGCCAGAGAGTGGGTGAAAATGGGTTGGCTTTGCTAAAAGCAACCCATGTCATAACCAGACCAGGGGTGAATAAAAAATATGGAAGGATGGAATTAGGCTGTAAAGTTATTGAATTTGATTTTGAGTCCCAGATGCTGCAGGAGAAAATTAGATGTTCTTAAAGTTTGTGCTGAGGTTCGCTGGAATACTACAACAGGTCAGAGACAAAAATATTGGTGCAGGAACATGATGGTGGCAGACAACTGGTAGCTCTGGGTCAGTTTTATTGTCAGAACGTAGGTGTTCTGCATAGCGATCACCCAGTCTGTGTTTTGTCTCCCCAATGCAGAGAAGATGACATTGTGATCAGCAAATACAGTGGACGAGAATAAATAAAGTGCAGGTAAATTGCTGCATCCTCTGGAAACTAAGTCTGGGGCCATGGTCTTAGTCTGGTGAATCTGCACTGCATCCCCTCCAAGCCCAATAAGTTCTTCCTGGGATATGCTCACAACTAAGTACAATTACCTTAGATACTCCATTGCGATTCATACCGTCTGCAAGTATGATTGAAAGCACAAATATTTCTAGCATTGAACTCCCTCATTCGGTAGCATTACTTCAAACTGCTCTTGCTATTGCATTAAATTGGGCTTGTTATCAGTGTCACACTGGTTCAGTCAACAGGTTCTAGACTTGTATTTTCCATGTTTGACATGTTAAACAAGATGCAGTCCTGTGTCATAAACTGCTCTTTTGTGGAACACTTTCTCTCCTTTTCATTTAGCCTAATTAAAATCTTTTGTAATTATTATCTTCCGTGTCCCTGATGAACTTTTTTATTTGTTCATGTAATCGCAAATCAATTTCTTCCTCTCACCCCACTGGTATACAGACATTTACTGTTATTAATTTATTTCCTTGACATCATAGCTTATGAACACACTTGACGTCGACCTCATGTCCTCCAAGATTAAGAAACCACAGTTCTTCAGCCCCAGTGTATCCCTGCCTTATCTCAAAATGTCTCAGAGAGCTTGACAGCCAGTAAAATATTTTTGAAGTGTAGTCATTCTTGTAATGCATGAAACCTGGCATAAATTTATACACAGTATGCTGCTACAACTGGCTGCTACAAATGTGACAGCAAGCAGGATATTTATTTTGGTGACCTTTGTTGAGGAAGGAATATTGACCAGGATACCAGGGCAAATTCACTTCCTCCATTTGTGCTAATCTTTCACATCTACCTGAAAATAATGACAAATACTTACCTATTTATATATTCCTCACATTGCTCTCCAGGTTCCTGGGACTACATTGGCAATACGATCAAATCCAAGTAGATTGTAACTGGAACTAAAACATTGCAGTGTTTTAGTGAGGTATTGGAAAGTAGGTTGGGTAGCCTGACATCTTTGCAAACAATTACATTTAAAGCTTTTCAAAGAACTCTATTGAGTATTCTGTAAGAGGCCCAAATTTTACATTTAAATTTATGTTTAACGCTGTACTTATGCCAAACAAAATAAGGCTGATCTCTGCCCTGATGCATGCCAGAAAATCTATATCAATTTATTATTTGTGATCTGGAAAAAAAAAAGCACCGAATTTGTTGAGCTCATAAGATTCTACATTTAGTCCTAGATTACACAACATTGAATTGTACACTATTCTGAAACTCCATCACAAAGAAATGTTGTATTCAGTTAAGAAATATCGCTTTATTCAAACCACTCAGGACGAGAGCTATAAAAAACATATACTGTACCATAGAATGTAATTTGCTATAATTGAGCCATTAAATTTTGATATGGCTGTGTGGGATGTCTGACAAATGTGTTTTTCATCTCCGAAGCAGACACTTCTTGGTGGAGCTCTCTGAATCTTACTATGTCAGTGTTCCTTGGGGAATGACCAATAGACAATGCAATTATTTGGTGTTGTTTGGAATAAAAGAGCACTGGGGACCATGCAGGAAGATGCTGTTAATAAAGGGAAGGCATGACCTTGCATTTTTATGTAATAACCTCTCCTTCCCCCAAACCAAATTATCTTTCCAATGATCCTCAGTGTCTTGTTGTGATTTATACCACAAGGACAGTCACAAGGGCAAAGGTAGTTGAAAATCCTGTTCACTAAATTCATGCTGTTAATTTCAGCCTCTCTACCTCCCTTTCCTTCTTTATATCACTATTTAAAGCCTACCTTTTTGACAAAGTTGTTGTCACCTGTCTTAATATCTTCTCATGATTGGTGTCACAGTTTCCCTGATAATGCATACATGATGTTTTAAGTGAGTGGGTTGTTTAGAGTAGTGCTTCACAAACTGTTTCCCACTGTAACCCCATTTTGGTGCTTAAAAATGTCTATGATTCCAGACATGAGAGTTGTGGAGAGGTTGGAGGAGTGTTGGTAGTTTTGTGGGAGGGGGGGCGGGGTGCGATGAGAGATCTCATAGTCATAGAGATGTACAGCATGGAACCAGACCCTTCGGTCCAATCCGTCCATGCCGACCAGATATCCCAACCCAATCTAGTCCCACTTGCCAGCACCCGGCCCATTTCCCTCCAAACCCTTCCTATACCCACCCATCCAAATGCCTTTTAAATGTTGCAATTGCACCAGCGTCCACCACTTCCTCTGGCAGCTCATTCCAGTTATGTACCACTCTCTGTGAAAAAGTTGCCCCGTAGGTCTCTTTTATATCTTTTCCCTCTCACCCTAAACCTATGCCCTCTAGTTCTGGACACCCCGCCCCCAGGGAAAAGACTTTGCCTATTTACCCTATCCATGTCCCTCATAATTTTGTAAACCTCTATAAGGTCACCCCTCAGCCTCCGACGCTTCAGGGAAAACAGCCCCAGCTCGTTCAGCCTCTCCTTATAGCTCAATTCTTCCAACCTTGGCAACATCCTTGTAAATCTTTTCTGAACCCTTTCAAGTTCCACAACATCTTTCCGATAGAAAGGAGACCAGAATTGCATGTAATATTCAAAAAGTGGCCTAATCAATGTCCAGGACATCCACAACATGGCCTCCCAACTCCTATATTCAATGCTCTGACCAATAAAGGAAAGCATACCTTCTTCACTATCCTATCTACCGGCAACTCTACTTTCAAGGAGCTATGAACCTGCACCCCAAGGTCTTTTTGTTCAGCAACACTCCTTAGGACCTTACCATTAAGTGTATAGGTCCTGTTCTGATTTGCTTTTCCAAAATGCAGCACCTTGCATTTATCTGAATTAAACTTCATCTGCCTCTCCTGAGCCCATTGGCCCTTCTGATCAAGTTTCCATTGTAATCTGAGGTAACCTTCTTCGCTGTCCACTAAACCTTCAATGTTAGTGTCATCTGCAAACTTATTAACCTCCTATGTTCACATCCAAATCATTTATATAGATGATGAAAAGTAGAGGATCCAGGACTGATCCTTGTGACACTCCACTGGTCTGAAAAATAACCCTCCACCACCACCCTCTGTCTTCCACCTTTGAGCCAGTTCTGTATCCAAATGGCTAGTTCTCCCTGTATTTCATGAGATCTAACCTTGCTAACCAGTCTCCAATGGGGAATCTTGTCAAATGCCTTACTGAAGTCATTCCACTATAGATCACGCCCACCTCTCTGTCCTCATCAATCCTCTTTGTCACTTCTTCAAAAAATTTAAACAAGTTCAGTGTGATATGATTTCCTACACACAAAGCCATGTTGACTATCCCTAATCAGTCCTTGCCTTTCCAAATACATGTATATCCTGTTCCTCAGGATTTCCTCCAACAACTTGCCCACCACTGACATCAGGCTCACAGAGCGGTGACAGTTTTGTGCAGAGTGGAGGCACGTACTGAGAGAGCTGTGACAGTCAGGGAGTGGTGAGAGGCTTGTGACAGTAGGTGGTTGCGGGGGGAGGTTTAACCTTGACAGGGAGGGTAGAGAAGGAATCGATAGACCTGTCAGAACAAGGGGTTTGGGCTGGGAGAGAATATCTGGTTTAAAGTAAAATCTATCTGCTTTTCCACAGATATTTGCAAGTTCACAATCAGGCCTCAATGATTGGTTATTAGTATTCGCTTATTTTTAAAACTGCAATGTTGTAAAAGGACCATACAACTGCTAGTAGTCAGTCAGAGCTTCATGGCAATGACTGGAGCTTGCCATCTCAAAAGTTCGTTTGGTGACCCCACTGGAGTTTGCAGTCCCCAGTTTGGAAACCCCTGCTCTAGGGGCTTCTGTAGTCTAGTGTGAGGGTAACCACCTGTGTTCTGATGAGAAGAGTCTTGTAAACATGATGTAATTCTTTACATCTCTGCAACTAATTACAAGCTTTAGGAATAGGCTGTACAATAATACAAAGGCTGCTGGGAGGACCTAGCCTGAGATCTGTCTCCAATGAGATTTTACGTTTCTCTCCCAGCAAATGCTCATGACAATATCACCGTGGCTTGTGCTTACTGCACTCAATCAAGGATTAACCCTTTCAGAACCTCTAAAACCAATCTACAACACCTTTCCCAAACATTTCCTGACTATCATTATTATACAATTGTTCATATGATTATGAGCTACCTCATCTCCCTCAACTCTTTGACTTTACAAATTCAGATAACCTGGAGGTTTTGCTATTCTCCCTGAGTGTGCTTTCCTCAAAGTTGGAAGAATGGTAGTTTATTGAGTAGCAAATAGTCATTTTGAACTGTCTTCCTAATTGCCTGAGGTTGAGGTTCCCTTCTGAATTGGAAGATCTTTTATCTCTTGTACATCTTAAATGGAGGATTTGTCCTTCCTTGAACAGGCACTTCCATTTTTATCGCTGTATCTTGAATGTTTCGATATTGCTTCTCCCTTCTTCATGGTGCCGTGCATGGAGTTGTATGCACCACGGCTTCAATGGCATCCTCTCCAGCTCTCTTACTGAGGCCCATGTGCAGCAATACCAGACGTCAATGCCATGATTAGCCTGCCGCGCTGATTGCCGTGTTCAGAACCTTAGGTCGGCTACTCATAACTAAGCAGCTTAGAGGGAATTGAGGAATTGAAATATTGATTAAATCAATGCATTAATTTCCTTAACATTTCACCTAAAGATTCTTCTTGCTTGAGGTGACATTCATTAGGATTGTTGAGAATTCTTCCTTGGAGGAAATCGAGGTCAAATATTCCACTTGAACTTATCCCTTCCTAATTGTCTCAGATTTAATTTGTGATTTGAATTTGTCATAACATGTTGTATTGCAATCTGACCCAATTCAGTTGCAGAGACTTCAACTATCTCAAATGGAGTGAACTGCTTAATCACTAGAGAAAGTGAGGACTGCAGATGCTGGAGATCAGAGTTGAGAGTGTGGTGCTGGAAAAGCACAGCAGGTCAGGCAGCATCCAAGGAGCAGGAAAATTGACGTTTTGGGCATTAGCCCTTCACCAGGAATTGCTTAATCACTGCCTCTTTGTTTGACTTTCTTCTGGAAGTTTGTTGGCAATTAGAATCTGAATTCACTTCTGTGTTGATAGTACTGGAAAAGATTTCCACCAAGTCAGCATAATCTCAGCTTTCCCTCTCATGGATGGTATGGAACACATTTGTAATTCTAGGTAGTTTTACTTTTACTTCAGATTCTATCATGAACTTATGTAACCTTGAAAAACCTCCAACTGGCTGATCCTTGACTGGATATGCTTCGAGTGGTTGTTTCTTGACTTTAATTTTTGTTTTTTTAGCCCTCCTAGTTTTTAAATGATATTGAGGTCAACTCAAGTCTTTCTATTCAGGAATCAGGTGCATAGTGATTTTCTAGTATTTGGTGTTCATTATGTTGGAGAGTTGCTGGTAATATACCTTTAATGTTAAAGACAATGCCCCTGGACCATGTAGATGAACTTCTATCAGTTATAAACAGTATTTTGTTCACTAAGGCTTATGATCTGATAATACTGTGAAATTTTCTCCCACAACTTAGTTGAAATTCATGTGATGCCCACTGACATAAATGACAGCTTGCTAAAATGTTTGCTTTGTTTCACCAGTCTCCCCTACTGGAGACTAATCTATCTCAAATACTCTTTGGTTGTATAGTTCTACATCATTTTTGTCGTTTTCTGGCTGTGTCCTGCTTCAGCACATTTTCTGAAAGTGATCTATTAACTTAAAATAGCACCTGCTTTTCCAGGAAATTACTTTTTGGTACTGTCAGGGTTTGGTGCAGGAAGAAGAGTGCTCTGAAACAAAGAGAGACCAGCACAATGCCATCTTGCATTAAACACCTAAATAATAGCACTTTGAGAGCATCATTACTACACTGACTCTCTGGTTCAGGGAGACCCACCATGAGCTTCTGAAATGGAAAATTGGGGATGAATATTAAATAACAACCTTGCCAAAGATGCCCACATCTCATGGATAATAAAATAGCAAAATAAAACATGTTCCTTGAAACCAACCTTCTTGACTAAGCTTTTGACCATCTCCATAATATTGAGTAACATGTCTTACTAACACATTTTTGTCTCGCTGCACTCCAATGAAGCAACTTGGAGCATTTTATTATGTTAAAGGTGCTACAGAAATTGAAGAAATGGTAGTTGATAATACTGTGTTTAAATGGAATTGTATTCTTTTCTGTTACAAATCTTTTGAGAGGGGCTTCCTGTGAGTAAGTTGTCTTATGTAAAGACATCGACTCTTTGTAGAGTAAGCCACACAGACCCATTCTCCTACCCATTAATCTGCATTTACCCCTGACTAATGCAACTAATCTCCACATCCCTGAACACTATGGGCAATTTAGCTCGGCCAATTTACCTGACTTGCACATCTTTGCTCTGTGGGAGGAAACCCACACAGACACAGGGAGTATGTGCAAACTCCACACACAGACTAAGGCTAGAATCAAACCCAGGTCACTGGTACCATGAGGCTGCAGTGCTAACCACTGAGCCATTGTGCCACCCAATTTAGGTCTGAGACAACGAGAAATTTCCTCACCTAAAGGGTTCTGCACTTTTGGAATTCCCTACCTCAGAGAGTTGTGGATGTTTGATTTCGTGAGTAAATTCAACAGAGACTGACAGATATTTGGGTTTTAAGGGATCTGGGGCAGGAAGCAAAGTTGAGGTCAGAGATTGGCCAGGATTTTATTTAACGATGGAGCAGGCTTCAGGGACTGTATTGTATACAAGTGCTCCTATTTCAATATTCTCCTTGATACTTTGCATATAGCCCACATTTTTTAAGATAAGTAAGTCAAAAATCAGATTTTATGTTACCAGAGATGGAGCATAAAATCAAACACATTATTAAACCTTCAACATAATAAGCCTGGATGACTGCCAATGAACATTAACCTTTAGACTGTTGACAGTTTTAAAATATATTGACTAATAGATGAAGATATATGACTTTGCGACTGAAAGTTAATATTGCCTTAGTGTTTCATGTCTACATCAGCAACATAGGAAATTGTAGCATTTTCTTGTGATTCTCTATGACTAATGCCTTTTGACCGAGATTCAAGCAAACTAAAGAAAGATGTGTACTTCCACGGCAGCTTTCACAAACTCAAAATGTGCCAAAGTGCTTTAAAATCAATAAAATATTTTTGAAAGTATAGTGGTTACTGTTATCTGAGAATCATAGTGACCAATTTGTGCATAGCAAATTCCCACAAACAACTAAAAGACAGACAATCAGTTTTCATGATAATAGTTAAGAGATAAAATGACCAATAATGCAGGGAGGGTTGGAGGATTGATACAGAGGGAGCGCTGCACTGTCAGAGAGTCAATGCTGAGAGGATGCTGCACTGAGGGTCATTGTGCAGTTGGAGGTAACACCTTTCAAAGGAGACCTTAAACCAAGGCCCTATCCAGCAGATCCTTGCAGGTGGATGTAAAAGATCCTGTAGCACTATTTCAAAGAAGAGCAGAAAAGTTCTCCCTTGAGTCCTAGCCAACACTTTTCCTTCCACCAATATCATGTCGTAATCACTTTGCTGTTTGGTAGCTTGATGCACACAAATTGGCTGCTGCATCTCTCACAGTATAATGGTGACTTCATTTGAGAAGTATTTCATTCTTTGTTAAGCACTTTGGGACATTCTGAGGTTGTGAAAGGCACTATATAAATGTAAATGTTCCTTTGACCGCATTTCATTTTAGTATTTGGAGAAGAAGCAAAGTGATACTGACTTTTTGGAGAGAAAACTGGGCCTGGAGGTTATAAATCTGGGAAGTTGGGTGAGAGATATGGGTGGCAGTAAAACTGTGGAGGAATTAACCCAGCTCTACCATTAAGACATTTTCCTGATGGTAATGCAGGACAAGGACAAGCTGCCCTTCATAGAAGGTAGCAGCTGATTTAGATAGTTCAAGAACCAATTATGACCAGAAGACGTCAGTGCAGAGGTAGGCAATTCAGTCTCTTGAGTCTGCCATTCAATGGGATCATGGCTAATCTAATAATCCTCAACTCCACTTTCCTGCCTTTTCCACATAAACGTTGATTCCCTTACTGATTGAAAATCTGTCTATCCTAGCCTTGAATATACTTAATAACTTAGGCACTACAATCCTCTGCAGTAAAGCATTCTACAAATTCATAACCATGTGAGGGAAGAAATTCGTCCTCATCTTAAATGTATGACCCCTTATTTGGGATTATACCCTCTCGTTCAAGATGCCCCACACAAGGGGAAACAACAATTCTGCATCTACCTTTTCAAGCCCCCTAAGAATCTTTTATGCTTCAATAAGGTTGCCTCTCATTCTTCTGCACTCCAATGAATACAGACCCAACTTCTCTTCATAGGAATGTCACTCCTTATGCAGGATAAAGCTAGTGAACCTTCTCTGGACAACCTCCAATGCCAATATATCTTTCTTTAGATAAGGGGATCAAAATTGTTCACAGTATTCCAGGTATAGTCTGATTAGTGCCTTGTAAAATTTTAGCAATACTTTTTATAATCCAGTCTCTTTCAAATAAATGCCAATACTTGTCTTGCCTTCTTATTACCCACTGAACTTGCATTTAGCCTTTTGAGTGCAGTTAAATCCCTCTGTGCTGTAGTTTTCTGCAATCCTTCTCAATTTAAATAATATTCAGCTCTTGTATTCTTCCTGCCAAAGAGCACAACCTTTTACTTTCCCAAGCAAAATCATAAGTTGCTGGAAAAGCTCAGCAGGTCTGACAGTATCTGTGGAGAGAAATCAGAGTTAATGGGTCAAGTGACCCTTCCTCAAAACAGACCTGCTGAGCTTTTCCAGCAATTTCTGTTATTGTTTCTGATTTATAGTATCCACAGTTCTTTTGGCTTTTACTTATATTTCCCACATTGTATTCCAGAAACAAAGTTTTGCCCCGTTACTCAAACGGCCTATATCCCTCTGCAGACTCTTTGTGTCATTCTCACCACTTACTTTCCCACCTACTTTTGTGTCACCTGCAAACTTGGTGATAATACATTCATATTCTTCATCATTAATATATATTTTAAATAATGATTGCCCCAGCACTGATCTCTGTGGCATTCCACTATCACAGGTTGCCATCCTGAAAATATCCTCCTTTAGACTCTCTGTCTTCTACTAGTCAGCCAGTCCTCTGTCCATGTTAATGTATCATCTCCAACACCACAGGCTGTTATTATATTAAGTATCCTAACTTGTGCTACTTTATCAAACACCTTCTGGAAATGCAAATGTATTACATTCACTGCTTTAACTTTATCTATCCTGCTTGTTACCTCATCAAATTATTCTAATAAGTTTGTCAGACATGATTTCACCTTCATGAAGCAATGCTGATTCTGCTTGATTGTATTATGCACTTCTAAATGCTCAGCTATTAGATCCTTTATAATAGACTCTAACATTTTTCCAGTAATAGATGTTAAGCTAACTGGCCTATAGTTGCCTTTTTTTGTCTTCCCTGACTTTTCAAATGTAAGTGTTACATTGGTAGCTTTCTAATGATTTGGGACTTCTCCAGAATTTAAGGATTCTTGGAGGGTTGCTACCAGTGCATTCACTATCTGTGTAACTACCTCCTCTACTATCCTATGATGCAACTCGTCAGGTCCAGTGGATCTATTATCCTTCAGTCCCAGTGGTTTCCCTAGTACTTTTTGGGGCCATTTAAATTGTATCATTTTCTGTCATCCACAGGGGGCTTCCTATTGAAGTGCCCAGCCCCACCCAGCAATACTGGGGATGGGTCTCACAGCCAAAGGCATTGAAGCTAGAAATCACACAATACCAGATTATAGTCCAACAGGTTTAATTGGAAGTTATGAGACTTTTGGCTTTTTACCCCCTTGTCCAACGCCAGCATCTCCAAATCATAAAGGCATTGAAGGCAGTTTCCATGGCCCCAGTGATCTCCCAGAGGTGTTTCCTGAGTTACCTCAACTCAATAAACATGTTAGATTATTTTTTTCACTAATGTAGACGCAATATCTCCTGAATTCCTCAACAATGCCCAGCTGTCCCAATACCCATCTTTCCTGGTGGCCATCTCTCACAATGACCTCCTCTTCCAATGTCGATCTCTCCCAATGCCCACCTCTCCCGATGGCACTGATGAGTCTTCACAGCTGCCATGTCTGTGATCTTGTCAAAACATGGAGAGCTTGCCCACCGTTTTTAATTAAATGGCAGGCCTATTGCGAGGCTGCCTTGGTTATTTTATTGAGCAGATGCCATTGTCAGGAAGTCTGGGCTCAAGACCCACTTGCAACTCCACACCTGGCCCCCAATACACATTGCAAGATCAAGCCCTATTTTTTGGGTTCTTGTGCTGACTTGTTGAACATTTCCAACATTTTGATTTTTTATCTCAGAAAAAAATGGTCCAAAGACCAGGGGAAAGCTGAGGGAGCATGGGATTTATTTAATAAGTCCTTACCACTGATTTTAATTGAGAGAATTCTATGCCCACCAGAAGAGGCGTTTGGTTATTTTCTGTGTAAGGAAGATGATTGTTTTTAATTTGCTGTTAAGACATGAGTTGCATTTAATTGAGAAGCTGCTTTGGGAGATTGCCACATAACTGAAGTGTGAGATTTCCATTCAATGATCGCTAAACACATCTGTTATGATGTGGCACATTTTGAATGCATCCTTTGAGAAGGTGTTGAATTTCATTTTATACAGAATGAGGCTTCTGGAAGTCAATTTCTTTTCTTCAATCATAATAGTATGTAATTTTGCAAGTTTCAAGCATTTCCTTATACTTTAGCTTTAGCTTCCAAGATAACAGGTTGACATTCTGCACCCACACTTCTAATTCTGCAGTGACAATCTAATTGAGTCCAACATATAACATTTATCTGACTGTACTTTTCCTTCTTTATGATTCTATGTCTCACTCTCTTGCTCTCTCTCCCTATTGCATTCTCCCTTTCTCCTACACTGTTTGTCTTCTTTATTATTTCCTATAGCTTTTGTCTCTCCATCTGCCTGTCGCTCTCTGTCTCTGTCACTGTTTCTGTTTCCGTCTCCATCTCCATCTCTGTCTGTATTTCGATCCATCTCTCTGTTTCTCAGAGATCTCTCTCTCCCTGTGTCTCTGTTTCTCATTGTATCTGTTTGTCTTTCTTTCTTTGACTCTCCTCTTTATCTTTTTATCTGTCTCCATCTACTCTCTCTCTCTCTCTTTGTTGCTCTTTCTCTCTGTCTCTCTGATAGGGAGTGATCTGGTCTACACTTGATGACATTCAATTCAGATTGACAACATATTGTGTGGGTAACTTTGTGTGTGAAGCTATAGATTGCCATGTTTTGATACAGAGCTCAGGAACTCAACAAACTACACTGCAATGCTTCCCCCTGTATTCAGAATAAATCAAAGCTGGAGGTAATGAGTGACACCCCAAATGACTGCTGTCTCATTTTATGATATTGTATTACTGATATGCTGTTGAATAGCAGCTCTGTAGGAACATGATGCCATTAGCTCACAGAGCGCGTTGCACTATTCAATGATATCACGGCTTATCTGTACCTTAACTCCATTTCACTGCATTAGTTGCAGAACCTCACCCAACCAAAATCTACCAATCTCACCATTTGGCTGTCATCCAACACTCCTCTGATAACTGGAGGCCAGCTCCATCTCATTCTCCAGCAGCTGCATGTGTGACTTTGATGGTCTTCACTATATTGTGGCTTCTTTACCACAAATATTCAGTGAGTTGCTAGATTCTGTACCAGTGTGAGGTAGAGAGCAAAGATGTGAGGTTTCTCCATATGAAACTTCTTATTGCTCCTCAGAGGTCAGTGGGAGATCCTAGGGATGGTCAGCACTGGCATCCAATGGTTCACCAAGCAGGAGAGAAAAACTGGGAAGATTATAACTATCTTCTACCATCAAGTTCAGTGCAAAGCGTTTTTCTTCATCAATAAGACCTTAATCATGTACTTTATGTTTACATATCACTAATTCCAACATATGTTCAAGTCATTACTCAGTGGTGCATGAGAGTGCTCAATGTGGTGACATCAATTCCTCTTCCATTACTTTCCTTTTAGTCACGTTAACACATCACTCTTTCAGTTGCACACAATGCCCTTTGCAATCTCACCAGGACTTTCCTCCTGTCTCACGACCCGTAATGGGTGGGCTCCACTTGTTGGGTGCAAGCTCTGCAACCTCCTCCCGATTGAGTGTGAGGATGACCAACTCTACCCCCCATCTTCAGCCTTTCACACACATTGTGAGTCCTCTTTCTACTGCAAAGGAAGTATAACTTTGCAATGATTTGGTTGATACTGGATAATCATTCCTTCACTTTTATGACCACTTATACCTCCACAGGCTGAGCAATCTGCAATACCAAATAGATCATGAATTATTTTAAGTTCTTTCACATACCCCTGCCAATAACAGACCCTTCATGTATACCTGGGTGGTGTACAGCAGCATCATGCTGTTTCTCACTTTTGTTCAGTGTGCAAGTTAATTGAGCCTGCTTATAATACAATACCTCTCTTATGGAGCCTCACTCACCCTGGCAGATCATATAGGGCTATCATAGTGCTTCCAGCATTGCATCCAAGACCAACTGATGACCCAAAGGCTGTTGACTTTCTTCCTGGTTGCTTTGGTGAGACGGGGTGGTCTCCACTTGCCATTTAGCATGACAGGCTCCTGCCTGGCATTTAAAGCCTGTAGGAGTGCTCTCAGGGAGAAATAATCAAACCTTGGAGCCACCCTTTTACTGCTGCCTTGTTCCTTTCTCTCACCTATCTCTGGAGAAACACAGAGATTCTGAACTGATTCTCAAGACATCCCTGCCCTCATCAGGATTATGCTGGGAATACATTTAGCTCTGTCTTGTCTGACAGTTTTCCCATGGACAAATAAACACACAGATACATGGAAGTTGGCACTCATCAGTGTCAATGAATCAAAATATTAATCAGCAGGAAGGAATTCTTCTCCCCTTATGAATGCTGGTATACCTGGTGCACCTGATTCAGTCCTGAAACAGGACCCTCATTAGAGGAGTGACTGTGCCCTCCTCCCAGGCCTAGGAGAGAGTGAGGACTGCAGATGCTGGAGATCAGAGTCAAAAAGTGTGGTGCTGGAAATGTGCAGCTGGTCAGGCAGCATCCCAGGACCAGGAGAGTTGACGTTTCAACGTTGACTCTCCTGCTCCTCGGATGCTAGCTTACCGGATGTGCTTTTCCACCACCATACTTACTGACTCCTCCCAGGGCAAACAGGATAATTTCCTGTACTTAGCTCATATTAATTTTGGATGTTAGGTTATGAATTGTACATACATTAGAGATTGATTTATTGTTCTGATACTTTTATAGTAAATATCAATTTGTATTTTCAACCCCATGGAATCATGCAGCTTCATATTCATAGTGAGTACCTGGGATCTCAAGCTCTGTCTATTTTAAACAAAGAAAAAGATTGCCCCTTACTAGACTATATCATGAATTTGGTTGTCTTGTGTAGAATCATAACTGTCAGAGGGTGAGGGCTGAGGGAACACTATAATGTTGGAGGGTCAGTACTGAGGTAGTACTGCATTATCCAAGGACTAGTACTGAGGAGATGCGGCATTGTCAAGGAATCATTGCTTGAGGACCTCTGCATTGTCACATGTTCAGTATTTGAAAGAAAACAGCAGTGTCTCAGTACTCAGGAAGTCCTGTACTGTCACAGGCAGCACAGGAGGACTGCTGCAATATGGAGCCTCTGGACTGGGAGAGTACTTCATGCTCGGAGAGTCAATACTGAGTGAGTGCTGCATGTTAGGACATCAATACTGTCAGAGTACCTCACTATTGAAGGAATGACACTGAGAGAATACTGTATAGTTGGAGGGACATGACGTTAAATCTGAAAAGTTATATCTTCTGTATTTTAGGGAATGCAGACTAGATTGTGCAAACTATCCTTATCATTTAATCATTATTGGTGTCATCTCGCATTAGCGTAGCTTCTAAACTACTTACCTACTTATTATGGCTATTCAGTGAGGTTGAACATACAGGATGGTGTATTCAAAATTATTGAGTTTTAGTTATAGTTTAAAATAGATTTGTAAAAGAATCAATGCAACAGTGTATTATGTCAATGACAGAATTCAATGATAAGTTTTTATAGTGGATCAATTCCATTAAATGTGCAAGAATTTCATTTCAAATCATAATTTCTTGTAATCATACGAATACAGCTGTCCTAACTTGAAGCAATGCGAAGTGGTTGGGTAACGTCTATTTTAAGACCTTGCTTATGAATACAAACTGAAATCAGTGGTTAAACTGTGGTTCTTCTATGCTTCAATGTATCACAATCTATTTAGGTGTTTTCACATGCACTCGCATGCATAAGGGCCGCACAGTAGTTAGCACTGCTGTCTCACAGTGCTCGGGACCTGGGCTGATTCTAGCTTTGGGCAACTGTCTGTGTGGAGTTTATACATTCTCCCGTGTCTGTGTGGGTTTCCTCCGGGTGCTCTGATTTCTTCCCACAATCCAAAGATGTGCAGGTCAGGTGAATTGGCCAGGCTAAATTGCTTTAGTTGGGGATAAACATAGGATAATATGGTCGGGGAATGGGTCTGGGTGGGCTACTCTTCGAAAGGTCGGTGTGGACTTGGGACCAGGGGCCTGTTTCCACGCTGTAGGGATTCTATCATTCATACAGCTGCTTTATGGATTAGAGGAGGCTTACTGTTGAAACTCTATTATAAAGTTTGTAACTTTTAGAAAAAGCACAAGGCAATTTTTCTTCATTATTTAATGGATGGAAATGGCAGTGAGTTATATTCTACCTTTGTTGACCTTTTCACAAAATTACATTGTATTTACAGTACATGAAAGTGCAATCAGCCCCAACTGGCCTATGATCTCCAAAAGGAGGTCAATGAAGTGTCACAATGGCCAGCAAGATTGAGGTCATGAGGAGAAAGAAGGACAGTAGCAGCATAAATACGGAGCTGGCTAAATGTCAGCAAACAGGAGGAATGATGAGCAACAATTTCTCTGACTTGTACATGAAACACAGAAAGCTAACACACAGGTTCAGCAGGTAATTAGGGAGGCTAATGGAATGTTGGCTCTTATTTCAATGGAGCTGGAGTATAAGAGAAGGGAAGTCTGACTGCAGTTGTACAAGGTGCTGGTGAAACCACATCTGGAGTACTCCAAGCGGGTTTGATCCCTTGTCTAAGAAAGTCAGAAATGTTCCTTAATCAGTCTCCTCCCTTTTGCACCCAGGTCGCCTGTGGTTGTAGGTTTATGGTACTGGGTCTGAACTTGCAACTTTGCATTGAGCTTCTGGCTTATTGATATGTAAGTACGATTTCAAACCATGTTTAAATTGCTTCATTTAAATTTATTCAATGACATGAAATGCAGAACTAAAAAAGGCAGAAGTTATAATGTGATTATCAAAAATGAACCACAACCTAGTATACTTATTTATTTTCCAGTTTTGAATGTTTTAGCACTTATTTGCTTCTTGTTGCAGTTGGTCCCTGATAACGCCTTTTGGGTCTTTACTCAGTTGCTAACTCTCCGGTATCCAAAATTACACTTTAACGTTGTTAAACCTGTTCTAGTATGTAGCAGTATCTTTCCTGGTATCAACTGACCAAGCTTTTGATCAGATGCACTAAGATATTCTGTGGTTTGGTGTCAAATTTTGTCTGCTAACATTCCTCTGTGGTCCCTCAGACTGTTTCACTATGTTGAATGCTCTATATAAATGCAAGCAGCTTATTATACAGGACCAAAGTCAGTATAATGTATTGTTACTATTGACTTTACCTCTAAGGTGCAGCAGCACAGTCGCTCCAAGGATAGGCACAGGCCAATTGGCCTGTCCAGTATTGGCCTGGACAGTTTTGGAAGTCAATGCAGTGCACTACCAATCTGTGTGTATGCAGTTGGTGCAGTTGCTATCATGCAGTTTAAGATTGACTGTTATCTTTTGCTATGTATGCCCTTGATGGTTTATCTCCTCCAATCTTTATTCAGCTGATTCTGCTAAGATCCTCACTGACAGGAATGTGTGTCTTTCCAAATTGCCTTTTATCCTAACACCTGTCCAGCTCAGTAATACCTAATTATATCAATTTCTAAGCTTCCACCAACTCATAAATGGTCGCTGGACTTATAACAGGGGGAGTATTGTGTGCAGGTCTGGAATCCACATTATACAAGAGACGTAATAACATCTGAGAGGGTGCAGGGGAGATTTATCAGGATGCATCCTGGGCTGGATCGTTTCAGTTATGAAGAGAGATTGGACACTCTGACGTTATTTTTCTTCGAGCAGAGGAGATTGAGAGAGGAAATGATTGAGATGTTTAAAATTATGAAGGGCATCAATAGAGTAGACAGGAAGAAACCTTTCCCCTTGATGGAGGAAACAATGACTAGAGGGCATAGATCTGAGGTAAAGGACAGAGAAGAAGTGAGGACAAGTCTTTTGCACCCAGAGGATGCATTCACAATTATTGGCCAAGTGCTAGAAAATGGAATTAGAATAGTTAAGTGTGGCTTTTGACCGGTGTGGATGTGATGTACCAAGGGGCTTTTCTCTGTGCTGCTAATCTCGGTGACTGTATGACAAGAGGAGACTGTTCAGTCCATCAAGCTGTTCCAACACTCAGTTAGACCATGTTTGATCTGCATCCTAAATCTATTCTTGGTTCAGTAATCTTATCCAACAAATATCCATCAAACTCAGTTTTGAAATTATCAGTTGATCCCCCACCTCAGTGCTTTTGGATGAGAATTCCAGATTTCCATTTCCTATTGAGTGAGGAAGCACTTCCTATATCACCTACATGGCTCAGCTCTAATTTTAAGCTCTGTCCTTTTGCATCTCGTCCTAGTACAGAAAATGTCTATCCCACCAAATCCTTTCATTATCTGAAGCATCTCAATTAGGTCATCCTTTACTATTCCCATTGGGATTACAGACTTTCCCCAGGTTACGAACGCCTGACTTATGAACGCCCTTACTTACAAACCACTCTCCGTAAAGCCTATTATTTTTAAAAATTGAGTTAAATACTATCATTCATACTAATAAACGGGCGGACTACTTTGCACGATGCTCAAAACACTCTGCATTTCCAGCAGTTCGTCAGGCCCTGTCGTCTCCATTATATTTAAGATGTTTTAGATCAAATATGTGCTATATACTAAGACAAACATTTGATTAATTGACGCTAGATGTGAACCGTGCGTAATTGTTCCGACTTACACACAAATTCGACATATGAACAGACCTAAAAACGGAACTCGTTCATAACCCGGGGACTTCCTGTATTAATTCCAGTTTTAACACTGATGACACAGTGATAAAATCCAAACCTCTGGCCTAGAAGGCCTGGTTTCAAGCCCCATCTGCTCCAGAGATATGTAATAATAGCACTGAACAGGTTGATCAGAAGGTACCTACAATTCCGGCCAATGAGACGTGTCCACTTTTTAACCCTTTCAGTCCTGTTGTTTCTTACCTAATTGTTTGGTGTCCTAATTGTACTCTCCCCACTCTATCTACTGTCTCGATGTAAAAGAGGAAAACCACTAATTCGGAACATCTAAAGGAGTCTGAAGCAAATATTCAAAACTCTGGCAGTGATGTGTCCTCTGTTTAGTTTTCAGGGCCAATAATCAAACATAAAGAAAGCTACTCATGTTTTAGATGCTACATACGGTGTATTGTTCAAACCATTTTGGGCACTGTACTGGTCCCAAGTGGGAGAGATGGAATATGTGTTTAATTTAGAAGCATCTGTTAGGGCTGTTCCAGCTACTTGCCTTATCGATTGCAATTAGGTAATGAAATTGCACATCAGGTCTAATTAATATTGTTGTGTGGTATTTAAGCTGTCATTCTTAATAAATGTGAATGGCCATTATAGAAATAACCAACTCACATTTATATAGAGCCTTTCATGACCTCAGGACATCTGAAAGTTCATCTCAGCCAATTACCGGATAATCTGTTTCATTTGAGGTATACATATTGGCTAGGATGCTGAGCTTTCTTTGCTGGGTGATCTTTTATAACCTCCTCAGAGAGCAGGCAACATCTTGTTTCAACATAAAAATGGAAACTGCGGGAGAAACTCAACCTGCCTGGCAGCATCCGTGGAGAGAAAAACAGAATTAATACTTTGAGTCCAATACAACTGTTCTCTAGAGCTGTTCCAAAGAAGAATCAGATTGGACAAAGTACATTGATTCTGTTTCTCCCTCCTCAGATGCTGCCAAGTCTGCTGAGTTTCTCCAGCAATTTTGATCTTATTTTGGATCTTTAGTATCCAGTGTACTTGGTTTTATCTTAGCTAAAGGACAGCTCCTCTGACATTGCAGCACTCCTTCGGAACTGCTTTGAGGTGAGGGCCTGGACATTTTCCAAGTCTCTGATGTGGGCCCTGAATCCAGAACCTTTTGATTCAGAGGAAGAGTGTTCTGTACCATGAAGTGACAGCTGATGGTAGAGTCTTGCTCTGTATTATTTGGAAGTAAGATTGGAATGTTTTGGTTTGAGGGAAACTGTCTTCTGCCATCTGTTTTAATGCATATCTTTGCTAATTACCTTTAAAAGTGGTAAAATCTCAGTTAAATAATAGAGAAAGCAATATTCAAAGATGCTGATATTGCTTCAGCATCATGGACAACATTGGGAACAAACATTTCCAACCTGTAAAATGATCTGAATGTTTAAAAGCTTTGATTTATCTCATTAAATAAAATGCTATAGCATTCCTAGCATGAATTTCCTCAGCAATTCGGGTTCTATCTCTGTAGTGTCTAGCAATAATGTGCAACAATCTCTCACTACATAGAACATAGAACATAGAACATAGAAGAATACAGCGCAGTACAGGCCCTTTGGCCCTCGATGTTGCGCCGATCCAAGCCCACCTAACCTATACTAACCCACTCCATATACCCATCCAATGCCCGCTTAAGTGCCCATAAAGAGGGAGAGTCCACCACTGCTACTGGCAGGGCATTCCATGAACTTACGACTCGCTGAGTGAAGAACCTACCCCTAACTTCAGTCCTATATCTACCCCCCCTTAATTTAAAGCTATGCCCCCTTGTAATACCCGACTCCATACGCGGGAAAAGGTTCACACTGTCAACCCTATCTAACCCCCTAATCATCTTGTACACCTCAATCAAGTCACCCCTAAACCTGTCATTATTGACCCCTAAACCTATAATTATTGTAATTATACCAGCTTCCACCACTTTCTCTGGCAACCTCATTTCATACACACACCACCCTTTGCGTGAAAAAGTTGTCCCTTAGGTCCCTTTTAAATCTTTCCCCTCTCACCTTAAACCTATGCCCTCTAGTTCTGGACTGCCCCATCACAGGAAAGCCAATGTCTATTTACTCAATCCTTTCAAAATCACCCATAGTTCCTCTGTGAACTGCTCAAGACTATGTTAAACTGAACTAGTATGACTGCATTACATTTTGAATATTGGAATAATGGCATCTTACAACATAGCTGGAGGTTATTTAGTCTATTGCAGCTCTGAGGTAGCGCTTTCTCCTGAAATATTTATTTTTTACATGCCCACTTTTTTGTTTGAAAGTCACTGTTGAATCTGCTTCCACTATCCTTTCTAGCAGTGCACTCCAAATCACAACAGAGTCATAGAGATGTACAGCACGGAAACAGATCATTCAGTCCAACACGTTCATGCCGACCAGATAACCAAAATTAGTCAAGTCCCATTTGCCAGCATTTGGCCCATATCCCTCTAAGCCCTTCCTATATATGTACCCATCCAGATGTCTCTGAAATGTTGTAATTATACCAGCTTCCACCACTTTCTCTGGCAGCCTCATTTCATACACACACCACCCTTTGCGTGAAAAAGTTGTCCCTTAGGTCCCTTTTAAATCTTTCCCCTCTCACCTTAAACCTATGCCCTCTAGTTCTGGACTGCCCCATCACAGGAAAGACAATGTCTATTTACTCAATCCAAGACCTTTGTGATTTTATAAATCTCTGTAAGGTCACCCTTCATCCTCCAACGCTCTAGGGAAAATAGTCCAAGCCTTTTCAACCTCTCCACATAGCTCAAACCCTCCAAGCCGGGCAACATCCTTTAATTCTTTTCTGAACCCTTTCAAGTTTCACAAAATCTTCCAATAGGAAGGAGACCAGAATAGCAAGCAGTATTCCAAAGGTGGCCTCACCAATGTGCTGTATAGTCGCAACATGACCTCCCAACTCTTATACTTAATGCTCTGACCAATAAAGTCAAGCATGTCAAACACTTTCCTCACTACCCAAACTACTTGTGACTCCACGTTCAGCAACAGTTCTCAGGACCTTACCATCAGGTGTATAAGTCCTGCCCTAATTTGTCTTTCCAAAATACAGCACCTCACATATATCTAAATTAGATTTCATCAAACTCACTGTAAAAATAATCTCTTTATCAATACTCTAAAGAATTACGATAACTGAATCACATGTTGGTGAAAACAGTTTCTCTTTATAATTTTGTATCAAAACCTTTTACCATTTTGAATATCTCTGTCAAATCTCACCATGACCGACTACCCTGAAGAGAACAATCCCAGCTTATTTGGTCTTTTCATGGAACTGAAGTCTCTCATACCTGGAGCTCTTCTGGTAAATCTCCAAGGCCTTGACTTCTTTCCTAAAGGCAGTGTCCAGAATTGGACAGAATGTTCCAGCTAGGACCTAGCTTAGGTGTTATTTGCCTGAAAAATCTGACTGCTTGGCACATGTTATGGAGTCAGTTCAATCAGGAAATTTACAAGTACAGAAGAAGATAACTGCAGACAGGGAGTACAGTATTCAATTATTCTCTGTTTGATTATAGGAGTCATAGAGTCATAGAGATGTACAGCATGAAAACAGACCCTTCTGTCCAACCTGTCCATGCCGACCAGATATCCCAACGCAATCTAGTCCCACCTGCCAGCACCTGGCACATATCCCTCCAAACCCTTCCTATTCATATACCCATCTAAATGCCTCTTAAATGTTACAATTGTACCAGCCTCCACCACATCCTCTAGCAGCTCATCCCATACACGTACCACCCTCTGCATGAAAATGTTGCCTATTAGATCTCTTTTATATCTTACCCCTCTCTCCCTAAACCTATGTCCTCTAGTTATGGACTCCCCAACCCCAGGAAAAAGTCTTTGTCTATTTATCCGATCCATGCCCCTCATAATTTTGTAAACCTCTATAAGGTCACCCCTCAGCCTCCGACGCTCCAGGGAAAACAACCCCAGCCTGTTCAGCCTCTCCCTATAGCTGAAATCCTCCAACCCTGGCAACATCCTTGTAAATCTTTTCTGAACCCTTTTAAGTTTCACAACATCTTTCCGATAGGAAGGAGACCAGAATTGCACGCAATATTCCAACAGTGGCCTGACCAATGTCCTGTACAGCCGCAACATGACCTCCCAACTCCTGTACTCAATACTCTGAACAATAAAGGAAAGCATACCAAATGCCTTCTTCACTATCCTGTCTACCTGCGACTCCACTTTCAAGGAGCTATGAACCTGCACTCCAAGGTCTCTTTGTTCAGCAA
>NC_057715.1:15312862-15347175 GCF_004010195.1 Chiloscyllium plagiosum
TTGATTCTACTGTTCCCTGGATGCTGCCTGACCTGCTGCGCTTTTCCAGCAACACATTTCCAGCTATGATTTCCCACGCACAAAGCCATGTTGACTATCCCTAATCAGTCTTTGCCTTTCCAAATACATGTACATCCTGTCCCTCAGGATTCCCTCCAACAACTTGCCCACCACTGAGGTCAGGCTCACCGGTCTATAGTTCCCTGGCTTGTCTTTACCGCCCTTCTTAAACAGTGGCACCACGTTTGCCAACCTCCAGTCTTCCGGCACCTCACCTGTGACTATCGATGATACAAATATCTCAGCAAGAGGCCCAGCACTCACTTCTCTAGCTTCCCACAGAGTTCTCATGTACACCTGATCAGGTCCTGAGGATTTATCCACCTTTAACCGTTTCAAGACATCCAGCACTTCCTCCTCTGTAATCTGGACATTTTGTAAGATGTTACCATCTATTTCCCTACAGTCTATATCTTCCATGTGCTTTTCCACAGCAAAATATTAATTTAGTATCCCCCCCATTTTCTGTGGCTCCACACAAAGTCTATTTACTTTTTGATATTACTGTGTTTGATTGGCTAAGCTTGGCTAGGGACTCATAGAAAAGGAAACAAAGCCATGGAAAGAGGTGGAAACTACAGCTGTAGAACTGCATGAAGTACTGTTAATAAACCAGGTCACATACATAGAAACTAGTGTAAGCCCTACATCAGCATAAAATACAAAATACACAACAGCCAGGAGAGAAGGGACGGCAGAAGAGATTAAATGACAAAAATATGATTGTGCAAGGCAAAAGGAAATGATAATGGGAAAGGCAAAATGGTTCTAGAGGAGGCATTAGTGACAACAGCATCTGCAGTTTGTGTAAGCAGGAGCAA
This sequence comes from Chiloscyllium plagiosum, assembly GCF_004010195.1. Taxonomy (NCBI): domain Eukaryota; kingdom Metazoa; phylum Chordata; class Chondrichthyes; order Orectolobiformes; family Hemiscylliidae; genus Chiloscyllium; species Chiloscyllium plagiosum. The sequence goes on from NC_057715.1 coordinate 15,313,744, forward strand.
AGATTAATGATCTGAAATTTGTTGAACTCAGTACTGAGACAAAAATATTGTTGTTACCATCCTGGTACAGACCGATAACTAAAAGCAACATTGTTTAAACACTATTTAGTGGGCAGCTTATACTCTTAATTACAGAAATGAAGACCCTATTTAACTTTTGAAATGGTGGAATTTCCTCTGTGTGACTTTGCCCCTCAAATGGACGCTTGACTCTCCAAGAACCCACTCAGAGCTACTCTTAACTCCCAACAGCTTCCTTTGATTTCTCTTTCCCAGCCACATAAATTCTAATGTCTGAACTAACTTCCACCATGAGACTTACCCTGGAGATTCCTCCTGTTAGTTAAAGTTAGGTGAATCTTCCAGCCTGATTATATCTTTCTGTTTTGTGTGGTGAACAGTAGAGACTGGCTGCCTTTATTTCGGTGCTCCCACATGTCTCCCTCCGACCCTGACATACTGACAATGTCTAAGGTTTAGGGATTTCTTAGGAAAACCTGCAACTCAATTCTGCAATAGTTTCCAATGATTATTTCTATGGCAATGGAATCATATATGCCTTGTTTCACAGTAGAAATACTAATCCTCTATCCTTTAGACCCCCAACTAAATTCTATCTTGAAATTAAGTAGATAGTTTAAAGGGTAACCTTTTACAAAATCTGACATTTATAACATCTCTCTCTGTAAGATGCAGAAACAAGGCCTGTATTTTCACCACAGTGGGCAGCATTCTGAAATTAGTTATTGAGCACAGAAATATCAAGTCCTGCCCCTGAACACAGTCCTTCCCATTTTGTGGGATGATTTCACATTACGTGTTTTGTGTTTCAAGGGCAGCTGCCCACTTAAGTCAGTAGTTGCATCAAGTTGGGTTTTTGTAGCCTGGTCATGTGAAACCAAGGAATGTGCAAAGTAGGCCTGGTTGGAGCAGTTTTGAACTTTATACCTTTCTTTAGATAACCAGGTTACCTATTTGGAGAGGTAAAGTTACCCCTTTTTGACATAGGAGGAAGTGAGGACTGCAGATGCTGGAGATCAGAGCTGAAACTGTGTTGCTGGAAAAGCGCAGCAGGTTTCGGGTTCCTGAAGAAGGGCTTATGCCTGAAACGTTGATTCTCCTGTTCCTTGGATGCTGCCTGACCTGCTGTGCTTTTCCAGCAACACATTTTCAGCCCTTTTTGACATAGGCCTATTACCTCATTGGAGGAAGTTAGGAAATTTGGAATTATTTGGAATTAGACATGGATGTATGTGAAAGGTGTGTAAAAGGAACAGTCAGCAGACTATGAAAGTCAACTAGGTGAAAGTGCTTACTGCAGATGCTGGAGATTAGAGTCAAGAGTGTGATCCTGGAAAAGCACAGCAGGTCAGGCAGCATCTGAGGAGCAGGAAAATCGACGTTTCGGGCAAAAGCCCTTCATCAGGAATGGCTTCATCATTCCTGATGAGGGATTTTGCCTGAACATCGATTTTCCTGCTCCTCAAATGCTGCCTGACCTGCTGTGCTTTTCCAGCACCACAATGTGAAAATCAACTGTTGAAACTCTCAAAAGAAGCCTCAAATGGAGCTGTCAAAAATATCATGGAATTGTCAAGAGAACCAGTCAAATGTAGCTGGAACTTTTGAGGAATTATGGAAGTTTTCTATAGAGGCATAAGTTAGTATGTGTTGGCATGGAGGGTATGAGAAGCTTACAATGGATACATGGCATGAGGTGACATGGGTTAGCAAGGATGAGACATGGAGAGTTTTTAGTGGTGTAAGGAATGAGTGTCGGAGTTACGTTATTTATTTTATAATTTAAAAAAATATTTAGATGCATGCCTCATCCTCAAGGCAGGACTTTCATCTATTCTGCCTGTGCACCCATCAGCATCTTCACTACTTCCATGATCAGCATTTGTTCTCCATTCATAATCACCTCTGAGAAGGTAGTGGAGAGACAACTTCTGGAACTTTTGAGATCCATGAAGAAAGAAGTTCCAAGAATTCGTCCGAGCAACAATGAAAGAATAATGATATAGTTCCAAGTCAGGATGGAACGTGACTTGGAGTGGAACACACAGATGATAGTGTCGCTGTGCTCTTGTTTTTCTAAATAAATGATATTATGGATTTAGAATATGCTGTTGAGTGAGACTTGGTAAGTTGCAGAAATGTGTCTTGTAGATAGTAGATACTGTTTCCCTTGTGTGTTGATGGTTGAGGGAGTGAATACTGAAGGTGGTGAATTGAGTTCTGATCAAGCAAGTTGTTTTGTCTTGGATAGTGTTGAGCTTCATGAGTTTGTTGGGGCTTCCCTCATTCAGTTGAGTGGACAGTATTCCGTCAGACTGCTGATGCATGCTTCATAGATGATGGAAAGGCTTTGGGAAGTTTGGGGGTGAATTACTCACTGCAGAATTCCTCACCTTTAATCTGCACTTGTAGCAGATGGCAGGTCTAGTTTAATTTCTGGTTAATGGTAACCCCAGGGTATTGATAGTGAGAGAATCAGCAATGGATTTGCTGTTGAATGTAAAATGGAACTGATTAGATTCTCTTTTTTTTTTGCAAATGACCATTTGCTGGTACTGGTGTGGCATGAATGTTGCTTGCCACTTACCAGCATAAACCTGAATGTTATCACATTGCTTTTTGCAGAAGCTTGCTGTGCACAAATTAGGAATTTTCCACATAGGTAGATGTCATTGTTGTAGCTGTATAGAACCATCTTGGCAAGGGGTGTGACAAGTTCAGGAGTACAAGTCTTCAACACTGAATGTTGTCAGGGCCCTCAGCCATTTCTTGATACATTAACTGAAGTGTGTTGGCTGAAGATTGGCAACTGTGAAAACAGGGACCTCAGGAAGAGAGTGAGATAGATCCTTTACTTGTCATTTCTGGCTGTAAATTGTTGCAAATGCTTCAGCCTTGTCTTTTACACTAATGTACTGGGTTCCCCCTTCATCAAGGTTAAGGATACTTGAGAGGCTGCCACTTTCTGTTAGTTGATTAAGTATCCACTACTATTTACAGCTTCTTCTGACAGGACTGCAATACCTTGATCTGATGCATTGGTTGTGGATTTAGCCAAGCTCTATCATATGCTGCTTTCACGGTTGAGTGTGTAAGTCACCCTAGGTTGCAGTTTCACTAGGCTGATACTGCTTCTGACACACCTTCCTGCACTCTTTATTTGAACCAAATGTTCATCCTGTTAAGGATAAAGTTGGAGTGTAGGACATGCTAGGCCTTGATATTACAGATTATGGTTGAGTACAGTTCTGCTGCTGCTGATGGCCACTTGATATCAATTTTGAATTGCTGGATCTGTTCTACATCACAAAGACGTATTCCATTTAGTATGGTGGTAATATCATACAACATGATGGAGAGTATCCATACTGTTGAAATTGAACTACATCCCTACCAGGACTGCACAGTGATGACTCCTGTGAATACTGTCGTAGATCTAACTACGACAGTTAGATAGGTGACAATAAGGTTAAGTCAGTCTTTCCTGTTGATCCTTTTACTGGACCAATGCATGAATCATAGAATCCCTGCAGTGTGGAAACAGGCACTTCGACCCAACAAGTCCACACCAACTCTCCGAAAAGTAACCCAACCAGACCCATTCCCTGCCCTATTACTTTACATTTACTCCTGACTAATGCCCCAAACCTACACATCCCTGAACACTATGGGCAATTTAGCATGGCCAATCCAGCTAATCTGCACATCTTTGGATTGTGGGAGGAAACCAGAGCACCAGAGGAAACTGACGCAGACACGGGGCAAATTTGCAAACTCCACGCAGACAGTTGCCCGAGACTGGAATCGAAACTGGGTCCCTGGGGGTGAGGCAGCAGTGCCAACCACTGAGCCACTCTGCTGCCCTTTTTCTCTTGCACCTTTCCTGACCTCAGGGCATTGTCGTGCTCATCACCTTCCTAGCATCTGGAGTTACACATAAGCTAGACCAGGTAAGGATGGTAGGTTTGCTTTTCTAAAAGGGTTATTGGTGAACCAGATCAGTCTTTGCACCAAAGCACAGTGGTTTCACCAGTAGATTAGCTTCTACTTCTAAATTTAGTAGATGAATTGCAAATGAGGAATTTGAACTCACGTCTTCAATGCATCAGCGTCACTGGTTCACTGACATCACCACTGAGCCACTACCACCTCCACTTCACCCACTCCACCCTCCAGAGTGTCCATACTTCAAAAAAGCACTCCATTAGATGTAATGCACATCTTTTATTAATAAGTAGTAAATTACAGCATCACAACAACAATGTATTGGCTTATCAGTAATGTCAATGGTCAACCTGCATTAATGCACTAGGAATGGAATTTTTGTTTACAATTGGAAGTCTCAAAGTATTTCTGTGAGATTTTTGTTTACAATTGGAAGTCTCAAAGTATTTTAATGAATTAAATGCCTTTGAAATGTAGTTGCTGCAATAATGTTGAAAAGGTGAATAAGATTTTTTTAAATAGTATGGAAACAGGCCTTTCAGCCCAACAAGTCCACACCAACCCTCCGAAGAGTAATCCACCCAGACCCATTTCCCCTACCCTATATTTACCCCTGACTAACGCCCCTAATCTACGCATCCCTGAACACTATGGGCAATTTAGCATTGTAAAAACAATGACTGCAGATGCTGGAAACCAGAATCTAGATTAGAGTGGTGCTGGAAAAACACAGCAGTTCAGGCAGCATCCGAGGAGCACGGCCAACTCACCTAAACTGCACGTCTTTGGATTGTGGGAAGAAACCCACGCAGACACAGGGAGAATGTGCAAACTCCACAGACAGTCACCTGAAGTTGGGATTGAACCTGGGTCCCTGGTGTTCTAAGGCAGCAGTGCTAACTATTGAGCCACTGTGCCACCCAAATTTTGTATATGAGCTGTGCTCTAACTGCTTTGACAACACAGCAAAAACCATAACACATGGGACCATCTTAAGGGAGTAAAAGAAGGTGGAGACGTTTAAGGATCGATTTTTGCAGCTTGGGGTCCAGAGAGATGAAGGCTCAGCTGCCAAGAGTAAGGCAATGCAAATCAATTTGCACAAGTGGCAAGAGTTGGAGGAGAAGGCAGGTTCAGCAGGCAATTAGGAATGCACTAATGGAAATAAAGGTTTGCTTGTATTTATTGCATTCAGTTTGAAGTATACTAGTACAGAAGACTTGATATAACTGTATAGGCCTTTAGTAAGACCACATTTATAATATACTGCACTGTTTTGGTCACCTTCCATTGGAAAGGATATACCGGCTTTACAAAGACTGCAACTGATGATTAGATTAGACTACATTACAGTGTGGAAACAGGCCCTTCGGTCCAACAAGTCCACACCGACCCGCTGAAGCGAAACCCACCCATACCCTTACAGTTACCCCTTACCTAACACTACTAAACAGATTCCTGGGATGAGTGAACTGTCCTTTGAGGGGAGATTAATTATAACATTTAAGTAAAGGCAGAAATCATTAAAACATATAAAATCTGGAAAAATTACTTCACAATTCCATCACAACAGTTGGGGAATTTAAATACCGTCAGTTAAATAAATCTGGAAAAAAAGACTAGCATCAATAAGAGTGACCTGGAAGCTATTGGTTAAAAAAAACAGAAAGAACTGTGGATGCTGGAACTCGGAAACAAAAACAGAAATTGCTGTAATATCTTAACAGCATCTGTGGAGAGAAAGCATTAACTTTTCGGGTCCAGTGACACTTCTTTAGGAAGCTATTGAATTGTGCAGACCTACATCTGGTTCACTGACAGCTGTTAGAAAAGCAAATCTGCCATCCTTACCCAGTTGGACCGACACATGACTCCAGACCCTTCACCAACGTGGTCGACTCTTAACTGATGTCTGAAATGGCTGATCAAACTATTTGGTTGCATTCAAGCAGTCAGGTCAAGCCCACCTTATCAGGGGCAATATCAGATTTGCAATACCTTGTCAGCGACGGCCACATCCTATGAATGATTTAAGGCTACTTAGGACTGTGGTAAGGAGAAATTTCTTCTCTGAGAGGGTTGTAAATCTTTAGGATTCCCTACTGCAGGAGGCATTGTTAAGTATATTCAAGACGGATATCATTGTATTTCAGAACGGCAGAATATAAGCAACGGGTGGAAAAGTGGAATTGAGATAAAAGGTCAGCCATGATCAGCCATGATTATTGAATGGTGAAGCTAGAAAAATGGGCTTGATCTACTCTTGTCCCTGTTGAAGAAGATGAGAAATGAGTTGGCAGACATCCAGAAGAGCGGGGGTCAAAGACCACATAAAACTGTGACTCAGCTATTTACTCCATGAAGCATGATTATAGCAGCAAGTCTTTCATTGGGTAGAGGCAACATTGGAACAGCGATTAACCTCAGGAGGAATCCACTACTGTTCCAGTGATAGATCTTGTGCTGGTGATAGTGGCACTTTGCCTTGATTCAGCAGCAGTGTAGGACTCATCAGCCAGAAATTAATTGTGCCTTCTCATTAAAGGAAAACCCACAGCCAAAGAGTGACATCAAAGCACAGCAAGTGAAGGCTAAAAATAGCGTAACACCCAACTTTATTGGCACAGCTGGGTAACCTAGAAGCCAGAAATGAATGTTGCTATTGCTGTAGTCAGGCTAGGAATCTTTTAAAAGATAAAGCAGATAATGTCTTCTCCTAGTAATTTTACAACTGTTCTTTCTAATTGGCAGTTATATATGTTATTGATTCTTATCAGTCCACATTCAGCCATCACCTTTTAGATTTTTTTCTTTTTCTGATATTACTACCCATTGTCAAAAAAAATTATCTCGTGCCTTTCAGGATTTCATGGTGTCCCGAAGCATTTTGCAGCCAATTAAGTGCTTTTTGAAGTGAATGTTGCTATGTGGGAAACTTGAGAGCCAATTTACACACAGCAGCTTCCTGCAAACAGCAATACGCTAATGACCAAATAATTGTTCTTTATATTGTTGACTGAAGGGTAAAAATTTGCTCAAAACTTCAGAGAGAGCTTTCCAATACACTTTTAAAACTGCCATAATTTTTCTTCTACCTCAGTTAGGGTCCCTGTTTAACATTATGTTCGAAAGCTCCAACATTACAGCAGTCTCTCCACACCATGCTGCATCATTAGCCGAGACTTTGTATTCAAAGCTCTGGAGTGGGACTTGAATCCACAACCTTCAGGACCCTCAAAAATGAAGATTGCTATCCATTCATCCATTTAAAATACAAGTCACTTTTTTTTTGTATTTTAAAATGATCCATTTTGATTGCACCATATCACTTCAAACAAACAATTCTCATGGCTAATTGCAACATACTGATTAGCAACAAATTGCTAGCCACAAAAATAGCAGTCCCATCACAACATGGGTGCTAGGGAAAATATAAGCACTACCGCAGTTCGGCTGTAGTGTGGGAGATAAAAAATAGAAAAAAACTAGGAGATTAGAATCTCCTCAGTTTAGGGAACTGACTCTAAAAAGAAAAAAAAGTAGCAATCCCATTCTAGACAGCCCAGTGCTGTCCACGATTTGGAGATGCTGGTGTTGGACTGGGGTGTACAAAGTTAAAAATCACACAACACCAGGTTATAGTCCAACAGGTTTAATTGGAAGCACACTAGCTTTCGGAGCGATGCTCCTTCATCAGGTGATTGTGGAGGGCTTGATCGTAACACAGAGTTTATAGCAAAAATTTGCAGTGTGATGTAACTGAAATTATACATTGAAAAATTGATTGTCTGTTAAGCCTTTCATCTGTTAGAATACAGTGTTAGTTTCATTTCTTTCATGTGTAAATCACAAAACCCTTTTTTTAAAGTTGCATTGTCGGGTTAGCTATTAACAATGGTGATAGCTAGACAATATGTTGAAGGTGTTAGCCCCCTGTGTTCTCTGTCTATGACCTGATATTTAGGTGGGGGTTGTGAGTGTGAGAAAGTGTGTGTGTGTGTGTGTGCGGTGAGTGCAGAGTGTCTTCATGTCACATTACAGGTGATCACCATTGCACGACACACACACAGAGATATCCCTACACACACACACACGGACACAGATATACACAGACGTGCACACAGACACCCACACACACCCTTACAGACACACACACTCCCACACTCACACATGCACCCCCTCACAGACTTAAGACACTCTGCACTTTGCTCAAAAACTGCATACATTCATGTAGAACTCTGAGCTCAAAAACTGCATGAATTTATGTAAAACTCTGTTATCTCACTTTTTAGTGAGATAAACATCAGGTCATAGACAGAGAACACGGGGGGCTAACACCTTCAACATATTGTCTAGCTATCACCATTGTTAACAGCTAACCCGACAATGCAAATTTTAAAAAAAGGGTTTTGTGATTTACACATGAAAGAAGTGAAACTATCACTGTATTCTAACAGATGAAAGGCTTAACAGACAATCAATTTTTCAATGTATAATTTCAGTTACATTACACTGCAAATTTTTGCTATAAATTCTGTGTTACGATCGAGCCCTCCACAATCACCTGATGAAGGAGCATCGCTCCGAAAGCTAGTGTGCTTCCAATTAAATCTGTTGGACTATAACCTGGTGTTGTGTGATTTTTAACAGTGTTGTCCACATATTTGCAAGCTCACTGAGTTTGGATTCTGCCAGGACCACTCAGCGCCTGACTTCGTTGCAGCCATGTTTCAATCATGAACCAAAAAGCTGAATTCCAGAGGGGTGGTGAGAGTGACATCAAGGCAGCATATAATAAATGTGGCGTAAAGGAGCCATAGTAAAACTGGAGTCAATGGGAAGTGGAAGGAAAGTTCTCCAGTGTTTGGATTAATACCTAGAATGAAGGAAGATGGTTGTGGTAGTTGAAAGTCATTCATCTCAGTTCCAGGACATCACTGCAGGAGTTCATCAAGGCCCAACCTCCTTCAACTGCTTCATTATTGGCCTTCCCTCCATCTTAGGGTAAGAATTGGAATGTTTGTTGATGGTTGCGCAACATTCAGCACCACTTACAACTCCTCAGATGTAGAAGCAGCCTGAGTTGATATTTAGCAAGGCATGGATAACATCCAGGCTTGGGTTGTTAAGTAGCTGAAAATGTGTTGCTGGAAAAGCGCAGCATCCAAGGAACAGGAGAATCGACGTTTCGGGCGTAAGCCCTTCATCAGGAATTCCAAGGAACAGGAGAATCGACGTTTCGGGCAAGTAGCAAATAACATACAAATACCAGGCAATGACAGGTTTCCAATATGAAAGAGTCTAACTAGCCACTGTGACATTCAATAGCATTATTATCACTGAATCCTCTACTGCCAAACACCTGGGGGCCACCACAGACCAGAAACTGAACTGAAAAACCCATACGAATACTTGGGCTACAAGAGCAGGTCAGTGATAGGAATTCTATGGTGGATAACTCACCACTTGACTCCCTTCCGGCAGATACAAGGCAAATGTCTATCAATGAGAAGAACAGCGGAACACCACTACCTGCACATCCCCTTCCAAGTGACACACCATCCTGTGAGCATGCCCACCTCCCATGGACTGTAGCAATTCAAGAGGACAACTCACTGCCACCTTCTCCAGGACAATTGGAAATCAACAATAAATGCTGGTTCTACCAGTGATGCGTCCATTCCAGGAATGAAAATGTCAAAAAGATTCTCACCTTGATACCTTTCTTCGGGTCTGACAGGCTTCCTGTTGGATGACCTACTGTAGGTTCCTGTATTGGAATCTCTAGCCTAGAGTTTCCTTCCCAATTGAGATGTCGAAGAGGGAGAACTACAAAAACACAACCATTGCAAGGATCCTGTGAACCAGAGTGCCATTTCCATTCCCAAAAGAAAAAGAAGCCTACTTCATTAGTCAGATGGATCATTATAAACACACTCTCTGACCTCCTAAGATTTTCAACAGGAGTGGACGGCTGATATGAACTCTGCTTGGAGTGAAGGATTAACTATACATTTAATGTAAGAATAGTTACAGAGTATGTGCCTAAGGAGCAATATTGTAATGATGTCAACTCACAAGGATCTGAACCCTGTGTTGGGTTCTTACCATGCCTTGTTTATACAGTAGTTATGTTTGATAAAGTTAAAAATCACACAACAACAGGTTATAGTCCAACAGGTTTAATTGGAAGCACTAGCTTTCGGAGCACTGCTCCTTCACCAGGTGGTTGTGGAGTATAAGATTGTAAGACACAGAATTTATAGCAAATACAAAGTTAAAAATCTTACAATCTTATACTCCACAACCACCTGATGAAGGAGCAGCGCTCCGAAAGTTAGTGCTCCCAATTAAACCTGTTGGACTATAACCTGGTGTTATGTGATTTTATTTTAACTTTGTACACCCCAGTCCAACACCGGCATCTCCAAATTATGTTTGATAAAACCTTTTCATATTCATTCACCTGAATGTGGTCTTGATCTTAGCACATGGTAGTGGGGATGACCAGGCCCTTTGAACAGGAGGCAAATGGAAAGGAGCACCTGAAGTGAAACCTAGTGACAGTGTGGTATTACAGCATTCGTCATTGTTTCAGTTTTTATTTAAAAGTGGAATGGACGCTTGCAGACAGAGATAGTTTCATGAACACAACTAGCATGATGCAATTGATGTAAAGAAGCAGTTACTGGCTATGAAGTTGGATAATTCATAAAGTAAATTACAAAATCTAGAATAGTATTTTTCAGGAAATTTTATAAGCACTGAAAAAGTCAGGGCAAATTAACAATCCTCTACAAAAGACAGATTTCAAATAAATGCGACAGGTACACTTGAAATAATCACTGTGAAAATAAGCTGACATTGTACGTCATTGACTTATTACTATTCCAACATTTCCTAGAGGCTGAATCTTGCAGTTTTTGACAAAGCCCAAGTAACATTGAGGTTTTCAGAGGGTTACCAACTGTGAGGTCCAGTGGATTTTCTTGCCTTATCTTACCAAGCTATCACTTGGCATGTATCTGCTGAAAGACCAGAATCTCTTGCCCTCTCTGAAAGCCTGCGGCGCACCCAGGCAATCACTGTCAGCCACCAGTAACCCTGCTTATCCTCTGCACTGCCTATTCACTCACTCGGGACACTTCCCACCTCCGCCAACAGTACAGCTGTGCCACCCACTTTCTTCTCCAGTATCCATCTCTCTCTCAGTCCGGGAGGAGAGTAGCTCACAATAGGGCAAGAAGATTCAAGGTGAGTGTTCGGATACCCAAATTCAGCTCCTCAGTCCTGTTGTGGAGAGCGTTGTGACTCTGACTGCACTGAGCAGGCCCTGGACTGGTATCAGATGCTGACCTGTGTTTGCTGTGCTGGGAATCTCTGAGAAAAAGCTATTCCCCCTGGACAAGACTGGGGCCTGCTGATAACCATTTGAAGCATTAACTGGCAAAACAAGACAGCAATAATATAAACCACATACCTGCGGCTGAGGGAGCAAAGCAGCAAAAGGTGGGACAGGATATTGCAAGGTAGGAATGTTGTGAGCATTCATGTCGATTCAGAGTGAGTGAGTGTTATGACAGCAAATGAAGAGACTGGAGGTTCAGCTTGGTCCAGTCAACAAAGTGTAACATTACAATGATAGTTGCTGGTGCAGCCCAGAACGTAACATTGAGGTAAAGAAGCATCACATAAATGGATCAGAAATGTGCCAGGAAGCTGGCATATGTCGATTGCCAGTATCAGTGGATGTGTGATGCCTGTGGCCAATGCTCATGGAGGTTGCCCTGTGAAGTTGGTGCCAGTGTCCAGTATGGAGGTTGTTCAGAACAAGGAGCAAGCTGAGTCTGTCAGGAGCTCTGTCCTATTTCCTTGTCTAGCTTTCCTGATGTCGAATGCATTTGGCGAGTTTAATAAGATGGGAGGCTGAATATTAATGAGGCTAGTCATGCAGTTAATAGGCATTTAACAAGCAATCTGTCTGCTTGGACACATGGGGAGAAACTGTTTCCATTTGTGGAATGAGCAAGACTCTGATGGCACAGATGTTATTGTCAGAAGCTCTGGTGACATTGTGTGGTTAGAATTTGAATGCACTGCATTGTGAAGGTATGTCCAATTGAGGCATTCAAGAAGGAATTGGATTATTATCTATAAAGGATGAATATGCAGAGTTACAGTGACATCAGTTGCATTATTCATTCATACAGGCAGTGTGGGCTGAATGGCATCTTTTTATGCTATGGCATCCTCTGATTCTCTGAAACCCTCTGCCAGTCTGTCAGTGTCTTTGGAGTGAGAGATGGAGTTACCATTTCAGGTTGACAAACTTTGGTTGTTTCTCCCAATTGGACTTGGACCTGAAATGTTATATCTACCTCTTCATCATGACCAGATGCTGCTTGACCTGAGCATGTCCAATATTTTCAATTTTTATTTCAGATTTCTAATGTCTGCAGTACTTTGCTTTTGTGTTAGTGGAGGGAACTTGGCTGCTCAGTGTTTACTTATCTCTGCAACCTTCAGGCTCTCTGCCTGTATTCCTGATGGAGGGCTTTTGCCCGAAATGTTGATTTTCCTGCTCTTCGGATGCTGCCTGAACTGCTGTGCTTTTCCAGCACCACTCTAATCTAGACCCTGCTCAGTGTTTAATGATGGATAAGTGATTCAGTAAGAAGTTATCTTGCAATTTCCTTTAAAACAGGCTGCACAGTTGTAAACACTGCTGGCTGAGTGGAGGTGTGTAATTACAGAGTAAGAGAACCTGTAAGGAAATCTCGTGTCCCTCAGTCTGTGATTGGCACAGTTACATATAATGTGAATTTTAGAAATGGGTCATTTGTCCCAAATGGTCCATGTTGGTGTTTATGTTCCACATAAACCTCCTAACTTCATCTCATCTTCTCACTATTTCCTCCTATTCTTTTTTCCCTCATGAGTTTATCCGGTTAAATGCTTACTTGCTCAGTACAAATAACAATTTTGAACCTGTTTAACTGTTCTGCTAAAATGTTTAATGACATGTGTACATAATCTCATCTGTGTCAATTAATTTAAGTTGATCTGGATTTTCCGTAATCCTCTTTTCTCTTTTGTCCCTCTGTGAGATGTGGGCACTAAATTGCAAGGTCAGAATTTGTTGTCCATCTCTAATTATCTTTGAACTGAGTTGTTTGTGGACCACTTCAGAGAGCAATTTAAGAGTCAACCACGTTATTGTGGGGCTGATATCACATATAGGCCAGACCAGGTAAGGATGACTTTCACATCAATGCACCAGGTAGGCTTTTACAATATTTGATGGTTTTCCTGACTACTTTTTAAAATTAATTAGTTTTAATTTGAACCCATGTCTCCGCAGCATTACTATGGGCCTCTGGATTACAAGGACAGGGATATTGCCAATATCCCTAAAAGTCTCTTGTATGTCATTTGACGTTAATGAGTGATTCTCATATCAGCTTAGATTCCTATTTTTATATAGCGCTATTTTTAAGCATTTGTTTTAATTGGCACTACTTTTCCCAACTGCTCTAATTGGATGTTTAATGTAACACTTCTCTTTAATCTTTTCGCAATTCATTGTTCTTCACAAACACTTTAGAACTATCATTGAGATATGAACAATTGGCTTACCTCTTCTGTAAGAGTTAATTAAAAGGTCCAGTTGCTGATGTATTTTCTGATATTTATTCAGTGACATGGGGCTGCATTTTCCAGTGCAGTAGGGAAAGCCAACCAGCTGACATACCATAAAGAAGTACACAGCGTGGGTGGGCAAGTTGAGCAGAGAGTGGGAAAAAGTCCTGCCCTTGAGTCCTGCCCTTCCTGAAGAAGGGCTCATGCCCGAAACGTCGATTCTCCTGCTCCTTGGATGCTGCCTGACCTGCTGCGCTTTTCCAGCAACACATTTTCAGCTCTGATCTCCAGCATCTGCAGTCCTCACTTTCTCCTTGAGAGCTGTCAGCCAAACTAGCAGTCCCAAAAGTGCCAGAACTCAGCAGCCACAGGTTTTTAAACTCAACTACAAGCTTTTAGACTCAGCTGAGATTTGTGAGCCAAAGAGATGAGAGGGGACTGGAGGCTGGATTTTAAAGGGCAGTCAGTGTGAATGAAAGAGGGGACCTATTGCACACAGGTACCCTCTTGAATGGCGTAAACCACTTTCTTCCCAACATTTTTCATCTCGGCCATAAAAAAAAACTGATCTTCCAATCCTACCTGCCCATACCAACCATCCTGTGGCAATGGACAGTGAATTATCCTGGCCACTAGGTTTGCTAATAAGCCTAATAGATGTTTGCTTACCCATTTAACTATGGTATGTGGGCTATCAATTTCAGTTTGGAAATGGGGAAGGTATTTGTCTAAGTCTTCCCCCATCCCCAGCCACCAGGGGCTGGAAAAAACACACCCTACGATGTTTTTGGTGGTCACAAATGCAATATTGGACGCAATTTGTTTTGAGGTCAGGACTCTGATACCAACATCCATATATGGATTTTGATCTCATGTTGGTGCTTGAGGCCCAATGTGACTTCTGTCTCGCTGGTGCACCTCTCACCAAGAGTGTATGCTTACCACCTCATGATGGACAGGTTCCTGAGACTAGATGAGACTGTCCAACCCTAGTCCGGGGGACACACTCTGTCACGGGTGAGAGCTGCTGGTGTAAGTAAGAGAGGGTGCCTCTCGATGTTTAATAGAACTGAAATCTCTACTGGCCGCAGCTACCAGCCTCCTGCACTGGAAGAGGAATCTCCTAGACAGGGTGACCTGTAGGCACATCACTGGCCAATGGGGCCCAGGGTGCTTAATAAGGGATAAATAAGGATGAGGTAAATACACTATTTGTAATGCTCTCTCTTGCCCCATCCCTGTTTCACCATGGAAAAGCCACCTCCCTACACTGGTCACAATTAATCTGCAGGGAGGGCTCAACAGTTATCACCCTATTCCCCTCTCCCTGCCCATGCCCTCACACTCATCAACCATCCCCATCCCATTAGAAAATGGTCTGGAGGCAGAAACGTGTCAGAAGACGGGCTGACTGCTCTCTGAGGCCGATTTTCTAATCTTCCCTCCTCTGATCTGACATACATCAAAGTTTCTGCCCAGAATCCTTTCTGGTTATAGCTGCCTGTCATCTTATGCAAAATAAAATGTCATATATAGACATTTTACAATGTACACTATTCCCTGCCCTGAAGATCTAATGTGAACCATATAAACGTTTCAGCACAGAATAAAATAACTTGCCAAACTCTACCTGTCAGCTCAAATCATTGCTGCTGGGTCTCTGTAATAGCACTTTATCAATCCATAGTGCATCAACTAATTAGGGTAATATCCATGTTTTTATTTACCCTGAACGTTACGAACTCAATGTTCTCTCGGCCATTCTGCAAGTTAAATCTTCAGTAAAATTCAACCCATCCAAAACTCTGCTGACCGTTTCCTAATTCATGTCAATCCCTTTACTCCCAGACTTAAATTGGATCTTGGTTTAGCAACCTCTCTATTTTGAAATTCTCTTTCTTACACTCTAATCTTTCCACAGTCTTTTCTTCCTTATCTCTGCACCCTCTCCAGCCTCACAAACCAGCAATATTTCCGCATTTCTCCAATTGTTGGATATCCTCAGTTTTAATCTCTCCACCACAGGCCTTTAACTGCCTGGAATTTCTTCCCCAGACCTCTACACCTCCATATTTTTCTCCTCTCTTAAGATGCTCTATTTAAAAAAAAAGATCTGTCCTATTATTGCTTTTGTATGGCAGCATCAGATTTAATTCTGCTGTTATGAACATCCCAAAATGATTTTACTATGTCAAAGTTGCCATGAAAATGCAGGAGGATGTTGTATCAGAAACAGTTCTGTTGTGCCATGTTCAAGCAGTCTGGTACATTAAACTGCAGTATGCCACAGACTCAGCTTGACTTTTCACAAGAATCTGAGGGGCCCTTAGAGGAAATATCCATTAAGCAGATGTTTGACAATACATAAAAATGTGAAATCTTCCATAGTCACCACATGACCTCACTGATGAGTGTAACAATGGAACTAACTATCTATACTGTTTAACAAAATATCCTGCTGTAATTGATGACATTGATAATATTCAAATATAAACTTTGATCTCGGTTTCTCTAGGTTCCAACAATTTGCATTCATGTAACCTAGTTTTAACAAAGCAAAATTTCCCAAGGAGCATCATCAAGCAATATTTGATCTGGAACCATACAGATCAAAGAGGCATGTTTAAAAGAATGTCTTAAAGGATTGTAAAAGAGGTGGAGTTGTTTAGGGAGGGAATTAATGAACTTGGGTCGCAGGGTTACACGTATTCTTACTTTCACTCGATCAGCCAAATGACACCAGGGGTGCACCAGGGTCAGCAACTTGCAGTACAGAAAGAATCTACTTTTATGATGCAAAGTCTAAAGAATTATAGAATCTCTGCAGTGTGGAAAGAGGTGCTTTGGCCCATCTAGTCTGCACTGACCTTCCAAAGGGCCAAACTCAGCCCCCTACCCTGTCCCCATAACCCCATATTTACATGGCTAATGCACCTAACTTCGCATCCTTGGACACCACGGGGCGATTTAGCATGGCCAGTCCACCTAACCTGTACATCTTTGGACTGTGGGAGGAAACCAGAACACCCAGCAGAAATCCATGTAGACAAGGGGAAGGATATGCAAACTCCATACGGACAGTTGCCCAAGGCTGGAATTGAACCCAGGTCCATGGTGAAGCAGCAGTGCTAACCCCTGAGCCTCTTGCTGGCACGATTTTTGTTTCAAGTTGGCACCTTCCTGTAGTCCAAATGAAGTTGTAAATGAAATAACAGTCTTAAATACTTAGTAATTTAATACAAGCTTCATATTGATCTCACTGCAAAGTCTTGGGACACTATACTCATATGGTTACCACAGGTTTTTGCATTTGCATTTTATTTCAATATGTGTGCATAGGTAAAGTCCCAATCGTCTGATAGGGCTGTCCTCTCATTAGAGAGATGTGTCTGATGGTGAGTTTAACTTGAAGGTCACCACACCTCGGGCAAGGTTCAGGTTGTGGGACCTTATCATGGCAACCTCAGCCAATACATGATTCGGAGATGCCGGTGTTGGACTGGGGTGTACAAAGTTAAAAATCACACAACACCAGGTTATAGTCGAACAGGTTTAATTGGAAGCACACTAGCTTTCGGAGCGACGCTCCTTCATCAGGTGATTGTGACAATCACCTGATGAAGGAGCATCGCTCCGAAAGCTAGTGTGCTTCCAATTAAACCTGTTGGACTATAACCTGGTGTTGTGTGATTTTTAACTTCAGCCAATACATGAATTGAAGCCATGCTGTTGACTCCACTTTATAAATCAGCCTTCCAGCCAGCTGAGCTAACCTTACTACCGTTCAGAAAAAAAGTCTTTTTGCATATAACGTGGAATGTTGTGTCTTTGAAGTCAGCAGTGCTAATTTTGTAGGGCAAGGTGTGCTGAATGGCTTTCTTCTGTGCTATTAGGTTGTGTGACACTGCAGAGTCAACATCACAGTACACATTTTCACAATCTCCTGTCCTTCAGCTTTTTGATTGAGAGTGTACTAAGGTTAATACCTTTGGGTATTTTGATTCTGAAACAGCACTCTAGTCTTCCCCATATCATTAAAATATCTCTCTATTGACACAACTCATTATGTCATCATGGCAACAAATAACTAATTGAGAATTGTGCAGTCGCCGCATCAGTTTCTTAGATTGTTTAATCAGTAAATTTGACCATCCCAAGACAGCTAAGGTAGTGACCATGTATATACACTGAAACAATACATAAACTGCAAACTCTGTCATTTAGAGATATAAAGCCAAATCTGTCCTTTAGGATTCTTCAGATTGTAGCTGTTTAAGAAATAAGTAGATATTCCTGAAAAAAAGACAAGATGTTATACAGATTCAAAATCTCCAATTTGTTAATTCAAGATCCCCAGACAGTTCAGCAAATTTCAAAAAAATACTTTTTCTTGATAAATCAATAAACTCATTGCAATCTGCTGTTGCCATGACTGTTGTGATATGTTGCAATGCTGTAGTTAAACAATTACCTGTGATCACACAGTTGGTGATGTATTGCATTGAAACACGCTGGTAAAATAACAACTTGTTCATTATTTCTCCTTCTACACCTGACTTAACTCAAGTTCACCCTATTTCCTATGTTCTGTAGGAGCAAATTACTGTAGATGCTAGAATCCGTGCTGAAAACAAGAAATGTTAGAAATCACAGCGGGTCAGGCAGCATCCATGGAGAGAGAGCAAACTAAGGTTTTGAGTCTAGATGACTCATCATCAGAGGTGATGTCAGCTAGACTCCAAACATTAGTTTACTGTCTCTCCACAGATGCTGCCTGAATGGCTGTAATTTCCAGCATTTTTTGTTACTTATATTCTGTGATTACTAACTCTCCAGGCAAAATAAACAATTACTCCTTATTTATTTTATTTAAACCCTCTTAATTTTACATCTGTATTAAATCTCCTCTTCGCCTTTTCTGCTGTGTCTAAAGACGACAACCACAGCTTATGCAGTATCTCCACATAGTTGTTGTTCCTCATTCCAGATACCATTTCGTAAGTTTTGTCTGCACCCTCAAAGCCTTGATGTGCTTCTGAAAGTGTGAATCCCAGAATTATAAAAAAGACTTCCACTGATGTTGTACCTATTGTAGACTTCAGACACCACAAAGTGCTTTACAATGAGATACTTTTGAAGAGTGTTCACGGTTGAAATGTTGTGAATGCACGTGACTGCAGCTGAAGCCTAACTAGTGTTGTATCAAGATTTAGCTTGTCTTCCTCACAAAGATGGAAAGAGCATGATCCTTTTAAGAAAATTGCAGTGTAAAGGACAGTTGAGCTAATGTGAACTAAAATTCAATTAAAATCTTATGGTTAAACAGAACTGCAAGGTGTAATCACATTCCGTGGATTCAAACATTCCATCTTATCTATTAATCCTGTTTACATTGAAACTCTTCTGATGCTCAATTTTGAATTCCTACCACTGCAGGTACTAATTGTACAGATGATGCTCTGCCAAAAAAAAAGCAAGCTTGTGGAATTAGTAATTTAGGGTCTAGAAAAAGAATTGCTGTTTACTTTCATGTTGGTGTACGTTTGAATATTTATTGATGTGGTTCTGGCACTACCAGAGAACTTTAGCCTGTGTTTTTGCATTTTAAAATCTGTGCTGAAAATCATTCTTTCATTCTCTCAAATTAATCCTGGGACCAACTTGCCTGAATTAGTTAATTTGAGGTTAAATACGCAAAGATCAAATGCTTGTTTAATCCATTATCACTGTTTCCTATAGGAAACACAAAGCTGGTCATAACGTCGGTACTAGGGAATCATAATGGATATCAAATAATTGAACAGCCATGACTAAAGACACTGAGTAATGCAGAAGATTAATGTGAAATTTAGGAGGTGTCACCTTAGATTTTGTGATTTGTTCCAAGCATTTGCACTTCACAATTTTTACAAACATTGTACACTTGTTTATTTAATATTTTCTGTACTTTGAAGCCTTGTGTCCTATCTAATGTCAAGAACATCGACTTAAACAAATTGTTCTCAGCATGGAGAGCAGCTAATAGGTAGGAGTCATACAGCTTTGCAAGACAACATCTTGTATATATATAGACTTTGTTATGCAGTGGAAGCATTCTAAGGAGATTCCCTGAAGCAAGCATGAAACAAACTATGACAACTGAGAGGTTTAAGGAGGGCGAGGCAACTGAAAGTGCAGCCATGAATGGTGATGGAATGCAAGTTAGGGATGTGCAAAAGGCCAGAATTAGATAAATACAGAGGTATTGGACAGCTGTGGGGCTCAAGGATGAAAAGTGGTGAGGTCATGGAGAAATTTGAAAACAGGAATGTGAATTTAAAATTTGGAGCAAATCTTCATGCATCGTGTTTACTTTATTTAAAATAAAATGAAATGTATGTTGTTTAAGTCATCTGTTCCTGTCATTTCCCTTTGACATTTATTTCTGACTTCCAACTATGTTCTAGAAGATGCATTTACGATGCACATCAGACGTAGTTGTTAAGATAGGGCTGTCTGATCTTATGAGTCCAATGTCTTTATGTAGCAGCCTGTAAGCAGTTTGCTGTCAGGTCTCAGGAGGAGCTTGACAATGAAGAAAGGGCAATTGACTGCTGTAGTTACCACTTTTGTAGGATTTGGCATAAGGGACAATTTAATGATGCATTTATGTGTTACCTGTCACAATCTCAGGTACATCACAGTGCACCTTTACAACCAGTTACACAATTTTAGAAGTAATTGTTGGCAGAGATTAGAGGAAGTTAGATTCTCAATTAGTTTAACAGAAAGTTGCATTTAAAAGAAATTAGCTGTGTAAAAGTCATTTGCCATAAATCTATGTTTGAATCTCTCCAATTATGTTTTATGAAACAGACCTAATGGAAAGCCCTGAATGAAGTCCTCCATGACTGTGACAGGCACGCTTTATCATGCCTCATCCTTTTTGACCTATTTGTAGCCTTTGGTGTAGTTGGCCACACCATGCTCCAACACCTCCATTGTCCAACTTAGCTGGATGACTGTTACTTGACTGATCTCCGACCGAACCAATTGGAGCCAGGACATTTCCAGCAATGATGTCTATTTCTGCCCCAACCATGTTTCATTGCCTCAGGAGGCCCTCAGCCAAGCATCTGATCTTGATCTCCCTCCTCATCTTCATCTATGTACTCCTCCCCTGCTCCCACAAATCATAAATGAGCAAATAGTGAAAATCAGTTTCACTAAGATAATGATTGAAGGATGAGTCTTGATCAGACAGCAAATTCGTAATGGTTAGTAAATGCCTTTAGACCTGTGACAGTAAAGGTGCTGCTTTTAAAAACACGTAGATTTAACTGTGAGTTAGGTTTAAAGGATCTGCAGCTCAGCATTTTGAAAGACAAGTTTGCATTCCTCTACATTTCCACTCTGTGTAGTCTTACAGTTAAGTGACGTGAGACCATCAGTTTCAGAGATTTCTCCAGCACATCAGATTCAAGCTCAGCAGTCCTTTCATATCCTGTCGTAAATAGTAGTGGACAACTAAACCACTCACTAGAGAAAGAAGCTCCACAAGTGTCCCCATCCTCAATGATGCCAGAGTTTGGCACACCAGTACAAAAGACAAGGCTGAAACTTTTGCAAACACCTTAGGGCAGCCTCGCCAAATATATAATGCATCTAAGCTTCCTCATAAAACCCCCCAGCATCACAGATACCAGTATTTGGACAAATTGGTTTGTTCCGTATGATATCAAGAAACAGTTGAAGGCATGAGTGACTGCAAAGGTGAAAGATCCTGACAACATTTCAGTAATTGTGCTGAAGAGTTGTCCTCCAGAATTAGCCAAACCTAGGCAAGTCATTTAAGAAACCTGTAACTTTAGCATTGACTCGACATTACTCAAGTATTTTCATCTGGCAAAAGGAGGACAAATCCAATCCAACTAACTAACTCGTAATCAGTCCGCTCTCGGCCACTGGTGAAGTGATGCAATGGGCCATCAACAGTGCTATCAAGCAGCACTTCTCAGCAATAAGCCACTCACTGACATTCAGTTTATTTTCCATCAGGAAACTTGAAATTGCCCACTTAGGTGGGATGAATAAAAAAAATTGCAACAAAGAGGGATTTCAGACCTTACAGATGTGGGGAAATCTGAGTGAAGAATCACAAAGGGTTAGTATGCAGGTATTTCAAATAATTAGGAAAACTGACACAATGTTATTATTTATTGTGAGGGAGAATTGACTCCAAAAGTGGAAGGTTATGCTTTGGCTGTTCATGACATTGTTGAGACCATATCTCAAGTATTGTGTACAGTATTGGTTATCTTTAGTTAAAGATGTAAATGTGTTGAAAGCTGAGAAGGCTTGCAGGAGAAATACCTGGAATCGGAAAGTTGCTTTGTGGGGAAAGGTTGCACGAGTTAGCCCTGAATTCCCTGGTAATTAGAACAGTAAGTGGTCATTTGACTGGAACATAAGATCCTAAAGGTTTGGGCAGGGTACATGGGGAAAGGATGTTTTTCTTGTGGGAGCTTCTAGAACCAGAGGTTACTGTTTAAAAGTAAGGAGCTGTCATTTAAGACGGAGATGAGGAGATTTTTTTTCTCACAGAATCTTTGGAATTCTCTTCCATAAAAGACAGTGGAAGTAGAATCTGAATTTTTTTAAGGCAGATTCTTAATAAACAAAGAAGTGAAAGGGAATCAGGGGTAGATGGGAATGTGGAGTAATCAAACCAGCCATAACCTTACTCAATAGGGGAGCAAGTTCAAGGGGCCGAATGGCCTACTCTTATATCTAATTCATATGTTCTGGACCTGTCCCATCACACAAGAGGAAATGATTTCTCTCCATATATCCTATTAAATCCTTTTAATCATTTTTCACACTTAAGTTGTATCATTCCTTTGTGTTTAGTGCTTAGAAAGTCTCTTTCAATTCTTCTGGGGCTCTCCAAACTCATGGACAAGACAATGAATTCTTCTCTCTGATATCAGTTTCCAGTTTACAAGTCTAAGCAGGAGTTCATGTGGAAACTTATTAGTAAATCTTTACCATTGAGTTTCTGACTACTGTCTAGACCTGTTCACTCAACTGGGATCAGAGGAATCCATGTCCTTACAGCAATGAGTAGCACATGCAGGTGATACAGGGTTATCAATAAAGATTTTAAAAAGACATAAGGGCAATTTTTTTACACAGAGAGTGGGTTTGTGTGTGGAATGAACTTCCAGAGGAAGTGGTGGATTTAGGTACAATGACAGCATTTAAAAGACATTTAGATAAGTGCATGAATATGAAATGTTTGGAGGGATATGGGCCAAGTGCAGGGAGGTGGGACTATTCAGTTTGGGATTATGGTCAGCATGGACTGGTTTTCCCAGCCATTGAATGACATGGGTATTGGGTTTGGAGGGATATGGGCCAAGTGCAGGGAGATGGGACTAGTTCAGTTTGGGATTATGGTCAGCATGGACTGGTTTTCCCAGCCATTGAATGACATGGGTATTGGTAAGAAAATTGGATGAATCGCATAAGACAATTTTAAACAATCTCTCCTCATGGATTTGCAGTTTCCCATTCTCCCACCCATCAGTTGGAAACAAGGCAGTGGCAATTCCTGACTTGATAGTCAGCGCAATAGCAAGGTGACTTCAGCTCATTGATTGCTCCTCCAGCTCTCATTTCGAACACCAGTCAACGACATTTGAAGTTGTGCTCAATGGGCAGCAACCTGCACAGGTCTCCATTGGCAAAGTGGGGTGCCAGTTCCCTCTGTTGATAGGATATATGGAGAGAAACTGCTTCCTCTGAACATATGAGTTAGGAGTAGGAGTGGGCCAATTTTTAAAAAATTGTCTTATGCGATTCATCCAATTTTCTTACCAATATCCATGTCATTCAATGGCTGGGAAAACCAGTCCATGCTGACCATAATCCCAAACTGAATGTAGGGCAATTGACAGGAACCTTAAGGGAAGGTATGACTTGGTGGTGCTTGACTGAGTACACGACTGGCCTTTAAACATAGCACCAGCGCCAATAATTTTGGATACTCCTGGCTGTCCATCTATGATGAATGGGAGAATAGGATAAGGGGGTTACCTAGCATGATGCATAGGTAATGAAGTAATTTTGAGAAGATTTTATAAGAAATCTCTCAAGAGATATACTCCACGAAACTCACCAAAATTGACACTTAGCTGAGTTCTGTTAAAATTCAGCCATTGTCATAACTAATAAAGCATCAGGTTCCAAGAAAATGTAAAAAAAAAGCTCATTCTTTTTTCTGTATGCCCCTTTTATTTTTCTACCAGTTTTGTCCAAAGCAGTGATTATAAGGTGATTCTTTCATTTCTGCTGATTCCAAGACAATCCTGGAAGGTTGGGAACCTGAAGATTACCCCCATAGAGTCATACATCAGGGAAACAGACCCTTTACAGTCCAACCAGTCCATGCCAACCATAATCCCAAACTAAGCTAGTCCCACCTGCCTGCGCTTGGCCCATATCCCTCTAAACATTTCTTATTCATGTACTTATCCAAATGTCTTTTAAACATTATAACTGTACCTGCATCCGCCACTTACTCTGGATGTTCATTCCACACATGAACCACTCTCTGTGTCTTTTTTAAAATCTTTCTCCTCTCATCTTAAAAATATGCTCCCTAGTATTGAAATCCTGCACCCTAGGGAAAAGACACCCACCATTCATCTTATCTATTCCCCTCATAATATTAAACCTTTATAAGGTCACCTCTCAACCTCCTATGCTCCAGTGAAAACGTCCCAACCTATCCAGCTTCTCCTTACAACTCAAACCCTACATTCCTGGCAACATCCTGGTAAATCTTCTGAATTATCTCCAGCTTATCTTCAGGATTTGGTATGGCAGTCCAAGTGTGAGGCCAGGTTGGGGAAGCAACTTCACTTTGTGCCACAAGAATGGAGCACAAGAAATTTTGAGGCCTTTTAATTATTTGCACACAACAATGAAGAACTTGTGACATGGAATGGACAGCATTGTCATTTAGTTGGGAACTTGTCAAACCAGAGTGAATTAGTTTGCTTGCTGCCATGGTTTGAAAAATAAGCTGTTGTGGAAACTTCTTATGAGTTTGTTGATGTCATTTTCCCTTGCTATCTTTTCGATTTCCACTTAACTGTCTGATATGGAGGGGCCAGAATTCCTGTTAGATCAGAGGTGGATGATGATTATACCCAGACATGGTACAAATGATGAAACTGCCCACTAACAGCTAACTGATGCTATCTTTGTTAAGAATGAGTATTCTGATGCAAGTACATCATTTTGCTGTCCTGTTTCCACGCTGGTCAAATGAGTAGTTTATGTTACAGAACTATTTCAGATGGAAATGAATTATCTATGAGTCTCAGAATACCTTGCTTATCTTGACTGCAGCATGTAGAGTTTATATAAAAGGTACAGTCATGACAATCATTTATCTTAATGTGAGAACCTCATTCCTTGCTCAGATAAATAGCCTCTTGATGCCATACTCTCCATCATGTTTTTCACATGTATCTCTTGATTTTCTTAGCTTTACTTGACATTTTAAAATAATGAACTCAAAATATTTTACGCATTGCTGCACATTCATTCTCAGAATGTGGGAGTTACTGCAAATGCTGACATTTATTGCCTAATCCATGATTGTCCCTGAGAGGGTGGGGATGGACACTTGTCTTGAACTGCTGAGAGCAGGTTTGAGAAAATGGCTCACTCAGCAACTTCAAGGGTCAGTTAAAAATCAACTTCTCTGACGTTGGGCAGGAGTCACATTTAGGCCTAGATTTGGGAAGAATGGCAAATTTCCTTCCTTTAGTAAAGTAAATAGGTTTTTACAGTAATCTGACAACTGCATGGTTACTTTTACTGAAACTAACCCTTTATTGGTATACTTTTTAAAATCAAAATTCAAATTCATAAACTGCTGCAGTGGGATTTCAACTTACTTTACTAAGTCGAGAGTGTGGTGCTGGAAAAGCACAGCCGGTCAGGCAGCATCCGAGGGAGTTTCACTGAGATCCTTGTAGAGAGAGGAGGAGAACTTCTTCAGGTAGGCACCCTTGGAAGAGGCGTTACAGTAAGGTGGGAGAAAGTGAGGACTTCAAATGCTGGAGACACTAGTCCAGTGTCATAACTATTTTCAGAGTAGCTAAATGTGTCAAATAGAGTGCTCAGTGATCTGTGCTGGGATCTCATCTATTCACAATTTATATTAATCATTCAAATTAAGGATCGAAGTGGAGGATTTCTCGATTTGCTGATGACACAAATGCAGGTAGGATAGTATAAGCAATTCAGAATATGATATAGCTAGGTTATGTAAGTGGGTAAAAAATTGGCACATGGAGTATTATGTTGAAAACTGCGAACTTGTCCACTTTAACAGGAGGAACACAAAAGCAGCATTATTTAAATGAAGAGTGATTGCAGAACTCTGGAGAATAGATCAAGCGATCTGTGTGTCATGGTACCTGAGTCACTAAAAAAAGTATGCAGACACAGCAAATGATTAGGAAGCCAAATGGTACATTGTCATTTATTGCAAGAAGAATGAAATGTGAAAGTAGGGACATTTTGCTATTTTTGTACAGGGCATTGGTGAGACATCATCTAGCTGTGTATCATTTCGGTCTCTTTATTTAAGAAAGGATGTAAATGTATTTGGAAAAGGGTCACTCAACTGGTCCTGGAACCGAGCGTTATCCTATAAGGAAAGGTTGGAAATTTCAGGCTTGTATCTATTAGTGTTTACGAGAATGGAAGGTGATCTTACTGAGGCATCTAAGATCCTACAAGGACTTGACAGTGTGGATTTTAAAAGCTTGTTTCCCATTTTGGGAGAGGTGAGAATAGGGGCACAATTTAAAAATCAGGAGTTTCCCATTAAGTTGGAAATGATGAAGATATTTCTTTCTCAGTGGTTTGAGAGTCTTTGGAGTATTCTTCCCCAAAGGGCAGTGGAGACGGTGTCATTTAATATTTTTAAGGGAGAGTATATAGACTCTCAACTAACAAAAGAGTCACCCTTTATCTGGGTAGCTAGACATGTGTATTTGAGGTTACATTCAAGTCAGGCATAATCTTACAGAATAACAGACCAATTCCAGCTGCTAATTCATATGTTTGTACATACCATACCTTGATAAGACAATAAGTTTGCTCAGATCACTGCTCTAGAACATGAGTTCCTTAATTGGGGCTGTGAGGTCTGCAGATGCTGGAGATCAGAGCTGAAAATGTGTTGCTGGAACAGCGCAGCAGGTCAGGCAGCATCCAGGGAACAGGAGAATCAACATTTTGGGCATAAGCCCTTCTTCAGGGCTGAAGAAGGGCTTATGCCCGAAACGTCGATTCTCCTGTTCCCTGGATGCCGCCTGACCTGCTGCGCTGTTCCAGCAACACATTTTCAGCCTTAATTGGGGCTGTTAAACCAGTCCAATCAGGGAGCTCTGGCTGACAGACATAAACAGCAATGTTAGAGTTTCTATTCACTCTGAGAGCTGGCTCTGAGGGAGCTGGATCAGTGTTAAGGATTTTCCAAAAGTAAATAAACGGTGACTGAATTACAGGATGCCAGCCTCTGTGGAGTTATTTCAGTTTCTGTATTGTGAATCCTAAGTGATAAACACTGTGTGATAAACATCCTGAGAGCTTGTCTGTTGTAACTCAAGCAGATGATCAGTAGAAGTTGTCTTTACACACAAACATTCAGTAGCTAAGTCAGAGATTGGTTCCCAATTTTATTGTATGCATTCATGATGGTTTCAAAACTTTAGCCTCCGACCTTCAACCGATCCATCCCCACACTCCCACCATTGGTCACTCAGCACATATCATCATGGGGAGGCTTACCTCCTCTTGCAAGCTGAGGTGGTTGAATAATGTCAAAGCACACTTGATTACGATCTTCAATATTTTAATAATCAACTTGGGATCACAGGTTCATAATTCCTTGAAAGTGGAGTCACAGATAGACAGGATAGAATAGAAGGCATTTGCTACACTTGCCTTTATAGTCAATACTTTGAGTACAGGAGTTAGGGGGTTCATGTTGTGACTGTACAGGACATTGGTTAGGCCACTTTTGTGTTCAATTCTGGTCGCTTTGCTATAGGAAAGACGATGTAAAACTTGAAAGGTTTCAGAAAAGATTTACAAGAATGTTGCCATGCTTGGAGGGTTTGAGCTACAGGGAGAGAGTAAATACACTGGTGGTATTTTCCCTGGAGTGTCGGAGGCTGAGGGGGTGATCTTATAGAGGTTTATAAAATCATAAGGGGCATAGATAGGGTGAATGGTCAAGGTCTTTTCCCCAGAGTGGGGAAGTCCAAAACTAAAAGACATAGGTTTAAGGTGAGAGGGGAAAGATTTAAAAGAGACCTAAGGGGCAACTTTTTCAAAAGGGTGGTGCATGTATGGAATGAACTGCCAGAGGAAGTGATGGAGACTGGTACAATTACAACATTTAAAAGGCATCTGGATGGGTATATGAATAGGAAGGATTTAGAGGGATATGGGCCAAATGCTGGCAAATGAGACCAGATTAATTTAAGATATCTGGTCAGTATGGATGAGTTGGACCAAAGAGTTTGTTTCCGTGCTGTACATCTGTATGTCTCTATGACTCTATAATAAATCATAACAAAGTAATGGAGGTGCACTTTATCTTGCATCAATATAATTATTTCCATTCTTATATGGAATATGGCTGTTGCTGGCAAAGCTACCATCTGTTGTCCATCTCTAGTTGTCCAATCCACTGAATTGAATTTATTGTCGCATGTACTGAGGCACAGTGAACGCTGCAACTCTGGACTCTTAAGGATTCCCAGTTACTCGCCATTGGCAAGTGTCTTTTTGTCTACACTCTCAGCTCTGGAATTTCCTTCCTAAACTTCTCTGTACTTTACCTTTCTTTCATCCTTTCTGACACTGTTTAAAGCATGCCTTTTTGACCAAGCTTTTGGTCACCTGTCCTTGTATACAACCATACAAGAGGGTTAGGTAGCAGGGGTAATGTTACTATGTTAGTAATGCAGAGGTTCAGGTCAATGCTCAGTGTGCTTGGGTTCAAATCTCACCACAGCAGATAATTAAATTCAATTAATAAAATCTGGTATATAGTCATGGTAATGGTGACCATGACAACTATCTTCAAAGGTAGACATTTATGGAATTAAATCTGCTGCCGTTACCTCCTCTGGCCTACATGTAAGCCAGACCCACAAAAATGTAGTTGATCATAATTGCCCTCTGAAATGGCATAGCAAGCCACTCAATTCAAGGGAAAGTAGGACTTGCAGTGTGTCCATTTCCTTCGAAAGATTTCAGAAAATGCTACTCACCATCACATTTTATCTTCTATCATTCTTGTGAAGTTCCATACATTTTTCTTTCATAGCATTAAAGATGGTATAAAAATACAAGGTGTTGCAGTTGAACAAGTAAAATATTTCTTGTGTGGATCACGAGATGACTGTGGTGCACAGAGTAAATACAAGCTTCATGAGATCCCATGTAACAAAGCTCAGGCAATGAGCTGTAACACAACTGGAAGATGTTAACAATAAATGTATGAACATTAAATAGAAACGTTAGTTGTTCGATACACTATAGATTAAGTGACTACAATACAGGCAATGTCCATTGAACTTTATTACTATAAAGTCAGCAAGTGCAACTAGCAAAAACAATGATTTGAACAGATTACACCAGAATAGATATCCAACCTCAGAGGCCATTTTTGGCATTTTCCAGAGTTATACTGGCAGACCAGGCTCACAGGGCTGAATTGCAGCTTCCTGCAGTTCCTATGGTCCTATTAACTAGACTTACGGAGAATCTCCAGCATAGAAATTGTACATTTAGACCAAGTCGTCAATGCTGGTATCTATGATCCCCATCCACCTCCTTCTACCCTATGTCACATCAGTGCTGATGTGTTGTGGTGGTGGGGGTGGAAGGGGCGTACAGAGGTGGAGAAACAGGAGTGGGTGTGTAAGGGGAGTGGTTGCATGGTGGCAATGTTGCTGAACTAGTAACCAGGAACTCCAACCTGATATTGTTTTTTGAGAGGGGCTCTGGAGCAAAATAAAACAGTGATAGACAGAGCAAGCGCTTTGAGCCAGTCATTAGTAGCAGCTAACCCCAGCAGGAATCCCGGGGGCATTCAAAAATGCTGGCAAAGTGGGGTCAGTGCAAAGCAGTGCTGATTGTTAGGATGAAACCACTTTAAAGAAAGGGAAAAAGTCCTAACTTGTTTTTTGAAGAAAGAAGCTTAAATACTTTTCTAGCTGGCTTAAATATAGGCTAAGTATTTTCGTTATCGTGGGTTAGGGAGCTCAGTCCTGTGTATTGTACAACCCGTTGGAATTGGGAAGTGTTAGATGCTCCTGGAATCGGGAGGGGACCACATCTGCTGGAAATGCCATCAGTTGGAACTGCTTGAGCACAGCTGAAGGTACGGCATTGCACCCATGAGACTGAGAGTTATCTGGATAGCACATTTCTAAACGCGGCTGGAGGAAGTACTTTCAGAGAAGTAATTGGTGACCACAGACAAAAGAAGGAAGGGTGGCAGATAGTCAGGAATGCCCAGAGTGCATCTCACAAAAAATAGTTTTTCTGTTTTGGAATATTAATTATTATCATTCTTAGAGTTCCTCTGGGGCCTTTAGCCAGAGCACAGTTGTGGAACCCAAAGTGGGCATCAGTGAGCAGGTTTTTCCATGGCAAATGCTGTTTGATAGCAATGTTGATGACATCTTCAATCACTTTAATGATTATTGAGAAGAAACTGATGGGGTGGTAATTGATACAGTCATAGTCATAGAGTCATAGAGATGTACAGCACGGAAACAGACCCTTTGGTCCAACCCGTCCATGCCGACCAGATATCCCAACCCAATCTAGTCCCACCTGCCAGCACCCGGCCCATATCCCTCCAAACCCTTCCTATTCATATATCCATCCAGATGCCTCTTAAATGTTGCAATTGTACCAGCCTCCACCACTTCCTTTGGCAGCTCATTCACTCTCTACATGAAAAAGTTGCCCATTAGGTCCCTTTTATATCTTTCCCCTCTCAACCTAAACCTATGCCATCTAGTTCTGGACTAACCCACCCCAGGGAAAAGACTTTGTCTATTAATCCTCTCCATGCCCCTCATGATTTTATAAACCTCTATAAGGTCACCCCTCAGCCTCTGACACTCCAGGGAAAACAGCCCCAGCCTGTTCAGCCTCTGCCTATAGCTCAAATCCTCCA
The DNA here is from genome assembly GCF_004010195.1 of Chiloscyllium plagiosum. Classification (NCBI taxonomy): domain Eukaryota; kingdom Metazoa; phylum Chordata; class Chondrichthyes; order Orectolobiformes; family Hemiscylliidae; genus Chiloscyllium; species Chiloscyllium plagiosum. The sequence continues at coordinate 15,344,621 of NC_057715.1, forward strand.
ACCCTGGCAACATCCTTATAAATCTTTACTTGTTCAAAAAACTGAATCAAGTTTGTGAGACATAATTTCCCATGCACAGAGCCATGTTGACTATCCCTAATCAGTCCTTGTCTTTCCAAATACATGTACTTCCTGTCCCTCAGGATTCCTCCAACAACGTGCAGTTGAATATTTCCTCCTATTGTGTACAGGACATACCTGGGCAATCTTGTACATTATCGGGCAGATTCAAGTGTGGTAAATGCACTGGAACTGCTTGGCTAGAAGTGCAGCAAGTTCTGGAGCAAATGTCCTCACTGTGGGACAGGTCATGCCTCACAAGCCTTATTGTGTTCTTTGAGGATGTGATGAGACAAGTTGATGAAGGTCGAGCAGTGGATGTGGTGTATATGGATTTCAGTAAGGCTCAGTCAGAAAGTCAAGAGGTATGGGATACAGGGAAGTTTGGCTATCTGGATACAGAATAGGCTGGCTGAAAGAAGACAGCAAGTGGTAGTGGATGGAAAGTATCCTCCTGGAGGTCTGTTTGTGGGCCTCTGCTCTGTGTAGGTTTTATAAATGACTAGGATGAAGAAGTGGAAGGGTGGGTTAGTAAGTTTGCCAATGGTCAGTGGTGTTGTAGATAGTGTTGAGGGCTATTGCAGGCTACAACAAGACATTGACAGGATGCAGAGCTGAGCTGACAAGTGGCAGATGGAGTTCAACCTGGATAAATGTGATGTGGTTCATTTTGGAAGGTTGAATTTGAATGTTGAATACAGGGAGTGTGGAGGAAAAGCAGGATCTTGGCATCCACGTACATGGATCCCTTGAAATTGCCACCCAAGTTGACAGGTTTGTTAAGAAGGCATATGATATTTTGGCTTTCATTAACAGGGGAACTGAGATTAAGAGCTGCAAGCTCTAGAAAACCCTGGTTAGACCACACTTGGAATATTGTGTCCAGTTCTGGTCACCTCATTATAGGAAGGATGTAGAGAGAGCGCACAGAGGAGGTTTACCAGGATGCTGCCTGGATTGGAGGACGTGTCTTATGAAGAGAGGTTAAGTGAGCTCGGGCTTTTCACACTGGAGAGAAGAAGGAAGAGAGGTGACTTGATAGAGATGTACAGGGTAATGAGAGGCATAGATAGAGTAGATAGTCAGAGACTTTTCCCCAGGACAGAAATGGCTGTCATGAGGGGTCATAATTTTAAGGCAATTGGAGAATGATACAGGGAAGATGTCAGAGGTAGGTTCTTTATGTAGCGAGTGGTCGCTGCATGAAATGCGTTGCCAGCAGTGGTAGCAGAGTCAGAGTCATTAGGGACATTTAAGCGACTGCCGGACAAGCACATGGTCAATAGTGAATTGATGGGTGTGCAGGTTAGGTTGATCTATGATTAAGATAAACACTCGGCACAACATTGTGTACTGTGCTGTACTGTTCTATGTTCTATGTACTGTTTCCAAAATGTTGTCAGGCCCATAGCCTTTGCAGTATTCAGTGTATGCAACCATTTCTATGTCACAAATTGGCCGAAGACTGGTACCTATGATGCTGGGGACCTCTGAGATGGATCATCCACTTGGCATTTCTGATTGAAGATTGTTACAAATGCTTCAGCCTTATCTTTTGCACAGATCTGCTGGGTCTCTCCCTTTATCAAGGATCGGGATGTTTTTGGAAACTCATCCTTTATTGTGTTGTTTAATTGTCCATCACCATTCATGACTGGTTGTAGCAGGATTGCAGAATTTAGATTTGATCCCATTGGCTGTGGGATTTCTTTGCTCTTTGTCATTTGTTGCTTTTGCTGTCTGGCACACTAGTAGTCCTGCATTATAACTTTACCAGTTTGACACCTCATTGGCATGTCCTCCTGCACTCTATTTTGAGCCAGTGTCGATCCCTTGGATTGATGGAATTGGCAGAAAGGGGGATATGCTGAGCCATGAGATTGCCAGATTGCCTTGGAGTATGATTCTGTTGCTGCTGATGGCCTACAGCACCTCATGGATGTCCAGCCTTGAGTTGCTGGTTCTGGTGAGAGTCTGTTCCATTTAGCACAGTGATAGTGCCACACTTCATCTCCACAAGTAGTGCAGTAGTCACTCTTACCAATACTCTTGTGGACAGATTCATTGGCTGCAGGAAGATTGGTAATAGAACATAGAACATAGAACAATACAGCACAGAACAGGCCCTTCGGCCCACGATGTTGTGCCGAACATTTGTCCTAGCTTAAGCACCCATCCATGTACCTATCCAATTGCCGCTTAAAGGTCACCAATGATTCTGACTCTGCCACTCCCACAGGCAGCGCATTCTATGCCCCCACCACTCTCTGGGTAAAGAACCTACCCCTGACATCTCCCCTATACCTTCCACCCTTCACCTTAAATTTATGTCCCCTTGTAACACTCTGTTGTACCCAGGGAAAAAGTTTCTGACTGTCTACTCTATCTATTCCTCTGATCATCTTATAAACCTCGATCAAGTCACCCCTCATCCTTCGCCGTTCCAACGAGAAAAGGCCGAGAACTCTCAACCTAGCCTCGTACGACTTCCTCTC
>NC_057715.1:15350314-15350757 GCF_004010195.1 Chiloscyllium plagiosum
TCCCCTTAAGGATTCTGAAGACACGGTCCGAGACGTCTCGGACCCTGGCACCTGGGAGGCAACAAACCAACTGAGAGTCTCGCTTATGTCCACAGAACTGTCTGTCTGTCCCTTTAACTATAGAGTCTCCTATAACTAGCGCTCTCCTCCTCTCCCCCTTTCCCTTCAGAGCCTCAGAGCCGGACCTCGTGCCAGAGACCCGGTCACTGCAGCTTACCCCTGCTAGGCCGTCCCCCCCAACAGTATCCAAAGCGGTATACTTATTGTTGAGGGGAACGACCACAGGGGATCCCTGCACTGCCTGCTTCCTTCCCTTCCCACCTCTAACTGTTACCCAGCTACCTCTGTTCTCTGGGGTAACTACGTCCCTGTAGCTTCCATCTATCACTCTCTCAGCCTCTCGAATAATTCTCAGTTCATCCAACTCCAGCTCCAGTTCCCTA
>NC_057715.1:15350893-15373574 GCF_004010195.1 Chiloscyllium plagiosum
AAGAACACCAAGTAGCTTACCTTTTTTTAGGTTAGAGGAGGAGGGAGGGTGGGAGACACTAGACGTGTAGTGTCTCGGGTTCCTTCTCCACTCAAATAACAATTACTTACCTTCCCGACCGGCTTTGCGCTCCGACTTCACTTCCGCCCAGCTCCCGCCGCTCTTTGCTGCAAAAAGCAAGGGTGAGGTCAAGTATGCTTTTCCCTCTTGTTCCAACACCACCTGCCGCAGACTGAGTCTAGTAACTATGTCTTATAGGACCTGATCAGGTCGATCGGCTATGGTGCTGTCAAGCCGCTCTTGCTGGTGGACATTGAAATCTCCCACCCAAAGTACATTCTGTGCCCATGACACCTTCACTCCTTCCTCCAACCACTGTTCAACATGTAGGGACATTGATTTATTAACTGAGGGCTGTGCTGTATGTGGTAATCAGCAAGAGCTTTCCTTGCCCATGTTTGATCTGAAGCCATGAGACATCAGGAGTTCCAGAGTCAATGTTGAGGATTCCCAGGGCAACTCTCTCCCATTTGTATACCACTGTGCCGCCACCGCTGCTGGTTCTGTCCTGCCAGTGGGACAGGACATGTCCAGGGATGGTGATGGTATTGTTTGTGACATTGTAAGGTATAATTCAATGAATATGACTATGCTAGGCAATTGCCTGAGTAGTCTGTGAGATAGCTCTCCCAATTTTGGAACAAGCTCCCAGATGTTAGCAAGGAAGACTTTGCAGGGTCAATAGTGCTGTGTTTGTTGGTGCTTCCAGTGCTCTAGCCAGTGCCAAGTGGTCCATCCAGATACATTCATTTTTCCTTTCTAGTGGTTGCTCGGCCACTTCAGAGGGCAGTTAAGAATCAACCATGTTATTGTGGGTCTGGAGTCACATGTAGGATAGACAAGGAAAGGCCAGCAGTTTCTTCTTTAAAGGACTTTCATGAATCAAATGGCTTGATACAGATAACCTTCTCTAAGTTAAAAAGAAATCACTTTGTAGTGCTTAAGACAATCTTTTCTTTCCAAACAGGGAGGTCGCTGAAATTAGAATAACAGTGTCTTTTGACTGTCAATGTTAATTTTCAACCTTTGTTCTGTGGATTTTGTTTCAAAACCTGTAAGAAGTATTTTAATCGCTGTACCTTCACTTCTCTGTCAGGATGCAGGCTGAAGCATTGTTTTTGTTTTTATTTTTGTAAAAGTGATTTAGCCTGATAGGTCTTGAAGTTTAAGAAGAAGGAAGGCTATAAAGTTGGAGGTCTATACTTACATAAATGTACTGTTGTTGTTTGTCCAAATATTGACAATCTGGGGAAATCTAACCTTCAGTGAGAATTGCTTTATAAGCATATGGGCATGGCTGATTCTTACTCCCATGTTGCCACCATGACACGATGTTCCAAAATATACTGATAGTCTACAACAATCATGCTGTGATACTTTAATTTTAGCTTCAATCACATAATAATGAGACGTGGATCTGAAGAATCTAAAAAGCTTTTATTACAGCTCCAAGTACTTATAAATGCACATGGCAAACAAAAGCTCTTAGGTGTTCTGGGCCCAAGCTAGGCAATTCAGATGTTTTGTAGCACACTTCAGTCAGTGTCATGCTCTAAGAGAACAGAGCTCAGTAAGATGGAGATTGAGAGCTTTATCCCATTAGGTTTCATGCATGAAACTGTAATAACATTACAAGCTTATCCCATAAAAGTATATCACACATCTGCGAGACACAATATAATATCTTTGAACAGACTCTGTGGTGATGCCTCTGCAAGGGATCAGCCTGCCAACACTCACCACTTAGACTCCCCAAGGAAGATTACATCAGTGTTCATGGAAATGTACGTTATCATATGGCCTCACATTTTCCTCATGAAAAAAAAGTTAGGAATCAAATGAATTATGTACAGGTAATGTCAGAATTTGTGTAGTTTAAATCATGTCTGCTTTATAAAATGTTCTATGGCGTGCATGAGAGACGGCAGTGAGTCTGGGCTATTAGGAGCCATTTCTCTCCAGCTTTATACCTTAATTCTGACAGTTCTGGCATCATAGTGGTGTGGAAATGCAATTAAATGGGAACATTGATATTAGTTCATCTACGCTGTGCACCAAACAAAATTGTTTTTTTCTTAGCACAGTGCAATGAATGTTCCCTTGATATTGGCATTAGCACTGATGCAAAAACATGAAATAATATTTAGCTCCCTGTGTGTCATGCTTTTCTTCCAATTCTGATAAAATTTCCTCTTGCTTATGTGCCAGTGTTATCCACAGGATGTCTGAACAGCGAAAACAAACCATTCAGTAACACAGATTGGATAACTCAAGGGAGCATGGGTGAGAATTAAGTTGGGGCATTTCTCTTCCAGCAAAGGATGATTTCCTTTGTGTTTTCAGCTTAATAACATTTATTGAGAAGGCATTTATTATTTTTCTATACATAGCCCTGAACAAATATTGTCCCTTGCCACTCTTCCCCAAGGGCGGCACGGTGGCTCAGTGGTTAGCACTGATGCCTCATAGCACCAGGGTTCCAGGTTCGATTCCAGCCTTGGGCGACTGTCTGTGTGGAGTTTGCACATTCTCACTAAATTACCCATAGTGTTAGGTGCGTTAGTCAGAGGGGTTGGGTTACTCTTCAGAAGGTCGGTGTGGACCTGTTGGGCAGAAGGGCCTGTTTCCACGCTGTAGGGAATCTAATCATCTAATAAAAAATAAACTGAATGTGTGCTTTGTCAACTACAATAGCTTGCATTTATATAGATCTTTAACCAAGTTGCTTCACAGGAGCATTATCAAAGACAATTTGACCCTCAGCCAGACTCGGAACCATTTCTCTGACAACGTTATACCTTAATTCTGACAGTTCTGGCATCAAAGTGCTGTGATACAAAACTTGGCACAAGAGGTAGATTTTTAAGGAGCATCTGAAAGGAGGGGAGATATGTGGAGAGGTTTTGGTTCGGGCTTAACTTTAGGCTAGATTCACTAGAATCACACTGGAACTTAAAGGATTAAATATTGTGGCATGGGCTGGGTTTGTATTCCCAGCTGAAAAATGTGTTGCTGGAAAAGCGCAGCAGGTCAGATGCATTCAAGGAGCAAGCTAGTTGGGTTTGTATTCCCTCAGGTTTTAAGATTAAAGAGTAATCTAATCGTTGTTGAAAATTATTAAGTGAGTTGGTATGATAGATAGAGAGTGACTATTTCCTTCGGTTAGAGGGAAGCCAGTACAAAGGGAACAAAGAGCCAAGCTGTTAAGGGGTAATTTCTCTCACACAAAGGAGAGAAGAAATCCAGAACTCTTGTTCCAAATTCCCACCACCCCCCCAAAAAAAATACTGAGGCTGAAGGTCAAATTAACATTTCAAAAATGAAATTGGTAGATTTCAGCTGGGGAAGGAGATTAAGGAACCAAGGTAGGCAAATGGAGTTAAGATTCAGACCAGTCATGATCTAAGTGAACTGCAGTCCACCTTGTGGGACTGAATGGCACGATGGCCATGATATTTATTTAAATGCTGTTTGCCACAGATCCATGCAGTTTAATAAGCAGCACTATAACTGAACATGAACAAAGAGAATATTGCATTCCTCTGCTCAACTCCATGACACCAGAGTTCTCTCTGCATTTCCAACAGAGACTTTTACAGAACTAATAGCTTGCTAAACAAGCAGCCTTATAAAAATATATTGCTCAGAATTACCTTGTGTTTATCTCATGGAAACAGACCATTCACCCCAACTGTTCCATGCCAGTGTTTATGTTCCTTATGAGCTTCCTCCCACACTCTATCATCTCACCTCATCACTGCAATAATGTTTCCCAGCTTTTATCAACCATATTCCAAAAGATATTAAGATGAGCACTCTAGACCCAAATGAGCTACTTCATAGAATGTTCCTGGACCACTGCAGAATTTTGTAAATAAACATTGTATTTATGTATATTGTATTTTAAATTTGAGACTGCACTATTACTTTGGAGTCACATTTTAATTCACTATGTTTATAAGTGGTCACTTCCATCATTATATATTGGCATTAATGGAATAAGAGTATGCGGATATTTAATTAAATTAGAAAGGAACAGAAGCCAATTAGGAAAAGTAAATTAGGCAATATAGAAAAGCTATAAAATCTGATTTACATTCCCAGGAGAGGTTGACTGGGTCACTCATGGGCAACCAAGTGTGTTATCATCAGCTTCTCGAATAAGCTAATAAATCTTACTGTAGAAGTGGTGGATGGCGGCCTAGCTGAGCTTTTCAGGCCTAGCTAAGCAACTCGTCCTGTTACCATGACAACAGACCTTAACAGAGCAATCCCTTGCTCACCTTCAAAACTAAATATTGTATTTTGTTCCCACTGTCTTTGTTTAAACCAATTACACCTGTGGCTGGACTTCAAAATAAAACAAAAACCTTTAGAAAAGAAAGAGCTAGTCCTTTTTTGTGATTTTTTGCTGTTCATGGTTGTCTAGTGGATAGAGACAAATGAATCCATCCTGGGCCTGTTCTTTGGGATGTCCTGTCCTACGTGGTCTTCGAGACAGGAAGAGGAAGGAAGACTTTAATTTAGTAGCAAATGCCAAATTTAATGGCAGCATCTAAATTAGTATAGGGCCTAATTCAATATCAGATTCACGCCAAAACACAATGCGTCATTAAGTTTGTCCTGGAATGTGCAAGAATGTAAGATCAAACTGGTAGGAGCAGTCCTGGGGGAGATTCATTGGGATTTTTCAATTTATGGCAAGAAACGCCCCCCCCCCCCACCTCCAGCCTAGGGGTGTGAGCCATGGTTAATGGCAGCATCTAAATTAGTAGTAGGGCCTAATTCAATATCAGATTCATGCCAAAACACAATGCGTCATTAAGTTTGTCCTGGAATGTGCAAGAATGTAAGATCAAACTGGTGGGAGCAGTCCTGGGGGAGATTCATTGGGATTTTTCAATTTATGGCAAGAAACGCCCCCCACCTCCAGCCTAGGGGTGTGAGCCATGGCAAGAAATTTGGGAGAAGATAGAAAAAGAATTTGAAATGTTTTGGGATGTTCCTCTTGGGCCTTCAATGACAATTTCATAATCTCAATATTGGTCAGCACTCACTTGGAGGTTGCCAGCTTCTGTCAAATTCACATTGCTTTCTCAGTGCAGACTCACTGACTTCAGCATGGGTCACGAGGCTGGGGGTGACCAGTCGCAGTTTTCTACGGCAAGTGTAGCACTGAAACATTCTGACGAAGTGTCATTGCATTCGAAATGTTAACTCTGCTTTCTCTCCTGTAAGACTTGCTGATCACCACCATGTTCTCAAAGGTAATTAAGGAAGAGAAATAAATGCCAGCCTAGCCAGTGACACCCACATCCTTTGAATTAATTAAAAATATGTATTTACTATGACGATGTCATTATTGGTTGAGACCAGGTCTTCTGCCTGGGGCTGAGCAGGTAGCTGATCTCTGGCAGTCCACTGCAAGTCAGAGGCCTGGGGCATTTATTTCTTCACCAGCTGTGGAAACGTGTCAGTGATGTGTCCCTAGATTGTGCTCCTGAATCTAGTCTGTATAGAGAATCCATAGAGGTGACAGCCTCTGGGCTGATGAAGGGTACAAGTGAAAGCCTTGCTGATGCATCCTTTGAGGGTTCACTGGCTTCCATGGAGGTGAAGTGGCTGGTGTCCTTGGATGACCTTTCAATGGACATTAGCTGGGAGCTGGGTACAGCCAGTTGTTGCATAAGAGAAGAATCAGCTATCTAAGAGAGATAAAAGCTTGTGCAGATGAAGGAAGAGGTAGCACTGGTGGTGATGGGAGAACAGTGCAGCAGTGTAATGAATTAGCCTGGGTTGGTTGTCCATGGAGATCTCCCTGTCCCTGCAGGAGTGGTCATGCTCTTGGCTCATTCTAGGCAGCGAAGAGACTGATATCTGGTTCCAGACCACCTTTCCCTGCAATGAGACAAAGGGAGGAAATGAATACAATAGAAGAGGATGGAAGAGAAGTTTCTGGTGATGCTAAAGCATGAGAAATGGTGAAGTGTGTCCGCATGAGTAGGAAATGCAAGGGGTTGTCTGGGATGATGAGCTGGGGAAATTCATTCAGTGGGTATGAAGCATGGCAAGTACTGAGAGGTGTTGTCTACAAGACTTGGTGGAGGGGCATGTGTAGTGACAGAGTTACAGTGTGTGTTTGCCCAGTGAGTGTGAGGTAGCAGAGAGAGGAATAGTGGCACTCACTCTTGCGTCATGCAGAACATCATAAACTTTTCTTCTGTTACTCTGCACAGCACCATCGACACCGCACTAACCTGGGCTCCTAACTTTGCCCAAGCAAGCTGGGTCTGGGTAAGTGGGAAAAAAGATAGCCCTCCTCTCTACCAACATCTCCAAGTCCCTGTTCACTAACTGGGGAATGAGCTGTCCTTTCTGTGTTATAGTAATCCAGCAATGCAATGTAAAGGACAGTTCCTGGCTTGCAGGATCTGATGCGGTGTCCAATGTGGCTGTAAATTTGGCTCCAGCAGTATGGGCACTGGAAGAAGCCAGTCCCAGAGAATGAATCCAGCTCTTCTTGCTGCAAGACTCGCCAAGAAAGATACCCAAGAACCCAGAAACATTATTAATGAATTGAGACGTATGAGAAAATTCATTCGAAGCCATTAGTCACTGGGTGCCATGAATCTCACCCACATTTTAACTGCAAATGGGAACATTTAATACTGGGCTTCCTTTTAACATAAACTTTGAATGTTTTTTAATTAGTGACAAAAATATTGGAGATTGCAAGAAGCCATCCGATTGCATGACACAGCTATTTTCAGAAATAAAAACAGAAATTGTTGGAGTAACTCAACAGGTCTTGGCACCATCTGTGGAGAGAGAACAAAGTCAATGTTTCGTGTCCAGTGACCCTTCTTCAGAACTGCGCCTCTTTCAGGCTGGCACTGAGCGGGCACTGCATGGATGGGCATGTCGTGTTACTATTGTTGAGTGAGTAGCTGTTGGAAGTATGAAATGATTGAATTAATCCTTCTGAGCATGTCCAACCAGAGTTAGTGGCCTCTATCCCTCACATTGACAAGATTGTCTGACGCAAAGAATTAAGTGAGCTGACTGAACTATGACCATGAGCTCAAAGGTAAAACTTTACCTGAATTTACAAACATAATTCAGGATTCTTGGAAAGGGAACCACTTCTGAGTGAGCCATCATCTTTTCTTCAAGAATATAGAACATAGAACACTACAGCGCAGTGCATGCCCTTCAGCCCTCGATGTGCTGACCTGTGGAATCAATCTGAAGCCTATCTAACCTACACTATTCCATTCCGTCCATATGCTTATCCAGTGACCATTTAAATGCCCTTAAAGTTGGGGAGTGTACTACTGTTGCAGGCAGTATATTCCATGCACCTACTGCTCTCTAAATGAAGAAACTGCCTCTGACATCTATCACCCCTTAATTTAAAGCTGTCTTCCCCCCCCCCCCCCCATGCTAGCCATCGCTATCTGAGGAAAAAGGGCTCTCACTGTCCAACCTATCTAACCCTGTCTTATATGTCTCAATTAGGTCACCTCTCAACCTTCTTCTCTCTAATGAAAACAGCCTCCAGTCCCTCAGCCTTCCCTCCATAATAGGCAACATCCTAGTAAATCTCCTCTGAACCCTCTCCAAAGCTTTCACATCCTTCCCATAATGCGGTGACTAGAACTGTACACAATACTCCAAATGTGGCCGCACCAGAGTTTTGTACAGCTGCAGCTTGATCCCATGGTTCCAAAACTCAATCCCTCTACCAATAAAAGCTAACACACCGTATGCCTTCTTAACAACCCTATCAACCTGAGTGGCAACTTTCAGGGATCTATGTACTTTGACTCATCTCCACTATCAAGAATCTTATTATCAGTCCAGTACTCTGAATTCCTGTTACTCCTTCCAAAGTGAATTACCTCACACTTTTCAGCATTAAACTCCAGTTGCCACCTCTCAGCCCAGCTCTGCAGCTGATCTATGTCTATCTGTAACCTACAACATCCTTCATCCCTATCCATAACTCCACTGATCTTAGTGTCATCCGCAAATTTATTAACCCATCCTTCTATGCCCTCATCTAGGTAGTTTATAAAAATGACAAAAAAACACTGGACCCAAAGCAGATCCTTGCGATACCCCACTAGTAACTGAACTCCAGGATGAATATTTCCCATCAACCGCCACCCTCTGTCTTCTTTCAGCTAGCCAATTTCTGATCCAAACTGCTTAATCACCCTCAATCCCATGCCTCGGTATTTTGTGCAATAGCCTAATGTGGGGAACCTTATCAAATGCCTTACTGAAATCCATATACACTACATCAACTGCTTTACCTTCATCCATCTGTGATGCATGACCTACTCTTCACAAAATGGTGTTGACTATCTCTAATCACCTTATTCCTTTGTAGATGATTATAATTCCTATCTCTTATAACCCTTTCCAATACTTTACCCACAACCGAAGTAAGACACAAGATTAGATTAGATTACAAAGGTCTATAATTTCCAGTGTTGTCTGTACTCCCCTTCTTGAGCTTTGGCTCAATGGGTTATACACATTCCTGTAACTCAGAAGCTTGTAAGTACAAGCCCCACTTCAGAAACATGAGCACAAACACCACCAGATGCTCCCAGCACTGTTTGAGAGGGTGAGGCAATGTCAGAGGGTCAGTACTGAGACAGTGAAACAATGTAGGAGGGTCAGTATTGAGAGGGTGAGGCAATGTTGGAGGGTCAGTACTGAGACAGTGAAACAATGTAGGAGGGTCAGTATTGAGAGGGTGAGGCAATGTTGGAGGGTCAGTACTGAGACGGTGAAACAGAGTTGGAGGGGCAGTACTGAGAGAGTGAGACAGTGTCAGAGGCTCAGTACTGAGAGAGTGAGGCAGTGACAGAGGGTCAGTACTGAGAGAGTGAGGCAGTGTCAGAAGCTCAGTACTGAGAGAATGAAGCAGTGACAGAGGGTCAGTACTGAGACAGTGAGGCAGTGTCAGAGGCTCAGTACTGAGAGGGTGAGGCAATGTTGAAGGGTCAGTACTGAGAGAGTGAGGCAGTGTCAGAGGCTTAGTACTGAGAGAGTGAGGCAGTGTTGGAGGATGGGTACTGAGGAAGAGCTCCACAGTTGGAGAAGCAGCACAGAGGATGTTATGAACGAGCACAGGACTGTCAGAGAGTCAGTTCCGAAAAAACACTGCATGATCAAAGTAGTGAGCAGTGAGGGAGCACCACACTGTTGGAGCAACAGCACTGAGGGACTATTGCACTGTCAGAGGGGCAAAACTGAGGGAGTGCTGTGCTGTCGGAGGAGCAGTACTAAAGAATGTCAACTGAGCTGGAGGGGCAAATTGAGGGGTCATAGATTTAAGACAGATGTCAGAGGCAGGTTCTTTACTCAGAGAGTGGTAAGGGCGTGCCCCACCTGCCAATGTAGTTAACTCAGCCACATTAGGGAGATTTAAACAATTCTTGGATAAGCACATGGATGATGATGGGATTGTGTAGGGGAATGAGCTTAGATTAGTTCACAGGTCGGGGCAACATCGAGGGCCGAAGGGCCTGTCCTGCGCTGTATTGTTCTATGTTCTATGAGACAGCATTTTAATGTCAGCAAGTTATTGTTGATGGAGTAGTCCTGTCTGATGTCAGCAGTGAAAGGTTAGCTGCAATGATGTGACACCTCTGCCATCTATGTGTTTTTAGTAAGGCATTTTCTTCCTGTGGCTCCCACAATAGCTAGGGTGGAGTTTTCTGTCTTTCCTAAAACAGAAATTGCTGGCAAAATTCAAGCAACAACTCTGGCCGCATCTGTGGAGAGAGAAACAGAGTTAATGTTTCAAGTGACCCTTCTTCAGAATGCCTCCAGTTCGGCAGTTGTCCTGGAATACTTGGGCACCCATACCTGGTTACCTTTCGGCCAAGAGGAACCGGGTTTGTTGACTGTCCTGCCCAAATGCATGCTCAACCTCCTTGGTTGAACTTATGCAGGCTTTGCAATCACAGACAAGGGGAGATGATGGGGCCAGAATCTCTGGAGTATCCTGAGAAGCTGTAGGAGATCTTTGTGTGCTACTCTCTATTGGTGTCTGTTGAGAATGGCCTGACTCCCTGAGACAAAGCATAGAGACATAGAAAATAGGAGCAGGACCAGGCCATTTGGCCCTTTGAGCCTGTTCAACCATTCAATATGATCAAGACTGATCATCCAACTCAGTACCTTGAGGAGAACGTGAGGACTGCAGATGCTGGAGATCAGAGTTGAGAGTGTGTTGCTGGAAAACTACAGCAGGTCAGGCAGCATCCAAGAAGCAGGAGAATCAATATTTCGGGCACAGGCCCTTCATCAGGACCACTAAAAGCAGTTCAGTGTAAAGCGGCATTGAGTGAAGGATCTGCCTGTTAGCAGAGTACTTGCAATGATAACTCGTAAGTATGAATTATCTTCCAAGCAGTATCTGGCTTTCTGTTGTTGGATGATAATCTTTGTTTACTCCACTCATCTCCCATCACCCTGACCTTGTTTCCTGTTCAATAGTAGGGATCATTGATGATCAGAGTAAGGTATGAGCCAGAGGCAATAAATGCTTTTATGGAAATGATAAATGGTTTTCAACATAGACTGATCATATTCCACCATCCTATGCTTGGAAAATCCAAAACGATACATCCACTGTTTGATGTAACTCTGAGACTGGGCAACACTTATTGAATAAATCTAAGTGTGCTCATAACTACGTTAACAACAATAGTGTTTAAACAGTAAGTTTAGCTTTAAACGTTTCATTTACCCCTGCTTAAAGTGACTTACATTCATAGGCAGGGACCCATTCTCTGTAAACAAAAAATAATGTTCACACCTCTTTAAATTACTCAGGAGCTTTCTTCATGGCAATGCCTTGGCCATTTGGAATCAATTTGTCAATATATCAGCACACACACTTTTCTACTGCTGTATAAATTGTTCTAGTCTTTTGAAATTTGACATTCTTGCTTTTTGTTCTGAAGAGTAAAAATCAAAACCTTCAGAAACGTGTCTCTCTTTTTATCAATGTTAAAGTTCTGTACTAACAAGCAAGTGTTGGTAAGGAGCCATAGTCTGCCCAGGGATATAGGCATCTTTCACCATCTAGACAGAGACAACTGATTAGGCTTAGCTGGAGGATAACCACTCCAAGAGGATGAGGTAAGATTAAGAGACAGGCCTCTGTTGTTGAGTGCACACTATTAGCTTTATTCTGCTCCTCATACTCTAGTCTTCCAGGTAACTGAATTAACTAACCACCCCCTCAACTGTTGGTAAGTTGTAATTAGGTATCAGACAAAATAAAACATGGAAGGAGATCATTCAGCCCATTATACTGTATTAGCCTCACTTTTCTCTTTTCTTTTCGCATAGAGCTGCAAATGTCTCCCCTTCAAATATTCATTCAGGTTTTGAAAGTTATTATTGAATCTGCTTCCACTGCTGTTTCAGGCAGTGCATTCAAGATCATGGCAATTCAGCGCATAGAACAGATATCCTTATCACTCCCTCTGGTTCTTTTGCCAATTACAGTAAATCTGTATCTCCTGCTTACAGTGGAAACAGTTCCTCCTTCATCATATTGAATGCCTTTTTAAATGTCCCTTTGACCTTCTCCGCTCTAAAGAAAAAAATGTCAGCTGCTCCAGTCTCTGCATATAACTGACATCTCTCATCCTTGGTGCTGTTTCGCTAAATCTCCTCTACACCCTCTCCAAGGCCTTGACATTCTTCCTAAAGTGTGTTGCCTATAATTGAACACAATACAGCATCTGATGCCTGCTTATTTATAAAGGATTAGAGTAATATCCTTGCTTTTGTACTCTCTGCCTTTGTTCATGAAGTCAGAAATCTGTATACCTTTTCTAACAGCATGCTCAACATCTTGTGTGCCACCTTCAAAACATTTGTGAACATAAATTCCCAAAACTATTGCTTATCGGGATGTACAATCAATGAAAATGGTTCTGAATAAGTCCATTCCACAGCCGCCTTCTGCAATAGTTAAGAATGCAACAGCAAACTGCTGACAGCATAATTTTAATGCAAATCATCCTTTGATCTGTGTTTGCGATCTGCAGGGTTCTCAGATAAAACCTCTAGGCTTGCAGGATTTATTGCTGGGCCCATAGTGCCCACTGGTGGATGTTTGCAATATTGCTGACTGCCTGCAGTCCAATTTTCATCTGACTGCATGAACTGGCTTTTGTTTACTTCCACGGCAATAAAATATGATCCAAATGTGACTGATAATGATCATCACCAGTATATTTCAAGAAGAAGCTGCATAATGCTTTGTAAAATGATCTCTCCAAGGTGCACTTATTGATCCATTCAAGACCATAATTTTTCTTAAGGCATTTCATTTTCTTTATTGGATTTTTTTTATATTGTAATATGCTGAACTCGCTGTGACATGATTACTGAAGTTGAACACCATAACTTAGCCTATATTAGAATGTACATTTTTAATGCTTATCTGGTTGTCTTTTAAATGATATTACTCACTGTTTTATTGTCCTTTAAAGCATTGATGTTCTAACACATGCTATGGACAGATAGTTCATTTAACTTTCCCTTCTATAAAGTAACATTCTTACCCCTTGTTACCAATTATGATATGTTTGCGCTGATAGTCTGTATTATTGAATAAGTTTTTATCTTTGGATAATGCCCCTTACTGTCCATATTCTCTGGGAAGTTAAACTTGATCTGCAAGACATATAGGCTCCTTTTGCGCAGAATGTCCTCAGCAATATTTTCAAGAACATGAAATTATTTAGGTCATGTTCTGATTTTGCAGCAATATCAGATGCAAGTGGTGTGTGGTGTAGTAAATTCAAATTGCAAATGTGTTCTAATTTCCAACTTTAAACAGCATTTTCTTAATATATGATGGCTGCACGTCAACTGCCTGGATAAAAAGAAAAATGACTTGTATTTTTTGTTGCATTTCATGGGCAATAATATTACAACCAATGAAGTTCTTCATGAAGTGTAACCACAGTTATAATGTAGGAAACACAACCAATGTTTATGTACATTTAAAACAAAAGCAATGTAATAATGACTAGGTAAGCTATTTTTGTGATCTTGGTAAAGGGATAAATATTAACCAAGGTGTTGAAAAGACCTCTCCTCCTTTTCTTTGACTGAGTACTGTGGAATTTTTACATCAACCTGAGGGTGCTAATGGGCAACTGAATGGAATATCTCATCTTGTGTGAAAAGTCAACACTTCCAACAACACCACATTCCACAAGTACTGCATTAAGAGTCTCACTTTAGATTTTATGTTCAAGCTTCTGTTGTGGGACCTGACTCACCCCACCCTCCAACCACAACAAGGATAGAATCCTCCCGGTCGTCACCTTCCACTCCATCAATCTCCAGTTGCAGCGCATTATCCTCTACTATTTCCGCCACCTGCAAAATGACCCCACCACCAGAGATGTACATAGAACATAGAACATAGAAGAATACAGCGCAGTACAGGCCCTTGGGCCCTCGATGTTGCGCCGATCCAAGCCCACCTAAACTACACTAACCCACTATCCTCCATATACCTATCCAATGCCCTCTTAAATGCCCATAAAGAGGGAGAGCCCACCACTGTTACTGGCAGGGCATCCCATGAACTAACGACTCGCTGAGTGAAGAACCTACCCCGAACATCAGTCCTATATCTACCCCCCCTTAATGGTGGCCCAGGGACAAGCACCAACGCAGACTCACCTCAGATCCCACGAGACTCTACCTTTTGTAGCAGCCTGCCGTAAGATGTGAAGCGATCCAGAAGAGATTACTGACGCAAAGGTGACTACACTTAAATGAAAGTGCTGGGAATGGCAACCGTGATGGAACTCGCAGCCAAGGAAGGTCAACACCTCACAAAATGGTGGCTGAGAGTTCACAAAATGGTGGCCCAGGGACAAGCACCAACGCAGACACAAAACTGCCACTGCTGTGGAAACACATGTCAGGCAGCAGCAAATTGCTGCTGGAAAGAAGCTGTGTGCAGAAACTGCAGCATTAAAAAAGAATATATTAAGCGAGAAGAAGTTTGAGAGGCAACTTAATTGAGATATATAAGATAATCAAAGGGTTAGACAGGGTGGACAGTGATAGCCTTTTTCCTTGGACGGTGATGGCTGGCCTGACCACTCCCAACATTCTGGATGAAGAGCTTATGCCGCAACATTGATTCTCCTGCTCTTTGGATGCTGCCTGCCTGACTGTGCTTTTCCAGTGCCACACTTTCCGACTCTGAATTCCAAACTGTCTGACTTGAAGATGAGAGCATTGAACAATGAATCACTGCTGTGGGAATAATCTCAAAAAGCATGTGTTCATACAGTTGTACAGGGCTTTCCTCTTGGATGGTAAGTTTTACTTATGGTGCAAGCAGTGGCAAGAATATTCATATTCTTGAAAAATCCAAATGAGCTCTAATGAACCTTGTGAGAACTTTGTGAGCAATTTTGTACTGGAGTTATTCCCAGTGGAGTATCAAGCCAAGTGGTGTGATGCTTTGTCCATATGTATCCCACTGCTCCGCTCTGGAGTCCAGCAGGAACTAAACTCTGGAACTGCATTTGTAATTGTGCTGCAGTGAAATCAAAACCTTAGAAGTCTTTGTAAAACCGCACCCTTGGTATTCAAGAAGTGTCAGATTTAGTAACTCCCTGCCTGATTTGATCAGTCAACCACAGACAGTAGTGAAGATCTTTTCATTTGGGCTGCTATCCTCTGGGACATTGAATATTAAGCAAAAGTCAGGCTGATTTGGTTTCAACTCATCCATTCTGGTTTACACTCCACACGAGTCTTCTCTGTTCTATTTCAACTCACCTTAACTACATATTCTTTTATTCCCTTTCTCTGTCATGTGTTTATCCAGCTTCGCCTTAAAGGTATCTACATTACTCATTCAAACAGGCCCTGTGATAACAAGTTCCACATTTTTGCCATTTCTCTTGCCGAGTTCGATTCCAGCCTTGGGCAATTGTCTGAATGGAGTTTGCGCATTCTCCCCACGCCTGTGTGGGTTTTGCCCTGGTGCTCGGGTTTCGTCCCACAGTCCAATGCTGTGCAGATTAGATGGATTGGCCATGCTAAATTCCCTACAATGTTCAGGGATGTGCAGGCTAGGTGGATTAGACTTTGTAAATGTGAGATTATGCGGATAGAATAGGGCCTGGGTCTGGGTGCGAAGCTCTTTGGATGGTCAGTGTAGACTTTTCTTTTAGATTAGATTACTTACAGTGTGGAAACAGGCCCTTCGGCCCATCAAGTCCACATCGACCCTCCGAAAAGCAACCCACCCAGACCCATTCCCCTATATTTACCCCTTCACCTAACACTATGGGCAATTTAGCACGACCAATTCACCTAACCTGCACATTTTTTTTTTGGACTGTGAGAGGAAACCGGAGCACCCAGAGGAAACCCACGCAGACACGGGGAGAATGTGCAAACTCCACACAGACACCTGCCTGAGGCGGGAATTGAACCCGGGTCTCTGGCACTGTGAGGCAGCAGTGCTAACCACTCTGCCACCGTGCTGCCCTTCTTGATGGGTTGAATGGCCTCCTACCGCACTCTGTGAACCTCCAGGTAAAGAGGTTTATTTGACTATTGGATTCATTAGTGACTATATATAAAATCTCTAGATCCTAACTTCCCCTTCAGTGATCACATTGGAAGCACTCCAATGTCTCCATTCTCCTGATTGGAAAGCTTCATGCTATTCAAGTCCTTTTAGAGCATTTGCTCAGCCTTCAATTCTCTAGAGTAAGATGGCCCACTTCCTGCCATTTAACCTTCCCAAAATGGATGACTGATTCGACATTCAACAGCAGCTGACAGGGGAGAATTCTTAATTTGGTGTTTTACGAATTTGAATGGGAACAATGCTGATGAAATTTAATTCATTGCCAAGTGAACTGTCATTGCTAAGATTAATTTTGCAATATTAAAATCCTGCTGTAGATCAAATAACTATTCATTATTTCATCCATAATCTCACAAGATTGAATTAATTTACCTGAAACTTGTACATTATTACCAATGAATCAAGTCATTGAGTGAATGAAAATATTTGTATTTAAGTATCAAATCATTAGCAATATTACTAAAGGTAGGAGCAGCAGTAGGCCTTTGACCCTTTGAGCCTGCTCCACCATTCAATAAGATTATGCATGACCTTATTGTGACCTTAGCTCTGCTTTCCTGTCTGATCCCAGAACCCTTGACTCCATTGTTGATGAAAAATCAATCTAAATCAGTCTTCAATAAACTTAAAGACTGAGCCTCCACTACCTTCTGGGGAAGAGAATTCTGCATTGTGACAACAGTTTGAGAGAAAAGATTTCTTCTCATTTCTGTCAATGATTATTGTTCTCTGGTCAGATGCACCAACATAAGCGACGTTCTGGCTTTGTGAACATGATCTCTAAGGGCAGAGGCAAGTGATCCAGAAGAATGGAGGAGGTGTCTGTTTCTGAGGCAGGCAAGGCCTAGTGCACTGTTTTCAAAACTGTAAAAGTAAAGGTGAAAACGTAAAGCATGCCTGCTGTTCTCAGCCCCTCACTCCCTTCCCTCTCCAAGCCAATCCCAATAGTTGCAATGCTCTCCATGCCAACCAAGTATGGCCCCACATCACTCCTTGCAACCTTGTGCTTGTGGATTCATCTCCCATAACTCCTCATGCCACCATGCCCCTATAATCCCCAGGTCCCTTTATTGTTCATAGCTAACTCACCTAGTATCCATCATTGGCATACCTTAGGAGGCATGCTGATAGATTATACCAAAAAGACATTCAATATATTGAATTTCCTTTAACTAATACCTTACGGAAACAATCATTTCACTTAAATGTTTAATCCCTTATGTAACCATCTATTTCCGTTCAAAAGCAGTTCGAACTGTGCATCAAGGAAAAATGATTAGGTTGTCTCATAATGTTCAATGGCAATACCATAATTGAATCCCTAATTATCAACATTCTGAGGGTTATCATTAACCAGAAACTGAACAGATCTAGCTGTATAATATTGTGATTACAAGAGATGGTCAGAGGCTGGGAATTCTGCAAGTGAGTAAGTCACCTCCTATCTCCCCAATGCTGGTATACCATCTCCAAAGCAGAAGTCAGGCAGATGTTGAAAAAGCTTCACTTGCTTGGATGAGTGCATCTCTGACAACACTCAACACTATCCAAGCCAAAACAACCTGTTTTACTTGCACCACATTCACCACCATCAGCATTTACTCTCTTCACCATCGAAGCAGAGTGGTAGCACTGTGTAAGATCTACAAGATACACTGCAGTAACTCACCAAATATCCAATGATAGGACCTTCCAAGACCCTGATCTCCCCAGCTGGAAGGGCAAGGGTGTTAGATGCAAGGGAACACCACCCTCTGCATATTCCTCTCCAAACTACATATCATCCTGAATTGAAACTATATTATTGCTCTTCACGATCACTAAGTCAAAATCTTGAATTACCCTTCTTAAGAGCACTTTGAAGATACCTAAACTCCAAGGACTTCAGTGATTCATGATAAAGCTCACTACTACATTGTCAGGGCAATCTGAGACAGATGATAAATGTTGGACTAGGCAACTGCACTACATGAATCGCTTATTTTTTTAAAGAAAGCACTTTTATGCACAAGCCTGGCTACTTTTCACTATCCCAAGGCTCATTTAACTCCGCCAAAGGGTGCCTTACCTCCAATAAAGGGCTCCTTACCTCTCCCACAACCTTCACCAAAGGTATCCCTCATTCAGTTCTAAAGGGGTACCTTACCTATCCAAAAGGGTACTTTGGCTATCCCATGAATGAGTTGAGTGAGCCTTCTCTGAACTGCTTCTAAAGCAATTCTATCTTTATTTTTCAAGATAGGAGACCAAAACTGTACATGTGCACAGCTAACTGATGAAGGAGCAGTGCTCCAAAACCTAGTGCATTCAAATAACCCTGTTAGACTATAATCTGGTGTTGTGTGATTTTTAAAATTGTACATAACACTCTGATGTGGTCTCGCTAACACCTGTACGTCCTATTTTCATAATCTATTGCTTTTGCAATAACATAACTGTTTCATTCCAGTTGCCATCCTAATCACTTGCTGTACCTACATACTAAGCTTGTGATTCATGTAGAGGGGACCCAGTTGCCCCTCTACCAAAGAGTTCTGCAAAATGTCTTTGCTTTAATTCACTTGTAGGATGCAGATGTCACTGGTTGGGTCAGCATTTCTTGCCATCCCTAGTTGCCCTTGAGAAGGTAATTGTGAGCTGTCTTCTTGAACCACTGCAGTCCATGTGCTGTAGGTAGATGTGCAATGCTATGAGGGAGGGAATTCTGCTATCTAAGGATCTTTGGTGAATTTCTGCAATGCATCTTGAGATGGTGCACACTGCTGCTACTGATCATTGGTGGTACAGAGAGTGGATGTTTGTGAATGTGGTAGTAATTATTTGGCTGCTTTGTCCTAGATGATGTCAAACTTCCTGAGTGTAATCGGAACTGCACCCCTCCTGGCAAGTGCGGAAATGAGTTACTTGCTGTAGTATTCCGAGGCTCCTTTGTAGTCACTATACTTCTATGATTAGCCCAGTTCATTTCTGATCAATAGTAGCCCTTAGGATGTTGCTAGCTGGTGAATGTCAAGGGGTGATTGTCAGATTGTCTCTTATTCAAGATTAGACTAGATTCCTTACAGTGTGGAAACAGGCACTTCGGCCCAACCAGTCCACACTGACCCTCCGAAGAGTAACCCACCCAGACCCATTTCCCTCTGACAAATGCACCTAATACTATGGGCACTTTAGCATAGCCAATTTACCTGACCTGCACATCTTTGGACTGTGGGAGGAAACCGGAGCACCCGGAGGAAACCCATGCAGACACAGGGAGAAAGTGCAAACTCCACACAGACAGTTGCCCGAGATTGGAATCAAACCTGGGACCCTGGTGCTGTGAGGCAGCAGTGCTAACCACTGAGCCACCGTGGTGTTTGTCTGGTTCTTGTTACTTGCCACTTTTCAGCCCATGCCTGGAGATTACTTTTTCTGGAAGTGTTTAATGTTCAATCTGCAGAAAATAATTTAGAAAATAAATAATGCACAAACCCATTTCTGCCATGAGACCACACACTAATGACATGTAATGAAATGAAAATACAAATACAGCTAATTGCATTTTGATTAACAGGAAACAGATGAGTAATAGATACAGTCTCAATCCTCATTTTGCAAATTTCTTAAACAAAATAGCTCAGCAAGTATATGCATGCTTTTGATTTTTATTTGTGTTTTTCTTAATTAGGGAATAATGATAGATGTTCATGTGATGGAAAATAGCTTTGAATTGTATTGATGGACAATTAATTCTGGACACTCCTTGTTGCACTACAACATTCGTTTCAAATTATTTCATGGGGTATGAACCTTGCTGCTAACACTTACTATCCATCTCGAATTGTCCTTGAGAAGTTGATAGTGAGCTGTCTCCCTAAACTGTTGCAGCCCATGGGCCAAAGTGTTTTTAAGATGGAACATGAAGGATGCAAAATATCCCATGGTTCTGTTTCAGAGAAGAGCAGCGAGCTGTCTTCAGTTCCTCAGCCAATAGCGCTGAAACAAATGACCTTACTATCTATCAGATTGCTATTTGCAGGTGCTTGCTCGATGCAAAACTAGCTGTGGTGTTTCTGTGTATGACAATAATGTTTTGGAGTCATCCATAATAGAAAGAAAGATTGATCTGGTTCTTGGAAGGCAATCATCTTAGCCCCGGGAAATCACTGCAGGAATTCCTCAGGTTGTAATGATCTCTGAAGAGATCGATATCTTTTAAAAAGCAATTTAGAATTCCAGTGAATAGCAGAAAGAGTGCCACTTACTATTTACTATTAAAAAAGACTACTTTTGACTAAATATTATCCTTGTAGGCATCTTATACTTTAAACCACAAACAGAACATTGCTCTTTTACTTTAGCACAAAAGAGGAACAGATTTCACAGATATATTTTACACTTTCTTTTAAGAAGACATTCACTTGTTCCAGAACATGTAAGAGTGATCCAGAGCTGCTGATAGTTTAACACTGTTAACTTTTAATCTTAGAATGGTCTTTCACAGTGAGATTTGTCCCATGGAGACACTTCCCTTTTTGCAAGTCAGGCTTGTCTTGTTTTGACTTCTCATGAGTTTGATTTTCCTATTCCAAGCAGAACTCCTCTCTGTCTCCCAGATCCTGACAGACTAGCTTTGCTTCAGAGATATCGTAAAAACTCTTTCCATCGTAAAGTCCATCCTCATGATAACATGGATCTTGTTCCAGGTAGATATTCATTGGCTATCATTCTGACACAATCTCTTTTATCTTGAAAATTTAAAGCATAGGTGCTAAAGCATAACATATATCTTAACATTTTTCTGGGACTTTGGAGATTCACAATCCATTAAATGTTAGTGTGGCCTGCTGCCATTGTCCACAGTGTAAACACTTTGGACCTTCTTCCCAGTTAAAAAAAAATAACTCTTTAATCTCTAAGAATTAAACCAGGCCACTGTCAGACAGGTTCCAGAGTAGATCACATGATTCCCTTCATTTTTTTCTTAAATTGAAAGGCATTGCCCCAAAGCATAGGCATCTTATAAACCACAGAATTGTAAAAAAAGTCCAACCATCTCCAGTCATTTCATCAATGTTTTTCCCCCCAAATAAAGGATGGGAAGTGGGAAAGGTTTCTGATTATTTGTATGATGTTCAATTCCATTCAGTCTTTGGCTGGACTTAGCAAGACCTAGACAAAATTCAGGCTTAGGTTGATAAGTGCCAACTTACATTGGCACCACACAACTGCCCGACAATGACTGCCTCCCCTTGATTCTCAATGGCGTTACCATCGCCAGATTCCTCAGCATCAACAGCTGGTTTAAGCTGATATTGACCAGTATCTGAACTATAAAAAATATTCTTGCCTTATTTTGATGAGTGCCGCTACAGCAACATTCGAGAAGCTCAGGGACAAAATAACACGCTTGATTGGTACCTCCAATGAATAATTCTTTCCTCGACTACATCTGGCAGACTGAAGGACAGTTAGAGAAAGGCTGAAAATACTGGCCAAGATAGCAATGCTCATATCCTATGAACAAATGCCGATAACTATACTTCAGTGGGTGTTGAGAGCGTTCGGACAACCTGAGGCGTTGAGAAGGTACCGTAGAAATTCAACTATATCTGGATCAGCAACAGAGGAGCTGGAAACTGCTTAACAGGTCCATTCTAGCCCACTCAGTACGATCACCCCTGCCCAGACGACATCCTTTTCTAGATCAGTCACTCAGCAATCAGTAGCTGTGTTTTTAGCAAGGTCCAGATTTGGATCATTCAATTTCAGACAGAGTGGAGTTCTAGTTTTCTGTGTAATCTGAGCTCTCAGGCATTTAATTGATGACATTAATTCTGTCATTCGGCTGTCATGGTGTTATTAAGCGGACCTGTGTCCAAAAGCAAAGCTGGGATGCATAATTTTAAAGCCGTTGCAACGTTTTAAATTACTATTTGTACGTTGAATATGGTCAGAGGGAATTCCAACGCTCTTTGTTGCAAATGTTCCTTTTTGAAACAAGGCTCGATGCTGTACCGTTCCGGGTGAGGCGGCAGGGGGCTCCCTCGAGTCTCCTGCCGAGCTTTGAGCAGGAAAACCCTCTTCAAGAGTATCAGTGTTTGGAGGGAGTGGCTGGGGGAACCTGTGATCGACTCGGGATAGACCAGCGCTCATTTTTGGAGGGTGGGGGAGGGCGTGAAGGAGGCTGAAGGTCGGTGGTCGTGCGGGCACCCTTTCTGGAAAGGACGCCTTTTATTAAAACGCGACCCAAATGAGGATTGCAACGCAGGTTTTGTGAGTGCGTTATCCTGCAGCAGTTATCAATGAAGTAAGGAAAATAACATACCAACACTGTTACCGATCGATGCTATACGCATAGCAGGAGTTTCCCTTTTATGTATATATAGTGTCTAAAGGATTTGTGGCAGCACCCCGGCTTTGCAATGGAGCGATTGAGTCAAAGGAAGGGGAGGCGCAGTCAAAAGGGAAATAGGAATTCCTGTAATCACGTATCAACCAGGCTTTGGGAAAATCCCTCGACCCTGATGGGTCACCTTGCCCCTCGCCATCTCATAGATGGATCTGATGGGGTCGGCTGGGGTAACCGTGACTGAGCGTGTTCCTGTAGTGGATGGAGTCCCCGCACCTTCGGGGTGATCCAGTGGTCGCTGTCCGCGGTGCTGAATCTCCGATCCGCGGGGTTAGCCCCGCTCCCTGCCGGCCTCAGTGTTAAAACTAATCACCCTCCTGGTTCTACCACCGCCCTAACCCCGCGAACAGTGCATCCACCCACCGCTTGTGGCTTATTCACTGTGAAACATGTACATTACATCAGTGTGACCGGGGTGAGCTTGACAAGTACACTCACACTCACACACACACACACACTGACACACACACACTCATTCACACACACACACTCACTCACACACACACACACACACTCACTCACACACACACTCACACACACACACACAC
>NC_057715.1:15373634-15386270 GCF_004010195.1 Chiloscyllium plagiosum
GAGAGAGAGAGAGAGGTGTTAGAGAGAGGGGAGTGAGCCCGGACTCTCACACACACACTCACATACACACTCACACACTCACACACACACACACACTCACACACACACACACTCACACACACACTCACACACACACACACACTGTCATCGCTGTCCCTCACTGCGGCCAGACCTGGGACAGGGGGAGAGACAGAGAGACAGAGAGAGAGAGAGGTGTTAGAGAGAGGAGAGTGAGCCCGGACTCTCACACACTCACACACACACACACACTCACTCACACACACACACACTCACTCACACACACTCACACACACACACACACTCACACACACACTCACACACACACACACACTCACACACACACTCACACACACAGTTTCGCGCGGTTGTTTTACCATCATGTCTGCGCTAGGGATGTTTTACCCGTTACAGGAGGAATGAATGTGCAGAGCTCTTGTTGGGTGTAGGCATGTGTGTGCAGGAGGGTGCTGAGCCCTATCTGTCTCTGCCGGTCAAAGACGGGAACCTTGTTCAAAAATAAGGTATTTGTAGGAAGTGCTCCATTTCACCGGAGGAGCGTTACTGGACAGTTTTCCCATTTCTCTGCGAGAGCCCCGCTTTCACTGGTGGAAATTTTTTTCATCTACTGCCCAGGGATTCCCCCGCCATTTCACTAGTGGTGTTTCCCCATCCTACGGGAATCCTCCCATTTCCCCCGAAGGTGTTCTCCCAATTCACCGGGACCCTCCCATTTGCAGTGTTGTCCCCCATTAGAATTACGGGGGCCCTACTGTGTGGGAGCACCTATCGACTCCCAACTATATGTCCATATGTCTGCACGTCCCTTGGGGACGCTAGGGAGGAGGAAATCCACTCAGACGCAAGGAGAACGTGCAAAGTCTACCCAAGGATTGAACCTGGCTCCCTTGGGTTAAGGGGCGGCGGTGCTAACCACTGAGCCACAGTGCCGCCCGTCTCAAGTGGGGCCGAGTTTTCCCATTTCAGTAGATGTCTGTCTCCCCGCAGCCCCCCCTGTTGGACCGAGACGAAGAGGGGAGTGCAGGAAAGCCGGGGATGAGCGGCTGGGAGGTTGGTGCAGCGTGGTAAACTTTCTCGCTGTCTATCTATCTGTGTGTATGTGTGTGTGTGTGTGTGTCTGCGCGCAGCTGCCTGACGGAGCAGACGTCACTGAAGGTCTGAGCTCGGATTTCTTTTGTTGTGACGCCCGGTTGCTCATCCTGGCCACTCACTCAGTGTAGACAGAGAGGGCAGACAACTGAGGAACTGCTGGCGGCTGCTGCTGCTGCTGCTGCTCTTTGGAGACGCGCAGCAACCACTTCACACTGCGCTCAGTCAAACCACCAGGGCAAGGAGATCTCACCTGCTTCCCCTTGGAGGAGTTAAAGAAGTTCCGAGAATTTGACAAGACAATAATAAAAAAAAAGAATGCGGCGAAGCCACACTGCAAGAGGATAGTCCCGTGAGGTTAAAGGCGAATTCCTGGTCTGAGCGACTGACTTGCTCCTTGTCTTGGGATTTGAGGGAAGGATGGAAGACTTGCTGAGGGAGGAGAGTGTCCCCAGATTGGT
The DNA here is from genome assembly GCF_004010195.1 of Chiloscyllium plagiosum. Taxonomy (NCBI): domain Eukaryota; kingdom Metazoa; phylum Chordata; class Chondrichthyes; order Orectolobiformes; family Hemiscylliidae; genus Chiloscyllium; species Chiloscyllium plagiosum. Next base: position 15,375,224 of record NC_057715.1, read on the forward strand.
GCTAGGAGTTAACAGTGGTCTGTGCTTTTCACTGAGAGAGTCCACTGGCTCATCGCTCCCAAACACACGGCAAATCTGAGGCAGTGAACTGCAAGCAGCCACCCAAAATCTTCATGAAGGGCTTCATGCTTTGAGAGGCCGGGAGGTGTGTGCTGGATCGCCGTCGTTTTCCGGGGCTGTTTCTTGTCTCTTTTCCTGACGCGAACCGTTAGCCATGGCAGCGGCTATTGCGAGCTCCCTGATTCGGCAGAAACGCCAGGCTCGGGAGCACCACCTGGACAGACCCATGGTCACCAAACGCATTAACAGTCCTCACAAAAACAAAGGAATCTGTAATGGGAATCTGGTAGATATCTTCTCGAAAGTCAGGATCTTCGGAATGAAGAAGAGGAGACTAAGGAGACCAGGTTTGTTGTTTTTGCAATAAAGGGGGTGGGGGGGGGGGAACCCCATACGAAAAGTAAACATACAGAGTGTTTCCTTGGAAGATTATAAATTCGGTGTGGATAATTGCAATGTGTTTTCTCAGTTACAGAAACTGAGGAAAATGTTTCTTGGTTTAATTTGTAGAGAGGCTCTGGGTGTGGAAATATTGAAAGGTGATGGGTGAGCAGTGTCGAGGACACTCCCCCCCCCCCCCCCCCCCCACACACACACACACACCGAAGTTATTTGAAAGGTGTGTGTGGGTCTCAGAATGTGTGAGCCGGGTCGCTTCCTTTGCCGTCGCCTTTCCCCGAGCCGGGTGGTAAGAATCTATCAGTCGGAGAATCATCAGGTGGGGGTGGGGGGGGGACTGAGGATGTTCAGCGTAGCTGTCACAACCCATCCAACTGAAACTGGCTTCTGTCTGTCTCAAGGAGAGCGGCCCCTCAACAGCTAAAGGGCCCATTTCTGGGCCAAAGGCCGTCAGTAACCCGCAACAGCCTAAATTCTCAGCAAAGTAGTGAATGTTGCATTTACTCATTTAGAATTCCCCTCATTTTCTTCACCTGGTGACAAATCTTTGTTATTGAGGTGACATATCAGAATTTTCAAAAAACCGGTCGAATGGAACGGGCAGTTGCGTTCCAAATGTATCTGAAGAGGGTGTTTTGGCACAGAAACCTTTGGCGAAGGTGGATACATTTGTAGAAAATAGATTTGTGCATTGCATTATAAAGTCCAATTTGTTTTGTGTGTCTACAAACGACTCAGTAACCTCACAGGCTGTGTGAATGTTGGTTTCTTTATGGCACATTTGCAGATGTTTAAGATTGTAGCAAACATGTACTTCAGTTGCCCGGACACGCAGACACACTCTTTCTCTCTCATTCACACACACACACTACAAACACACTCCCTCTCACACACATACACTCTCCCTCACACACACACACACCCTCTCTCTCTCAAACACACAAACACATACACACAGATAACCATACCCAGATTGGGAACACATCTGAACCCATTCTGTTCGTCTTCAATATGGTTTTCGAGTTAGCCGATTGGAGTGGTAGCTCGCCCCCGTTTAGTTCCTCAGTCTCTGGGACCAAGAGGCACCGCAACGTGACAAAAGACCAAAACATAAAGCAAAGCACCCGATAAACCACAAATGCTCCAAGTCAGCAATTTCCACAGTCAGACCACAACAATGAATCAAAGTATATATAACGTCGAGTTCGAAGTTTCGAATAAATAGCTATGAGTCTAAGGCAGATGCAAAGTGACAGGGAGCGAGCAATAAGCACAACTTACACATCAGTAACAATTAACCTTTGCATGCTGATTTGTTCTAAAATTAGTTCTTTTCCACCCCTCAATATAATTACCTAAAAACACCCGTCCTTGCTTGAGAGTAAGGATCTGAACAACATTATTTTTAAAACCAGACACAGGTTAATACGGGAAAATTACATTGCCGGCTTAAACACATGTTCCATCTCTCAACTTTGTATTGGATAGCTTTCGAAGTTGTCTTAAAGGAAATATAAATGGTAATGTGCACTCTCTTATATAACATCAAACCTCAAACAGGAGCCTATGGAAGTTGGAATCAGTGTTTTACACGAGGAGGAAACACAAAACGATCTCTCACTTAATAAAAAAATCAGTTCATGTTATCCAACATCGATGCACTTCAATTCATTCGATTAGGATAAATCTTTACATGGCCAAACGATAAAGGTTGACGTTCATGAAATATGAACAGGTAGCATTTTTGCAAGTTCAATTATAGTTGAAAGAACAAGTTAAAAGGGCTTCCTGTTGTCGCCCAAACATTAGAATCATTTACATGTAAAACCACTGGAAAGTTATCAACAATTTGACTTGTTTTAATTTTCTATTTTGTTTTTGTTGAGCTATTTAACCTTGGAAAATCCAGTATTTAATATCTCTGCTTCAAATCTTGCTCAGTGCATGACATCCTCATAATCTCTTCATTCAATGGGATTGTTTAAATTTACCTTATGCTGTGGATCACAGATAGCTCCTGTATGGGGATTACTGTCTAAAAGACAGTGATTCCAGGTTCAGTTACTTTCAGTGTAAAGAAAAAGACTTCTGACCAAGTGCAGCTTCCTCTCATCTTTGTCCTGCAATCTACTATCCATAAAGCTTGCTAACATTATCAGAGATGGAGTCTGGCAGAACTGCTCGATCAAGGTAATAAAGCATTACTGAATTTCAAAAATATTCCAATGATTTGTTATTTCTTCTTTATTTCAAGGACATTAAATACACTCCTTGATTTTCTATCAGTCGATATCAATGTTAGAATTACAAGTTTTGTAAAAAATTAAAGATCCTTAGCTGAATGACATTGCCTACAGCTTAAAGTTTGTGATTTCCTTTTGAAGAACGTTGTCACCCTTCTTTCGTAATAAGCAGATACTTATAAACATGTTTTTAATTTAATTCATTTATCCTAAGCCAGATCTAGCAATGTTAAGACTCCATACTAGGGAATCTGTTGCGCTTATACCTCATTTGTAAACAGCACAGAAGTAAGATAGGTTTTCTCAGAATGAACTCGTCTGTATTTTTAAAGAAACGAACTGACAGACATTAAAACTGGTTTGGAAAGGGTGAAAAGGCATGAGTTAATCCAGAAATCTGTACAGGTAGCTTAGACATAGTGAGCATGAAAATCAAATCAGAATCCTTTCTCTGTTCTGTTTGAGTAGCTTGCCTTGTAGTGTTTCAGGGATATGCTGTGGAATTGATTCTGCTACCTTTAATCACCCACACTCCTGTACAAGAGTTAAATATTTCACTGAGCTGTAATGTGAATGGAATTCAGTGTATGTTAACTGATCATAACAGCTGGCAGTCGGCTCAAATTTAATGTGGTATCTTTAAGTAGTTACTTTTGATTCTATCAAATCATATATAGAAATAGAATTAATTTTTATTTGTTCGAGGAAAATCTACCTCCTTGAATGTGATTTGTGATATCTGAGTTATTTTTTCAGACAAGAGTTGTTTGTTTGATATGGACTACCTTCTTGAGATTCAAGACACTTGTTTGATTGTGTTAGATTTTTATAATTTATATCCTGCTAACTTAGCAAAAATGTGTCCTGAAACACATAACTTTATGTTTCAGCTTTATTACATTGCTTTCGATGTTTCTTCATCTCAACAAGCATGTAACAGTTGGATCACTTGAGAATGAAAATGATTTTAAGAGGTTAGGCAGCAATGTCAAGGCTGTAACTCAGTCTTGGAGCTGTGCTGATATTTATACACAGTATCAGTGTTTATTTATTTAGCACCCGTAATATGAAAAAATTATCATAAGGCATTTCACAGTAACATGAGAGGGCAAGTAATGCCCTTGCAATCATTTCTTGTGAGTTTCAGTGCTTTCAGAAGCAGTTGATTACATTACTGTCTGACAAGTTGATGCTAGCTCTCTGTAATTCTGTGTAATATTGACAAACTATACTGACCTCCAATAATAAAGTCTTTGGTCATATCATACCATGATGTACCTTTTATTCACATCATGATATTCAAATATGGAACTGTGATCCCATTCTGAATAGAAAAAACTGTTAAAATGATAACCAATTTGTTGAACATTCTCATGCAAGGCTGAGACTTATTGTGTACCCCTAACTATCCCGTGCAGCTGGTGATCACTGATAGCAAATGATTTGATACAACTGCGTGGCATTTTAAGCTTCTCCAGAAGACAATTACGAGTTGTGGATTTGGTAATGGAGTCACACATAGACTTGGACTGGATAAGGGCAGAACATTGTGCTCCTAAAGGACATTGGCAACGCTATTCAATTTTTTTTTAATAACAATCCAACAGTTTCAAGGTTACTTTTATGGCATCTGCCCCTTTCTATATTCTAAATACATTCTAAAGTAAATGCAAAATCTCATGGTGGGATTTGAACTGATATTCAATAATTGATTTTGTCCTCCTTGACTCAAGGATGCTAAGGTCACTTGTAATATTGTTACACTCCTGTTAACTTCAACGAGTTCAGACTTGGAATCTAGTCCTCAAAGCTCAATGATTGGCTGAGTAAAGTCATCGCGCTTTCAGCATTTAATATTTATGGCTACTGATCATGCAATATTTACAGCACAGAGACAGGCCATTCAGCCCAGAAGTCCAGGCTTGGTGAGCTTCCTTACACACTACTTTATGTCAACCTATTAACATATCCTTTCATTCCTTTCTCTTGTATGTATTTATCCAGTTTACTTTTCAATGCATCAATACTGTTCACCTCAACCACTTCCTTGTGCTGGTGAGTTCCACATTTTCACCACTATTTAGGTAAAGAAGTTTCTCCTGAATTCTCTATTGAATTTTTTAGTGATCATCTTATATTTATGAACAGGGCATTTTTATTTATTCCTCAGTGCTAATAGCTTTATCAGAACAACTGATGGGAAGAATTTACAATACCCAACATGGCCAATCAGCAGAGACACAATAATGAACCAGAAATTGCACAGACCTTGTTATTTAAAATGTGATAGTGTGGTAGAATCAATTCTTTCAGTCAGTTTCTCCAATAACTATGACAGTCCCCTTCAAGCAGTTATTCACCCAAGCCTCTATTCCTGCAACAAAATTGTCACACTATCATACCTGGGAAACTCATAAACCATTGCAATAATATCTATAAATCAAATATCATGATTGATATCATATTTGTAAATTATTTGAAATTCACTCAAAGTTTTTCAGACAATCCAAACCTTACTACCTTGTGTCTTGTAACAATCCTCACGATCTTAGGGGTGAATTCTGATGAAATTGTCATTCCTAACCTCTTTGGAAGAAACATGGGAGAAAATGGCATGGAATTCTGAAGCTGTTCTGCTGGTCAAATAGGAAATTTCCCCATGGAAATTCACCCTCTTGTATTACATTACGTAAATTACGGAGGATTTTCATGAGTATTTAAGGAGAAGCAGTTTTCCACTGCTGTAGTCAGAGGCCACAGATTAAGAAAATGGATCGGAGAGGAGTTTTTGTGAATTGGAATGCACTGTTGGAATGCCGCACATTTCTGCTCCTTTATACCCATTACCCGTGCTCCTTTACACCCATTACCCATGCTCCTTTATACCCATTACCCATGCTCCTTTATACCCATTACCTATGTTCTTACTGCCTACATTGACTCTCACTGTCAATTTTTCATTTCTCATTCTTCTTCAGATCTCTCCACAGTCTTATTCTTCTGTATCTCTGATATCACTTCAAACCCTACGATCATCTGAGTACCTGTGCTTGTCCAACTCGGGGCTCACCAACTTCCATCTCTCCATTTCTGTCAATACACTATGCTCTGGAATCTCTTTTCTAAAGCTCCCTGCCTTTCTTATACCTTCAAAGACTTTCAGGAAATATAGTGTGGTGGTAATGTCAATGAATTAATAATGCAGAAGAGATGCATTCAAATGCTGCCGTGGCAGGTGATGGAATTTCAATTGATTGAAAACCGCTATTAATTATTTTAAAAATCCATCTAGTTCACAGGTGTTCTTCAGGGAAGGGAATCTGTTGTCCTTGCCTAGCTTGGTCTACAATAAGACTCCAGGCCCACAGCAATGTGTTTAACTCTTAACTGCTTTCTGAAATGGCTGGTCAAGTCACTCAGTTCAAGGGCAGTTAGGGATTAGCAAGGAATGTTGACTTTGCCTGTGATGCCCACAACCCATGAAAGAATTGTTTTGAAAACTTCCTTTGACCATCTTTTTGGTCGTCTGTTCTAATGTCTTTTCCATTGAAATCACTCCCACTTTTTGAGTGATTATGTTAATGCCTTTTGAGGCACCTGGGGATGATAAAGGCACTATATAAATGTAAATTGACATTGCTAAGTAGCTCAGGTGGTCTAGCAACGTTGTCTCAAAACTTATGGGATTGTTATAGCACAAAGGGAAGCAATTCAGTCTGTCATATCTGCACCAACTCTCTATAAGGGCCTTTCACCTAGTGCCACTCACTTGCCTTTACCCTTTAGCCATGCAAACATTCATCTACTGATAATTACCTACATTTTTCTTGGAAGCCTTAATTGAATAGGTTTGCTCAGTGCCTCACAGCACCAGGGACCTGGGTTCGGTTCCAATCTTAGGCCTAGCAGAATTTGCACATTCTCCCTCTGTCTGCATGGGTTTCTGCTGGGTGCCCAGTTTCCTGATGCACAAGTTGGGTTGTTTGGTCACGTTAAATTGCTCATAGTGTTCAGGGATGCATAGGTTAGGTGTGTTAGCTGTGGGAAATGTAGGGTTACAGGGAAGGGGGATGAGTCTGGGTGGGATGCTCTTTGGATGATTGGTGTGAATTGTTGGGCTGAGTGGCCTGTTTTCACACTATGAAATCTGCCTCCACCATATTCTCAGTCACTCCATTCCAGTTTCTAGCAACTCGCTGCAGTAAAAAAGCATTTCTTCACATTGTTGTGCTTTTTTTCATCAATCACACAAAATTGAGATCATCTAATTCTCAATCATTTCACTCATGCAAAGAGTGCTTCCTTGAGCTCTATTGTGGTACAGTGGTAATGTCCCTACCCCTAGACTGGGAGATTCAGGTTCAAGTCCTACCTTCTCCAGAGGTGTGTGATGATATGCCTGAACAGTCAACTAAAAATAGCTACAGGGAGTTTTCCCTATCTACTCTGTTTGAAGTCCCCATGATTTTGAATGTCTCTATCAATTCTCTCAATTTCTTCTTCTTCAGAAGTACAGCCACAGCAACTTCAATTTATCTACGTAACTCAGTTCCTCATCCCAGAAAGCCTTCCCATATATCTCTTCTGCACACTGTCAAATAACTTCAGATACTTACTAAAATCAATACAGCTACCATTTAAAACAATTGCCACGATGTCAGTCAAAAATCTTTTTAATGGACAATATTCAACAACAGAAGAACAAAAAGTTAAAAAGAAATAAAATTAAGTCACTGGCATACTTAAGTCCCACAACTACGCAGATAGACCACTGAAATACAACAGTATGTAAAATTATGATTGCAGTGTCAGTTGTGGCTGCACAGTAGCAGTCTTTGGACCAATCAGAAAAAATTAAAGCTGATGCCCCTGGTGCAGCACAGTGGGGGAGTGCTGCACTGTTGGATGTAATGTACAGCTTTTGGATGAGAAGGTAAACCAAAGCCAGATCTGCCAATGCAGGTGCAAATAAAGATGCCATGGGACTACTTATAAGAAGAGCAGATGAAGTCTCCCTGGCATCTTAAACAATATTTATCCCTTAGTTAACATCACTGAAACAAATTATCTGTTGCTGTTTGTGAGGGTTTGTTATATGCAAAGCTGATGTATTTCCTAAATGACAAGAATGTCTGCACTTCAAAAATATTTAGTTGGCTGGAGAGCACTTTAATATGACCTATGGATGTGAAAGTCACTACTTAAATGCAGGTCTTTCTTCTATCATTTCAGTGTTGTAGAGATAATGCATTGACCTCACTTCACTCTTGTAACTGGTTACATCATTTTTACCATGCCATTAGATTACAAACACTCTCTGCTGCTTCTATCTGGAGCGAGTGCAGAAAGAGGGGCAACAGAAGGACACAAGTCTTCACAACTCTCGGTTTTGTTTGATATCTGGCCTTGCAAAATCCTGGAATTACTCCAAGTCTTTATGCCAAATGTTCTGCCTATCTTCCCACTTGCATTATTAGATCATGTATCTCAGTATTTTTACTAAATTACTACTCTTATTACTGACATATAAAATGCCTTGTTTTAATTCACTTTCTGAGAGGTTTATTTGACTTCACTTAATTCCCTATATAGCATCATTGTTTCTTTTCGTAGTCTTTTGCACATGTTGAATCTGACTTTTATTGATTTTAAATTGAAGGTTTCAGTATCACAAACTGTAACAAAACATCTAATGGGCAGCATACATATTGCAGTCTCCAACAAATCCATTGGTTTTGCTGTTGATTCAGTCCTATTAAGTATTATTTGATAGAAATGCCGATAACGTCAGAGCCTTCAAAGTTTTATATAGGCACTTTTTAAACAAGTTGAGACCGGAAAATGCATTATTTTATTAAAACATATGAGTAAAATGAATATTATGCTTTTTAAGGAAAATCAATGCATTGGTCAGTCAGCACACTCCCAAAGCCAAATTAAAACAAAAAAAAGATAAATATAGAACAGAGTATCATGGAATATTGTGCTGTGCAATTCCAGTGTGAGGTTTGTGAGGTTTGCGTTGGTGGTATGTGTCGGTGTGAGGCAGCCTCACAAGTAGCCAGCACATCTCAGAACATTGCAAATAGTCTGAGGGCTGCTGCCAACACCCAGGATTCTGCCAAATTAGCATGTACTCAGGAAATTATCTCTGCAAAAAGTCATGGGTTACTCCCTGTCATAGTTATAAAAGTTGAGTGTATCCTATCCTTGATGAATACCCAGCTAATTTACTGCAGGAATGTTGCCTTGCATCTTATAACTGACTGCACCATTCAGATGACTATTAATTTTGTTTTGCTGTGAACATTGGAAAAGTCAAGCATGAGAAAAGGCCATCGGCTTATTGAAGCTCACCCCCCTTGTATTCAATAGCTCCCACCTCAGCATCGAGCTGTCCTTTGCATAACCCTCATGCATTTATAGCCAGCTTATCTGGCAAACCTCACCAAAGATTTATCACTTAGACTAAAAGTTCTCCTAATATCTGTTTCATTGATTTGAATTTATGTTCTTTGGTCATTACCTCCTGGCTCACTGTGAAATACTATCCATGTTGTATCTTATTGATCTTAACTATTTAATATTTCACACATGTCAATTAATTTCTCTCCTCAACAGTTCTTTTTTGGGCATGAGTTTCTTCAATCTTTACCTCAGTACTTATTCTCTTTTCACTAGGGATCAACCTCACTACCTTCCTTCCCTATCATCTCGAATGCTTGTATATCTTTCTTTAATCATGTGATGACCAGAGCTGAGCACTATTTCAAATAAGATTTAAAGACAACTTTATACGATCTTACCAAAGCTTCAGTAAGATTGTGCTGTATTTTCCAGGTTATTGATCTCACCATTTTATTTGTCTATTTTTAATTCCTTTGCTGTGTGGTCTAGACACTGCGAGTAATAAGTTTACTGTTATGGAGTCATAGTCATAGAGATGTACAGCATGGAAACAGACCCTTCAGTCCAACCCGTCCATGCCGACCAGATATCCCAACCCAATCTAGTCCCACCTGCCAGCATCCGGCCCATATCCCTCCAAACCCTTCCTATTCATATACCCATCCAAATGCCTCTTAAATGTTGCAATTGTACCAGCCACCACCACTGCTTCTGGCAGCTCATTCCATACACATACCGTCCTCTGCGGAAAAAGGTTGTCCCTTAGGTCTCTTTTATATCTTTCCCCTGTCACCCTAAACCTATGCCCTCTAGTTCTGGATTCCCTGACCCCAGGGAAGAGACTTTGCCTATTTACTCTATCCATGCACCTCATAATTTTGTAAACCTCTATAAGGTCACCCCTCAGCCTCCGACGCTCCAGGGAAAACAGTCCCAGCCTGTTCAGCCTCTCCCTATAGCTCAAATCCTCCAACCCTGGCAACATCCTTGTAGATCTTTTCTGAACCCTTTTAAGTTTCACAACATCTTTCCGATAGGAAGGAGACCAGAATTGCACACAATATTCCAACAGTGGCCTAACCAATGTCCTGTACAGCCGCAACATGACCTCCCAACTCCTGTACTCAATACTCTGACCAATAAAGGAAAGCATTCCAAACGCCTTCTTCACTATTCTATCTACCTGTTCATGTTTATGTCCTGTACTGTTTCAGTTGAACACATTGAATGTACATTGGGTGACATTCAACATTGGTGGAGGTACAGAATGGGCAGAGGTCAGATCAGTTGCATGTTACCTACTTGCCTGTCACTAACACATTCATTTCGTATCTGCTGTTACACACTGACCACCTGTGTAGACTTGTTCATTACAAACAGGCCCATTATGCACCCACTCTTTACATAAAGACCATTATGGATTCGCCTGTTTACACATCTGCAGTTTACCATCCATCTCTATACACACACACACTTGTTATGCAACCATCCGTAGACGCCCACCTGTACATAGGCAAAAGTGACGACTGCAGTTGCTGGAAACCAAGTCTAGATTAGAGTGGTGCTGGAAAAGCACAGCAGGTCAGGCAGCATCTGAGGAGCAGGAAAATCGACGTTTCGGGCAAAAGCCCTTCATCAGGAATAGAGGCAGGAAGCCTCCAGGGTGGAGAGATAAATGAGAGGGGGTGGGAGTGGGGAGAAAGGAGCATAGAGTACAATAGGTGAATGGGGGTGGGGATGAAGGTGATAGGTCAGAGAGGAGGGTGGAGTGGATAGGTGGAAAGGAAGATAGGCAGGTAGGACAAGTCATGGGAACAGTGCTGAGCTGGAAGTTTGGAACTGGGGTGAGGTGGGGAAATGGGAAATGAGGAAACTGGTGAAATCCACATTGATGCTCTGGGGTTGAAGTGTTCAGAGGCGGAAGATGAGGCGTTCTT
>NC_057715.1:15386753-15391477 GCF_004010195.1 Chiloscyllium plagiosum
GGAGTGGTTACAGCAGAGGTGGAGGAATTGGGAATACGGGATGGCATTTTTGCAGGAGGTAGGGTGGGAAGAGGTGTAATCCAGGTACCTGTGGGAGTTGGTGAGTTTGGAAAAAAAAGTCAGTGTCAAGTCAGTCATCATTAATGGAGATGGAGAGGTCCAGGAAGGGGAGGGAGATGGTCCAGGTAAGTTTAAGGTCGGGGTGGAATGTGTTGGTGAAGTTGATGAATTGCTCAACCTCCTCTCGGGAGCACGAGGTGGCACCAATGCAGTCATCAGTGTAGCGGAGGAAGAGGTGGGGAGTGGTGCCGGTGTAACTACGGAAAATGGTCTGTTCTACATAGCCAACAAAGAGACAGGCATAGCTGGGGCCCATACAGTTTCCCATGGCTACCCCTTTGGTCTGGAGGAAGTGGGAGGATTCGAAGGAGAAATTGTTAAGGGTGAGGACCAGTTCGGCCAAACGAATGAGAGTGTCGGTGGAAGGGTACTGTTGGGGATGTCGGGAGAGGAATAAACGGAGGGCTTGGAGGCCCTGGTCATGGCGGATGGAGGTGTAGAGGGATTGGATATCCATGGTGAAGATGAGGCGTTGGGGGCCGGGGAAATGGAAGTCTTGGAGGAGGTGGAGGGCGTGGGTGGTGTCTCGAACGTATGTGGGGAGTTCCTGGACTAGGAGGGATAGGATAGTGTCAAGGTAGGTAGAGATGACTTCAGTGGGGCAGGAGCATGCTGAGAAAATGGGTCGGCCAGAGTGGTCAGGCTTGTGGATCTTGGGAAGGAGGTAGAATCGGGCGGTATGGGATTCCCGGACTACGAGGTTGGAAGCTGTAGGTGGGAGATCTCCTGAGGTGATGAGGTTGTGTATGGTCTGGGAGATGATGGTTTGGTGATGGGGGATGGGGGTCATGGTTGAGAGGGCGGTAGGAGGAGGTGTCCTTGAGTTGGCGTCTGGCTTCAGCGGTGTAGAGGTCAGTGCGCCAAACTACCACTGCACCTCCTTTATCAGCTGGCTTGATGGTGAGGTTGGGATTGGATCAGAGGGAGTGGAGGGCTGCGCGTTTCGAGGGTGAGAGTTTGGAGTCGGAGAGGGGGGTAGGACTGGTTGAGGCGGTTAATGTCTCAGTGGCAGTTGGAAATGAAGAGATCGAGGGCAGGTAATAGCGTGGGGTGTCCAGGTGGATGGAGTCTGCTGGAGGTGGGCAAAGGGGTCCTCGGAAGGTGGGCGGGAGTCCTGATTGTAAAAGTAAGCTCGGAGGCGGAGGCAGCGGAAGAAGTATCTTGCCTCTATTCCTGATGAAGGGCTTTTGCCCGAAACGCTGATTTTCCTGCTCCATGGATGCTGCCTGAGCTGCTGTGCTTTTCCAGCACCACTCTAATCTAGACCTACCTGTACATTATTAGTCATTGTATGCATACCTTCAAATCTGAATTTTGGAGCTGGGATCTGAGCTGCAGGCATTGCACTGTGCCAGGAAAGGGAAAAGTTACTTTGATGGTCACACCCCTTAGATTAGGTCATTCAAACTTGATCTGTGACCCAAGACCAGAAGGGTGTAATTGTAGATGAGACAGATATGGCGAATAGAAGAGGTAGCTGTTGGGGAGCCTCTGATCTTGTAATCATCCAACAGTTACAAGGTTGTTGTAAGCTTTGTAGATGTCAATGAGGACTCCACAGAGGATGGACAACCTCAAAGTGCACCACTGTACAGGCAACTATTCAACTGGGAGCATGAAACAGGAAGTAATCGTAGTAGTGGGTCTGAAGGGCTGATCTGTCTGCCTGCTTAAAAGGATAAAATGTGTAGTTTAAAGGTTGATGTAGGAGGAATGGGTTTCAGCTCACGGGGCTTTGCCACCACTACTGAGGTCGAAGGGAACTGTTTTGATTTGACAGGCTTCACTTTATCCAAGTTGGGATCAGTATCCTGTCAAATTGAACAATTAAAATCCTGTAGAGAGAATTTTAACCTAATTAGAGAGGGAATGGGTTTAGGAGGTGGGATACATAGGCTTATAAAACAAAAGAGCAACAACTCTGACAATGATACCCCGAACAGAAGGAAAGAATAAAGTATGCAAGTGTAATGTAAACAACAATTAGGGTGAAAGGGGGGAGACTGGTAAAATAAGTTGTTCTTTACTTAAATGTGCACAGTGTTTGGAACAAAATAAATGAGTTGATGGCACAGTCAGAGGCTAACCAGTATGATCGTTTAGCCATTATGGAGAAGTGGTTACAAGGAAATCACAGCAGGGAACTAAATAATCAAGGGCATGTGTCTTTTCAAGTGGGCTGTCAGGAAGTAAAGAGTGGTGGATAATACTTTGTTAATACAAGAAGAAATAAGCATGATCGCAAAACAAAAAGGTTTAGGATTGGAAGATGTAGAATCCAAATAGATAGAAGTAAAAAATAACAAGGAAGAATACACTGGTAGTAGAAGTCAACAAGCCCTCTAATAGTAGCTGCCTTATTGGACAGAGAATAAATAATGAGATAATGAGAGCATGTAAAACAAAGATAATACACTAGTGCGACCTTAATTTTCATTTAGATTGGGTATAGCAAACTAACAAAGGTGCCCAAAGGAAGAATTCATTGAGTATATTCAGGACAGTTTCCTGGAACAATCTGTTGTGGTTGTAACCAGATCAGGCTATTTTGGACCTGGTAATGTGTAATGAAGCAGATTTAATAAATTAACTCAGAGTAATAGATTCCTGCGTAACAGAAACCACAAAATATGATAGATTTAGCATGCAGTTTGAGAATGGGAAACTTGGGTCAGAAACAACTGTGTTAAAGTTAAATAAATTTAGCACCATAGGGATAAAGACAGAGTTGGCTTGAGTGGACTGGGAAACAAATTTAGGAAAAAGGCAGAACGTTTTATTAATTGGCACCGATGGAACCAGGAATGTGCCCATTGATTAAATATTCCGATTGATAGGGAGGGCCATATAATCAATATAAAAATACACACAAAGTAATACAAACGTAATGCAAGGGGTATACACATCTCTGTTATACATTATTTACAGATACAACTTTATCTTAAGTAAAACTTACCAGCAGACAGCCTTCTCACTCGCACCCTCAACAGATTATCAGACAGATCATAATAATACAGTAAACGTTTTGATGTTTCAGGGATATAATTTTTGTTGGTTTATCGCGAGTGTCGGTTCACAAAATAGCAAATAAAATAAAGTTTTCTCAGAAATAAAAATGGACAGTAAAGCCCTCTGTAAATATGCAGAAAGCAAGACAGAGGCCAAAATGGAGTTAGGCCCTTCAGAGAATGATGCTGGTGAAATTAAACTGGGGAACCGGGAAATGACAGGGGCATTGAATAAATACTTTGCAATACTCTTCATGGTAGAGAACGCTAATGGAGTTCCATAAACACTAAATAATCTAGGCTAAAGAGAGTGGGTGGGGGGAAGCTAGCACTGAGGATGAAGTAAGTACAATAACTGTCACTAGCGAAAAAGTACTCAGGAAATGACTGGAACAAAAGGCTAATAAGTCCCTTAGACCTGGATTATATTCTGGGATTTTCAAGAACGTATTTAATGAGATAGTGAAAACACTAGTCATAGACTTCAAAGAATCTTTAGATTCAGAAAAGGCCTAGCAGTTTGAAAAACTGCTAATGCACCTTGATTCAAATGGGAGGGAGTTACATAACCACCCATGACACATCCATTGATCATACATTGATCATACCTGTTATTACACACATACCTGTTATACACCCAACCATAAACACCTGATACAGACTGTTACACACCTCCCCACTGGATACATACTCACACAATATGCATTGTTATTCACTTGCCTGTTACTCATCTCACTGTCAATCACATACCTTTTACTCATCTGCCTAATACCTGTTGCATATGCAACCATCACATTAATACCCATTATACATCAAACCATTGCAAAACCTGCTTGTTATGCATCTATTTGTGACGTACCCACCCCATCCATTATGTTCCAAACTACAGACTCCAGTCAATTACCCACTCACCTCTGTTACACACTCACCTGTAACACATCCAGCTGTTACACATCCATCCATTAAGCCTCGACGTTTTGCACATCCACATGAATTAGACCTGCCCTTATACATCAACCTACTGCAAATCTTCTCATTATAAACCTGCCTGATAAACCTCTACTTGTTAAACACCTGCCTACTATGCGTCTACCCATTAGTCACCCATCAATATAAACCCAACCATTACACACACCCTGTCACACACAACTACCCATTACACTCCTGTCAATTACACAACCACCTGTCACACACCTAAACATGACACACCTACCAGTTATGCCCAAAACACCGCACACTTGTCTGTTACACACCTATCCATTGAACACTGACCCTGCTGGATATCTGCCATCCAATATTCATCTGCCCATTACTCAACTGCCCATTGCTCAACCACTCATTGCTTTTCCACCCATTACACAACCAACCATTACACACCAATCAATTACTTACAAAACCATTATACACATGGCCATTGTACACCAAAACATTGTAAACATGCATATCACTCACCCTTTAGACACCAATGTATTACATATCTGACTATTATAGACAATATTCTGGATTAGTGGTGCTGGAAGAGCACAGCAGTTCAGGCAGCATCCAAGGAGCTTCGAAATCGACGTTTCGGGCAAAAGCCCTTCTTCAGGAATAAAG
>NC_057715.1:15391705-15561070 GCF_004010195.1 Chiloscyllium plagiosum
GGAGGTGCCCAGTCTCCCCAATGTAGAGGAGACTGCATCATGAGCAACGGATACAATAAATGATATTAGTGGATGTGCAAGTAAAACTTTGATGGATGTGGAAGGCTCCTTTAGGGCCTTGGATAGAGGTGAGGGAGGAGGTGTGGGCGCAGGTTTTACAGTTCCTGCGGTGGCAGGGGAAAGTGCCAGGATAGGAGGGTGGGTTGTAGGAATGCAGTCATTCATACAGTCTTGTCTAGATTGGTACTCAGCCATTATTTAAAAACATTTACCTGCTTCTTAAAGAACCGAGCGTACCCTTGACGATGATGCGCTGGGCTCTGAAGAGAAGGCATTGATGATTAGGTTCTATGGAATTGTTTCAAACAGCAGATTCTACTTGCAACTTGCTTAATGGTTTACAGAGACAACATGCTGTCTGGTTAACATGAAAAAGCTGTTTTAAGGTTGTCTGCAATGTTGAACACCTCTGTTACATCCTGCACATTACATGCACTTCTCTGAATGTTACTATTAAGCATGACAACACAGTCACTCATAAGAAATACCCATCCTTGCATCACTATACCATAGATTTTCACAGTGTTTCCAGCACAGAAATATGCACTTGACCTGACTGGACGATGTCAGTCTCTATGATTCACATTTGCCTCCTCCCATGCGTACTTTATCTCACCTCAGCAACGTTGCTTCTGTTATTTCTCTCTCATGCGTTTATCCAGCTTCCCCTTAAATGTGCCTGCACTATTTATCTCAACAACTGTCTGTGGTCGTGAGTCCTACATTTGCATTAATCCCTTGGTAAAATTTATTTTGAGTTCCTTTTGTACTTTTTGTTTCTATTTTACATTTATGACCGGTAGTTCAGATGTTGTCCAAAGTGGAAACATCTTTTTTATACCTATCCTATCAAATCTTTTGATAATTTTAAGAGAACTGTATCCAGTCAACCCTCAGCCTTGTCTTTTCTGGGGAAAATAGTCCAGTCAATTCAATCTTTCTTGATATGTCTGATAATATTCAGGCTCTTGAGCTTGTTCCATTATACAATAAGATCATGGATGATCTATACTTTAATTCCACTTACACATCCTGACCCCATTTTCTTTTATGCCCATCACCTAAAAGAAAGCTACGATCACAGTTTTAACATTATTATTAGTTTTGTGGAACCTAGTACCATCTGTACTTTGGTCATCCTTTATTGGAAAAATTCTTATCTAACTTGTTTCTGAGTTAGATATCATCCCTGAAATGGACTACATTCCTCCACCAGACCAAAAAAGACTTCTTACTATCTCTCCTAAGGATGGGTGTGTAACAGATAGATAACAGTCTGACCTTACTCTTGTAAATCTCCTTTCTGCAGTGTCTTCATATGACCTCTGCAATATGGAAACCAGACCTGAGCATAATCTATATTGTAGTCAAATAGCAGACTTTGGCAGATGGTGAAAATACAGGAAAAAATATCAACTAAAAATGTATAAGGAAATTCTGTTGTCGGTATATAAAATGACTGACAAGAGTTATTTGAAATTTTGACTATAGGTCAAGCAAACAAATGCAAAAAAATCATTGTATGACTTTCATGATCTTGGACATACCTGCTGTAGAAATAGAGCAACTTAATGGATCGCTAGCATATATTTTTAAAATAGCTATAAAGATCATTTATTGTTCGATCCAATTTAACAGGAAATAGTAATAATAGAGTTCAAGAAAATAACTTGTATTTCTGACAACATAACAAATAAAGCACTTTGTATTGCAGCTAAAAAAAAAAGCAGTTATAAAATATTTTATTGACAGAATCAGGCCATTCAGCCCAACTGCTCTATGCTTAGGTTTATGCTGTATATCATCCCCTCCCACCCTGTCAGCATATCCTTTTGTTCCTTTCTCCCTCTATTTAATTTCCTTTTAATAGCATTTATACTATTCAGCTCATCCTTACTAAGGTAAATAGGTTTCTCATGAAATTCCTGTTAGATCTATTGGCTAGTGTTTGATATTGATGATCCCTTCGTTGGTCTCCCCCGCTAACAGATGACAATAAGACTTGGGAGCAACAGTGGGCCATTCAGCTCTTTAAACCTTCTGCACATTCAATAAGATCATGGCTGGACTGGTCATGACCTCAGTGTCACTGTCATGCCTGTGCCCACTCAAACTTTGCCTATCAAAGGCCTATCCAACTCAGCATCCAATAAAGTCAATTACCTAGCCTCCACTATTTTCTAGGGAAGAGTATTTCATAGACGAATGACTCTCTGGGAAAAAAAACTCCTCCTGTCTGTCTTAAAAACGGCACCCCTTAACCTTAAATTGTGACCCTTGTTCTGGTCTCTCCTACAAGGTGAAGCATTATCTCAAAATTCACCTTGACCAGTCCCTCAGGATCTAATACACCTCAAAATGATCACCTCTCATTCTACAAAACTCTATTGGACAAGGCCCTACCTGCTCCACTATTCTTTATAACATAATCTCATAATGGTCCAAATGGACATTCTCTCAACTGCTTCTAATTCAGTTATAAATTTCATCAGCTATTGAATTCTACACAGTACTCCAGATGTGGTTTTGTCAAGGACCCATAAGCTGGACTAAAATTTCCCTACTTACATATTCCATTCCCCATGAAACAAATAGGAACATTGTTTTTGCCCCCCTAATCACTTACTGTACCTGTATAGTAACATTTTATGCTTCACAAGTGGAAACATGTTCTCTACATGATCAATATAATCTTCTTCACATTTGAAATTTGTTTTTAATGTTTTAGTGTGGGCAGGGATTGTTGATGACATCTAAAGGTAGAGTGATTGAAGGAACCAAAACTAGATACTTAGTGGTATTTTCTGGTGAAACTTGAATTCCATATAATGCTCCTTAAGTGGCAACTGCAGCTGATGTGTAACGTATGTGTGTATTGACCTAAGTGTAAATTGTTGATATCATTTATCATGTTGGGTTTGGATCAATAATTGATTGTTTGCTTCTGAATTCAGTAATTCTAGCACAAAAAAATGTTTATCCCATAAGCAATGTCACTACAAAAGATTATCTGCTTGCTATTTATGAAAACTTGCCGTGCAATATTGGTTGCTGCAGTACATTTCCTATATTTCAACAGTGACTCCACTTTAGCGAGTACTGCATTGGCTATGATTGACTTCAAGACCTCCTGGGGTCAAGAAAGCTATTGGTTGGAATCTTATAGAGGACTGAGTGAAATGGCCTATGGCAAGACATGTGACAAAACTGGAAGATAATTGTGGCAAGGCCTGTTTCAAAGTCAGAATTAAATTGTGCCATGTTTTGTACGTTTCACAAGCAACATGGCGAGATTCCCACTGGGCAGCAGCAAGTTGTCAAATGTTGGTAATTATTGCTTCTTAAACACCTTGTTAACAGCTTCCCATCTTATCAAACGTGCTAAACAAGCTCAGTGTCAGGAAAACTCAAGAGGGAAGTCCAAGAGAGCACCTGTGAATTTTGTGTTGCTGGTTTTGGACCCTATTTTAAGTTATTCTTACCTTCCAGAGAGGGATAAGCTTGAACAAGTAGGCTTTATAAATGGGCTCATGAAACATCCAAGGATCTAGGTGGAGTCTCTTAATGACCAATTAAAAACCCAAAGAATTGCAGATGCTGTAAATCAGAAACAAAAGTAGAAATTGCTGGAAAGGCTCAGCAGGTCTGGCCACATCAGTGGACAGAAATCAGAGGTAACAATTTCAGGTCAAGTTACCCTTTCTCAGAACTGTGGTGAGGAAGGATCTGAGAAAAGGTCACTTCACCCGCAACATTAACTCTGATTTCTCTCCACAGACGCTGCCAGACCCACTGACCTTTTGCAGCAATTTATATTTTTGTTTTTGTCTACGACCATTTTGCCATTCTGCATAAGAAAAGTGTAGCCTGTTCCATTCAATTAGATAATGGCTGATCTGCATCTTAACCACATTTTCACCCACATTTTCCCCTTATCCCTGAATACTTTGTCTAGGAAATCCCTATTAATCTCAAATTTAATATTTTTGATTGAATCAAAGTAATATGCTTTATATGGGAGAGAGTACAGTAAATCTACCATCTTTTGTGTAAAGAAATATTTCCTAAGATTCCTGGATGACCTGGCTTTGATTTAAGGTTATGATCATTTGTACCATGTGCCAAAGATATACCATGCAGATGGAAGTTGAGGGGGATGAAAGTGTGGCAATTGTTCCCTCAGTTCCTATGTTATATAAACAAGTGGTCAATCTCTAAATTTCAATAAGGTTTGCAAAAAGCTGGGAGAGTGGTCTCATGATCCCTTTGACCTCTCAAACAACTGACTAAATCAATAGTGGGCGGCACGGTGGCACAGTGGTTAGCACTGCTGCCTCACGGCGCCAGAGACCCGGGTTCAATTCCCGCCTCAGGCGACTGACTGTGTGGAGTTTGCACGTTCTCCCCGTGTCTGCGTGGGTTTCCTCCGGGTGCTCCGGTTTCCTCCCACAGTCCAAAGATGTGCAGGGTCAGGTGAATTGGCCATACTAAATTGCCTGTAGTGTTAGATAAGGGGTAAATGTAGGGGTATGGGTGGGTTTCGCTTCGGTGGGTCGGTGTGGACTTGTTGGGCCGAAGGGCCTGTTTCCACACTGTAATGTAATCTAATCTAATCTAAAAAAATAAAGTGTCAAAGAATAAACACGCAACAATTTGCAATTCTGTAGCAGACTGTCCTAATGTGATAAACAAGAGTGTTATCAATTCTTGATATGCAGCAACGTGAGGTATATGAAAACTGATGTGCAATAGCTTTGTGGTGGAGTGAAGGTCTGATAGTAACAGGTCACCACATTCTAACTATTCCAAGGGAAAAGAAAGTTCTCCTGAATTCCCTATTCAATTTGGTAATGACAGTCTTATACTTATGGATTTACATTTTGCTCTTGCCAACAAATAGAAATGAGTGAAGTCACTCAATTCTGCCATTGGTCTGCTCTCTTGTTTGAGAAAGATGACTGGTGTTGGTTTAACATCTGAGAGAATTCCTGTCTGCACAGCACTCAGTGCTATGAAAGCTGTAGATGTTGCAAAGCTGAAGTCAAAATAATCAGCACATAGAACAGTACAGCACAGTACAGGCCCATCAGCCCTCAATGTTATGCTGACCTTGTTATCCTAATCTAGGATCAGACTAACATACATACCTTTCATTGTACTATCTTCCATGTGCCTGTCCAAGAATCGCTTAAATGTCCCTAATATATCTTAACTCTACGACCACTGCTGGCAGTGCATTCCACATATCCAGCACTCTTTGTGTAAAGAACCTACCTCTGATAGCTCCCCTAAATCTTCCTCCAATCACCTTAAAATTATGCCCCCTCGTGATAGACATTTCTGCCAAAGCAAATAAAGAGGAGACTGTAGAATTCTTAGCATGAAACTGTGTGGGATGAAAGAAAATACTTAAGTTGAAGACCTAACCAAATATAATTTGCCATGAATTGGGTTTTAGGAAAAAAATTAAAGAAAAGGTAATTTCATTAATAAACTATATTTGGAAGTCCACATTATAGATCAATAACGCACAACAATTCCACAGAAAGAATTTACCAAATTCCAGATGTCATTAAATAATACTCTGTAGAATGAGTCTGTTCAGCCCATCGAGTCCTTCCCAGGTCTTTTATAGATCAATCTAGTTAGCTTCACTTTCCCTATCCTGAGATATTTTCCTCCATCACATATTTATACAATTCCAATTTGAAAGCTTTTATTGAAATCTAATCTGTGCATATCGGTAATAACAGAGGAATTTCAGTGTTGCATGCGTCTTCTGTTATCCACGTCTACATTTCTTCTGATGGTACTAACTGCTCCTAAGTCTTCTCAGGGACAAAAGGAAGTTGCCTTCCAGTGAAGCAACTCCAGTGTTGGGTCACAAGTATAATGACGACTTACATTTAAAGCATGTCACAGACGCAATTATCAAACAGAATTTGACATCAAGCAGCATGAGGAGATATTGCAGGTGTTCAAAAGCTTGGTTAAAGGAGTACAAGAATTCCAGAAGATTATAGCATAGAGCAGATCCCCACTGTACTATTGCCATGAGTTGCAAGATCTATCACAGGAGGACATGCCAGAAGCAGCAGCTGGTGAAGCTACTACATTACTTACAGCCAAGAACTGTCAGCAGCATGCGATAGACAGAGCTAAGCAATGTTTCAATCAATGGACCAGATCTGAGCTCTGCAGTCCTACCACATCCAATCATGAATGGTGGTGGACAATAAAACCATTACCAGGAAGTTGAAGCTCTACAAATATCCCAGACCTCTACGATGAAAACCCTAGAACATTAGTGCATCTGAAATGTTTGCATTCATCTTCAACTGGAACCCAACATCATCAATGCCAATCTTCAGCCAATTTGATTTGCTGTAGGTGATATCAGGAAACAGCTGAAGGCATTGGATACAGTAAAGGCTATGGGGCTCTGACAACATTCTGGAAATATTACTGAAGTCTTGTACTCCAGAAGCACCGAGTCAAAGTGTTCCAGGATAGCTACAGAATTGACATCTATCCAGAAGGATGTAAAATTGTCCAAGTTTGCCCTGCCCACAAAAAGCAGGATAAATCCAACCTGACCAATTACCACCAAGCAATCTGCAAGATAACATTTCACAAAGTGTGGAGCTGAGGAGTTAATATCAACCATTAACCTAAAACTGAACTGGACCAGCCATATAAATACTAAGTGGAGGACAGAGGTTGGGAATTCTGCAGCAAGTAACTCACTTCCTGATTCTCCAAAGTTTGTTCACATCTACAAAGTCTGGAATGTGATGGAAAACCTGCCACTTGCCTGGATGAGTGCAGCTACAACCCCAGTCAAGAAATTCAACAGCATTCAGAACAAGCAACCTGCTGGATTGGCACTTTGATCAACACCTCAACATTCACTCTCTGCACCACTGATGCACAGTGGTAGCAAAATAGACAACCTCTCCAGGATGCACAGCAGCAACTCACCAAGGTTCCTATTAAAGAATGTTTTGGCAAAATTAGTTGCAAAAATTTCTACATTCTCAAGTGAAAGGTTTTTTGAGAAGAATATGTCATCTGTGGCTAAATAAGGAAGTTAAGGGTAGTAAAAAGGGAGAGAGAAAAAGTGAGTGACTCAGAGAAGGTGATTGAGTGAATGAGAGAGTGACTGATTGAGGGAGAGATGGTGACTGGGGAGGGGTTTGTGATAAAGTGACTGATTGAAGGGGTGTCCGAGGGAAGGAGGATGGGTGAGTGGGAGAGAGAGTAAGATGTTTATTTATTGCAAAAGGAATGGAGGATAAAAATGTCATGATTTGGAGATGCCTGTGTTGGACTGGGGCATACAAAGTTAAAAATCACACACCAGGTTGAGAGATTTAACAAACAATCCAGGTCTTTTTCAATATATAATTTCAGTTACATCACACTGTAAACTTTTGCTTTAAATTCTGTGTCTTATGATCTTATACTCCACAACCACCTGATGAAGGAGCAGCACTCCAAAAGCTATTGCTTCCAAATAAAACTTGGATTATAACCTGGTGTTGTGTGATTTTTTATCTGTATAAAAATGGCGGCTGACTCAACTGCCCTCTGGGCAATGGTGCTGGTACTGCCAGTGATGTCCTCATCCTGTGACTGAATAAAGAAAAAAAAAACAGGCAAATGAAACTCCTGGAAATCTGAAACAAACAAAAACAAGGAATTGCTGGAGAAACTCAGCGTGTCTGACAGCATCTATAGAAAGAAAACCGAGTTAACATTTCAAGTTGTGACTCTCCTTCCCAGACCCATTAAGTTTCTTCATCGATTTCTGTTTTGTTTGTTATAAAAATAAGCAAGTCTTGACTAAACTGTATAAGACAATAGTCAGGCCACACCTGGAATATGGTGAACAGTTTTGCACCCTTTATCTAAGGTAAGATGTACTGATATTGGAGTCAGTCCAGAGAAGGTTCACTAGGTTGATTCCGAGTGTGGGAATTTTAGAAGAGGTTGTGCCTGTACTCATTGGAATTTAGAAGATTGAGAGGAAGCTTCCTTGAAAGATAGAAGATTCTTAGAGGACTTGATCAGGTAGATGCAGGGAGGTTGTTTTCCCTTGTAGTATAGGCTTGACCAAAGGGCATGATCTCAGAATAAGGGGCTGCCCTTGTAAGACAGAGATACAAAGACATTTCTTCTCTCAAAATTTAGTAAATCTGTGGAATTTATTATCATAGGGTGCTGCAAAGACTGGGTTGTTAAGTATATTCAAGGCTGAGATAGAGAGATTTCCAATGAACAAGGGAATCAAGCATTATGGGGCGAAAGCAGGTAAGTGGAGATGAAGGTTGTCAGATCAGGCGCGATCTCATTGAATGGTGAACTCAATGGGCTGAATGGCCTGATACTGCTCCCATGTCTTATGGTCTTATTAAATTGAAAGAAATACTGAATAAATCTGCAAGCATTAATAGTAAGTCAGAGGATTGGAGAAATTTTAAGAACGATCAAGCAATGACTAAAAAGATAATAAAAATGCAGGAAATATGAGAGGAGGATTGCTTGTAACATAATAATAGATTGTAGGAGCTTCCACCAGCATTTGAATATGGAAAAAGTAATTAAAGCTAGTGTTGGTCCTCTAGAGAGTCAGTCTGAGGAATTCATAATAAAAAGAAAGAAATGGTGGAGGCGTTGAACAGATAATTTGTGTCTGCCTTCACAGTAGAAGGCTTAGAAAACTCACAAAGGATAATTGAAAATCACAAGATGACAGAGAGGCATGAACTTAAAAATAATCATTGTTACCAAGGAAAAGGTGTTTTGAAAACTTTTGAACTAAAGAGTGACAGGTTCCCAGGACTGAACAGATACATCCTAGCATCTTAACAGGAATGGTGGCTCAGACGGTAGATGCATTGATTATATTTTTATAAAATTCCATAGTTCTGGAAGGATTTTGTGGATTGGAAATTAAAAAAGGACACCTAAGGAAGATTCTAGAATTCATTATCAAAAAGGTCACAGTAATAGGTAATTTAGAAAATCAACATCCTATCAGGCAGAGCTAACGTGGCTTTGTGGAAGGGAAATCATCTGTAATTAATCTACTGGAGATTTTTGATGAAGTAACATTTGCTTGTGTATACGATCTTCTTGTATTTTCATAAAGCATTTGATAAGGTGCCTCATCAATGCTTATTACAAAAAAAAGAGCACATATTAACATATTAGAATAGATAAAGAATTGGTTAAGTGACAGAAGCAGAGAGTTGGGATAGTAGGAATAAATGGGTCTTTTTTAGTTTAGCAAGATATCACTCGTGGACTGTCACAGAGAGCAATGCTGGGTTCTTAGCTATGAGAAAACCAAACGTATGGCAGCTAAATTTCAAAGGTAAGTTGTCAAGAAGAGAATCTGCAGAGGGATAATTACAAGTTAAGTGAGTGTTAACTTTGAATAACGATAGAAGGAGTTGAATTTCTTTTTCATTGTCAAAGATTAGCATCTCATTCCTTTTGTTAAAAGCTGCTGCCTTGCTCAAGTCAACAAAGGAGGTCTCAAAACTATATTGGCATCTATAAACCAAGCCCAGCCTGAGACAGTGAGTTGTCTGACAGTCTGTGGCCTTTAAGAATATCTGTAATCTTCCCTTGAGTGATAGTTTGGTAGCTGGTGTCTCCACTGAAGAGGTTTATGCTGTGCTCCATCTGCTTAGTTTAATAGTCACTTGCAGTTTCCACAGATCTATTGCTGCCCAGCACAGAAGGCTGAATCTACACCAAAATTAAAGCATAAGGCGAGTTTTTCTATTTTAAACTCTATTCATAGACAGCAAGTGAGTAGCATTTTTGATTTGACTATTTCAAGGACACCAGCAAAGTCACCACTTTATGTTGTAAACTTTTCATTTACCTGTTTTATCAAAAAAGAACATGTATTGGTTCAGAACCCAAAACTCACAGAGTAACATGTAAACTTTGGGGTTCCTTTAAGGAGATAGGGCCATTGCACTGCTTCAAGTGAGAGTGGGAGAGTTCTCCCAGTATCTTTGTCCAATAATCCTCCCTTAACTAATGTCTGAAAATCAGATTATCAGATCATTATCACATTGTTGTTTCTGGGAGCATGCTGTGTGTAAATTGCCATGTTTCCCATGTTACAAAAGTGACTTGACTCTAAAATAATGAATTGATTATAAAGCACCTTGTGGTGTTCAGAAGTGTGAAAGGTGGCAGGAGAAGTGCAAGTTATTTCTTCTTTTCTACTTCTTCTACTTTCAGAGAAAGGATTCATTTTGCCATAGACAGTTGTTAGGGAAGTAATCAGTGAATTTAAGAAGCTACAACTGTCAGTCTAAAGTAACATGCTCAAATCTGATACCTCACAGCAGCTATTACAATCAACAGAGTGACTGCACTATAAGAAGCATACAATGACCAGACAACAACAAGAAATTTTGTGTAAAACATACAGCAAAACTACCAGCATGACATTGGCGGCCTTCATTTCTCTGCCCTCTGCATCCACTCTAAGCTGTTTCCTTCTGAATTTGCTGTACTCCGTTCTCTCAAGTCCAAGCCTGACCTTGTTATCAAACCTGCCGATGAGGAGAGTGTGGCTGTCACCTGGCAAGCTGACCTCTACCTGACAGGGGCTGAGTGCCAACCCTAAGACACTTCCTCCTCTCTCCTCCGGATTGTGACTCTCCCATTGAACATCAGGCTGTAGTTTCCAGGATTGACACCTTCCTCCATTTAACGAACATTCCTTCCCCATTCCTCCTCACAGCCCTGTCTAGTTTATGTTTTGTTTACTTAGTCCCCAATGGAGACGACCAACTCTCTCCCTTTTGCACCATTTTGCATTTGTTTATTTACTTTCTCCATCATTAACTGGGCTTTTGCCTCTGTCAACAGTTTTAAAAAATGACATTTTCAATTCTGAAGAATTGTCATATCAGACTCAAAACACTAACTCTGTTTCTCTCTCCAATGACACTGCTAGACCTGCTGAGTTGCTCCAGCATTTTCTCTGTTTGTTTCAGATTTCCAGCAACCGTAATATTTTGCCTTTATTCAAATTAGCAAAGCATCTCTGTTAGGGTGGGAAACACTGGTGGCACTCTGCAGCCCAGAGTTGTAAAGGAGAAACAGACATTTGTTTGGCATTAAACATTAATCTGTCCAATTATTTAAATTCCACATAAACAAATTGTTTAATTAATACAAAGTTAATGCTATATTGAGATTAATAGGAGCAAAAAAATCACATCTGGCATTGTTTTTTCTGGAATACTTTGCCAAGGTGCGAACAGATTTTAAAATGATTTAGTTTATCTCCTCCACACTTAAAAAAATGAGTTGATGGAAAGTAATTTTTAGTAGCAGCAATTTCTTGAAGGCTGCAGACTTGGATCCAACTGTGAATTATGAGTGTTGCAGTTGAAAAGCAAAGCAGATAGGATTTTCATTTTTGTCACTTCTTCCCTTGTTAAAACTGATTTAACACATAGAAAAATGCAATTATGCAAAACTTGCTATATTAAGCAAATCTTTACATAAAAAAATAAGATCCTCCAGAACTTTATATGAGGTGTAAAAGTTCAGTTTAGAAGTGCATCACTATTCGGGTGTCTGGGTGGTTAACACTGCTGTCTCACAGTGCCAGGGATCCACCTTTGATTCCACCATCGGGCGACTGTGTGGAGTTTGCACGTTGCCCCAGTGTCTGCGTGGATTGCCTCCAGATGCTCTGGTTTCCTCTCACAGTCCAAAAATGTACAGGTTAGGTGGATTGGCTATGCTAAATTGACCATAGTGTCCAGGGATGTGCAGGCTAGGTGGATAAGCATGGGAAAGGCAGGGATAGGATAGGAGAGCTGAGCCTGGGAGGGATGTTCTTCAGAGCGTTGGTGTGGACTCCATGGGCTGAATAGCCTGCTTTCAGCTGTAGGGATTCTATGATCTAGTTTAATATCTGGGGGTGAGGTGGGTGGGGGAGCATGGTGGCTCGGGACCGGGGTTTGATTCCAGCTATGGGCGACTGTGTGGAATTTACACATTCTCCCTTTGTCTGCATGGGTTTCCTTCCGAAGTCTAAAGATGTATAGATTAGGTGAATTGCCCGTGCTAAATTACCCCATAGTGTTCAGGGATGTGTAGGTTAGGTGCATTAGTTAGGGGGAAGACTAGGATGATAGGGAAGGGGAATAGGTCTGAGTGGGTTACTCTTTGGAGGGTTGAAGTGGACTTGTTGGACCAAAGGGCTTGTTTTCACATGATAGGGATTTAAAAAAAAACATATTATATATTATCCGAATTTCTTATTGAGCATGCATCATAACAGTGATAACTCTTTAAGAGTATTTCCTTAACTGTAAGGCGCATCCTAAAAATGTATAAAAGTGCTCTTTCTTTCCAATTCTTATAATACTTAAAGTTTCAATTCCTCCAAGTGACCTTGTCTGTGAAATTATACAAGGGGATACTACTTTACATTCATTTCACCTTTATTAGAAATTTCCTGTTCTGTTTTTTTCAAGGTAGAATTAACCAAGAGTTATTTAAAACGGCTTGTCCCACCAAACCAGCAGAGAGAAGGAAGTAAGATGAGTAAAATACTGTAGATGTTGGAGATCAGAAATAAAAACAGCAGATGCTGAGGGAAGTCCGCAGGTCTGGCAGCACCAGTGGAAAGAGAAATAAAGTTAACAGGTTGAATTTTACCAAAGGTCATCTGTGATAATTTCAAGGAGATTTTCAGAGGGTTTCTCTGTGAGCTCTCATGAGTTATCTCATACAGTTCTCACCTCACCAAGTATACACAATGTTTCCATGGTGGCTTCGCGCTGTCTCACATTCAACAGCGGAAAATGTGCAGCAGTGTCAGCACCTTCTGGCATTTAAGCCATGGGTGCCATCTTTAAACTCCCGCTTGGCACTATGCCAAAAGTTGCCAGGCAGTTCTAAAGTAGCCATCCATATAGGGTGGTATCCACACTGCAGAGGAATGCGCAGCAATGCCACAAGTCGGTTAATGCGGTCCACAAAGGTTAGTGCCACCATCTTTGTTCTACTTCCTCACATTAACTCTGATTCTGGCCATTGCTCCCACATTCCTCTAAGACTCATGTCTACCACTCTCAATATTGCATGTAGCATCTTTCCTGTCACCACCTTATCTCCCAACATCTAGCTCTTCCTGCCCTCTGCGTTTCCAACTCACTTGGGACATCTTACCACCTTTCCTGAAAGACAAAGACCAGATCCTTCACTGACCGTAGTCCCCCTTGAATGTTCACTACTGCCTGACTATTGCAAAAGCAAGGAAGAAAAGACAAAGATGTTGCAAGCATCTAAGTGGACGCAAAAACAAGTCTTAGCAAGGAAATCAAGCACGGAGTTCCAAAATTAACCCTGTTTTGAAGTATGAGATAGGTGCCTGTTCTGTATGCAAAGTGGCCAGTCAACAGCACTGCAATGTAAGCTGTTGGTGAGCATGCATCATAACAGTGATAACTCTTTAAGAGTATTTCCTTAACTGTAGTATTGAAGTGCTGGCCAGTACTAATAGTGAGTCCCAAATGTGGCCTAGTGGTGTGCTGAAGTCAGTGCTTTACTGAAGCCAATCTCTGCATAGAACGTGCTCATGGAGTGTGCCCTGATGTGTTAGGAAATGTTCACCAAAATGGATACCTGGAAAAGTGTCTGATATTTTTGAAAATTTCTTGACAGATATTTTCACTGTTCAGTTTCTCTCCACTGTCTGGGAAAATAGCAACCTGCATAGAAATAAGGTGAGATGTTAATGCATGCAAATAGGTCTCTCATTGCTCACTAGTAAAATTTTCATTTTGCTGTTAAAACTTTGGATTTGTTTTTTCTTAATGTGAAAATTTTTCTGTTCTTGTCATACTTTACCAACTGACTCACCATTGCTCATGTCATTTGGGTTGGGGAAGATTCTGCCCAACATTTCAAGTCCAATATGACTCTTCATTGGAACCCCAGGTTTATGCTCTGTACATAGGAACACAGGACTTAGGAAAAGATGTGGACCATTCAGCCCTTCAAGCATGCTCCACCATTCAATAAAATCACGGCTGATCTGATTGTGATCTGAATGCAACTTTCCTGCCTGCCCTCATAACCCTTGACCCCTCTGTCTATCAAAAATCTAGTGCTGCCTTAAATGAATACAATGCCCCAACCTCTACATTCTCCAGGAAAGAGAATTCCATAGACTAACAATCCTCTAAGAAGGAAAAATTTCTCCTCATCTCCACCTTAAAAGGGAGACCTCTTATTCTTGTCTGCGATTCCACAAGAGGAAACATCCTTCTGATATCTCTGCTATCAAGTCCCTCAGGATCTTACATGTTTCAATAAGAATACCTCTCCTTTTTCCAAACTCTAAGGGGTAAAAGCCTAACCTGTTAAGCCTTTCTTCATGAAATAAACCTTACACCCCAGGAATGAATCTTCTCTGAATGACTTCTATACCAATTGAATCCCGTTTTTAAAATAAGAAGGGAGGCGATGGCCTAGTGGTATTATCAGAGGATTGTTAATCCAGAGACCACGGTAATGTTCTGGGGACCTGGATTCAATAAAAATCAGGAATCAATCGTGAAACCATTGTCAATTCTCAGGAAAACCCCATCTGGTTCACTCATGTCCTTCAGGGAAAGAAACTGCCATCCTTACCTGGTCTAGTCTACATGTGACTCCGGAACGCTCTGGTCAATCAAGGATGGAGAATCAATGCTGGTTTGGCCAGTGAGGCCCTCATCCCATGAACAAATCTTTTATAAAATAAACCGTACTTCAAATATGGTCTTGCCAAGATCCTGTGTAGCCAAAGGGAACAAGTTCTGATTTTCTAACATTATTTATCATCGACAAACTCTTTACCATCCCTTGACAAAGTGGAGAGGCAGATTGCAAAAGGGATACAAAAAGTTTCTAAAGGGATATTGATAGATGAGGTAGGTAAACAAATAGTTGGCAAATTAAGTATAACATGGGAAAATATGATGTTGTTCATTTTGGAAGGGAGAACAAAAGGATAGAGTATTACTTAACTGGAGACAAACTGCAGAAAGCTGTAACACAAAGGGACTTGGGGTATTTGTGAACGAAATACAGAAAGCTAGCATACAGGTAATCAGGAAGGCAGTTCAGAGAAGGTCCACTAGGATGATCCCCGATTAAAAGATTGTCTTCTGAGCAAAGATTGAAATGTTGAAAAATATAGATTTGACCGGGAAAATGCTGAGAGGATATTTCCCCTCATTGAAGAATGTCTCAGAATTAAGATTGAGATGAAGAGGAATTTCTTCTCTTGGAGAGTTGTGAGTCTTTGGAACTCCTTACCACAGAGAGCTGTGGGGGCAGAGTCCTTCTGTATATTTAAGGCTCAGATGGATAGATGGATTCTTGACCAGTAGGGGAGTCATGGGTTATGGGGAAAGAACAGCAAAGGGGACCAGAGGGGTGTCAGATCAGCCATGACCCTATTGAATGGCAGAGCAGGATTAGCACCTGAACAGCCTGCTCTTGATCCCATTTGTTATGATCTTATGCACAACTTACCTTTGTACCAAATTTAGCCATCATACATACGGTCCCCTCATCCAAATCATAGTTGTATATCGTAAATAGATACGGTGCCAAATAATGTCTGTTAGACTCCACTAGTTGCAGTTTACCAGCTAAGAAAAAAAATTATCCCTAGTCTCTGCTAACCAATCCTTTATCTGTGTTAATGTGTTATTCCAGACACAATGTGCTCTTCTTGTCTTATGTTGTAACCTTTGATAAGATGCCTTTTAGACAAAGATATCATATAAATGCAAGATGCTATTGTAATGTCAGAGATCTGTGCATTTTCTGTACGTTTTTCACTGTTCAATGTATTTTCAAATGTTGTCTTTACAGGCTATAATCAAAGGCATTAATGAATTTCATAAATTAGATCAACCAGATGGTTGTAATGATTAGTAATTTTAGCTTTGGATAGGTAGGGCTATTTTTGACAGCAGTCCCTGCACTTTTGATTTTAGATGATTGCTACAATACCTAGCTGAGCCATTTTATTCCCAGTCTGTCTGAGAGCCAGTGGTGGAAGTCACATTCCTTAACTGGCTAAGTTCTTGCTAAATGCAAACTGATTCCATTTATTCTCAGATTCTTGTATCACATATTTTGTGTAAAAGGTCATCAATCAGTGTCAATCCTGTTCCATGAAAAAAAATACATACAACTTCTGGGCCTATTGCTATCTCCCTGACGCAATGTTAATTACATGAGAAATGTCAGAATGTGAGCCTAGCCAGTCAGACTGAAATTGCCACTTGAGCCATGTATTCACCGCGTATAGTGCCTTTGCATGATAGTATTTTAAAGAGTTGGATGATTTTTTTCATGCTTTCAACTGAATGGTGGGGCAGAATAGTAATTGTTTACCAGAGAAGGGCCAAGGACAAGGGGTTTCAATTCTGAGGAGAGAGTGGATTGTTCTCTTCAAAGCAGAGCAGGTTAAGGAAAAGTTAAATAGAGGTATCTTCGAAGCTATGAGAAGTCCTGTTAGAGCAAATAACAAAAAACCCTCTTTCCATTGAAGGAGGGTTAGTAACCAAAGGACATAGGTTTAGCAAAAAGCATAAAAATAGATTATAAAGGCTTCTATATGTATGTAAAGGGAAAACATTTGGCCAAGATGACTGGGGTCCATTACAAGAGAGCAGAAATTATAACATAGGATGCAAAAATAGAGAAGCTAAGAAATTAAGAATTGTATATGAGTCTGAGTGACATGGACTATGGCAAGAATTATGGTAGAACCAGACAATGGGTAACACAGTGGCCCAGTAGTTAGTATTGCCGTCTCACAGCACCAGGGAAATGGATTGATTCCAGCCTCAGGTGACTGTCTGTGTGGAATTTGCATGTTCTCTCTTTGTCTGTGTGGGTTTCCACCCCCAGTCCAAAGGTGTGCTGTTTCGGTGGTTTAGCCATGCCAAATTGCCCATAGTGTCCAGGGATGTGCAGGCTAGGTGGATTAGCCGTGGGACGTGTTGGGTTATCAGGAAAAGGTAGGGTGGTGAGTCTGGATAAGATGCTCTTTTTTACAGTCAGTGTGGACTCAATGGGCTGAATGGCCTGCTTATATACTGTAGGGATTCTATAATTTTACAAAGAAGGTGACAAGACTTACCTCCACATTCAGAACATCTCGTTGCATCTTGTATTCTTTTGCTGAGCGGTGAGGCGAGTTTGTCAGGAAGCAGCAGTGAGTTACTAATTAAGGAGAAGTATTGCTTGTGAAATGAGTTATTAATGGCCTAACTCACCTCATTACTGTTCAACCTCCCATTCTGACAATTGTGAGGGTTGAAAAGTATGGTGCTGGAAAAGCACAGCAGGTCAGGCAACATCTGAGGAGCAGGAGAGTTGACATTTCGGGCATAAGCCCTTCATCAGTAATGTGGAGGAGGCTGAGAGATAAAAGAGGGGATGGAGTGGGGTGGGGGGATGCTGAGGAGGACATAGGTGTGATGGTTTTAGGTGGATGCAGGTGAGGGATGTTTGTAATAGGTTGGTGGGGAGGGTGGGAGGGTGGAGCAGATAGGTGCGAAGGGAGATGGAATGGTGGGACAGGTCAAGAGGACAGTGCTGAGTTGGAGGGTTGGAACTGGGGTGAAGTGGGGGTAAGGAGAGATTTGGAAACTAGTGAAGTCAATGCTGATGCCACGTAGTTATAGTGTCCCGAGGTGGAAGATGTGGTGTTTTTCCTCCAGTTGTTGGATGGCTTTGATTCAAATGTGGAGGAGGCCCAGGACTTGCATGTCCTTGGGGGAATGGGAGGGGGAGTTAAAGTGGTTGGCTATAGGACGGTGGAGTTGTTTGGTGCATATGTCCCAGAGATGTTCCCTGAACCACTCCACAAGTTGGAGTTCTGTCTCCCCGATGTGTTTCACCCGTTCTGTCTCCTCTACGTCAGGGAGACAGAACGCCAACTCCCAGAGGGTTGGATATAGTAATGCATGGATAAGAATGATGTCATGAAAGAGAAGGGATTTAGCAATGGTCAGGAGCACCCTGGCTTCAAGGATATGGAGCAGTGTATGACTACACCTGGCCTGGTCCACTTCACACACCAGGGTTTGGCGAGGTAAATGTGCACTGGTGTGTAGATGAGAAGGCTGGGGAAGTGCAAAGCCAATGGGGTTCACACGAATGGAATTTGGATGTTTGGGCTTTCAACAATGTGCAAAGATGGAGGCTGGAAGCCATTGTCTGAAGAGTGTTCACTGTCTCTTTCACTGTGCTGGAAACCGAAAGGACACAATGCAAAAGGAAATGACTGTGATCTCATTCAGAGTGGGCAGAATAATTGTCTTGACCTGTGAGGGGACGGAGGAACTGCAGGGCCCACTGTTGTGAGGCACTTTAGAGAGCAAGAACATTACACACAGACCTTTGGACTGTATAGGACACAGACCTGTGAGTCCCTAATCCCTGGCCATACTAATGCGTTGCCTCTGCTTGTATTCTTGATGAAGGGCTTTTGCCCGAAATGTCGATTTTCCTGCTCCTTGGATGCTGCCTGAACTGCTGTGCTTTTCCAGCACCACTCTAATCCAGAATCTGGTTTCCAGCATCTGCAGTCATTGTTTTTACCTCTAATACATTGCCTCCTGTAAGCTGCACACCTCCCTGCTCCAGAAAGCACTGGTAACCTCATTTACACTGACGCATTTAGACATAGAGGCCAGGGAAAGAATAAAGATGTTGTAAGACAAGGAGAAATAGCATCATCAGGATCTATTACCTTGCTTCCACATGGTGCAGCAGGCTCTCAACATAGACATCAATCCATGGTGCATCCTGTATGGTTATGAAGGTAGGCATCAGACTGACACAGTTACATTTGGGGCAGTGCAGTTACTCAAACAACCAGATGGAAGGCCAAAGTATGGCCACTTATAAAATGTGACAACTAATGTACAGTGCATTGTCACTCATGCCACTAAAGTGCCCTCAGCAAGTTTTCTTCTTTTTCTCCCTCCCTCTGTGTCTCAGTGCAACCCCTGATTCCACAGCAGGGGTGGGAAGAGCCTGCTCAGCAGGACAGCCCATTGGCCTTGGAGATTTGAACAGATGACTTTTGTATTTGGAGAGGCCAGACATGCTGAGGCAAGTGGACCCTTCTCAGTTTGAACTTCTTCGGGTCAGAGAGTTGGAGGTGGAGAACACTCCATTGTCCTGAGCAGAGACTTCTGAGGGGCCTGTGTGATGATCTGATGTTCCTACCAAGGTGTTAGTGTGAGTGCTGGAAACAGCCTTTGCCGATACCTCCTGCGAAGCCTCAATACTCACATCCTCAGAGGCTGAGGAGGTAGTTTCTGAGGGAGCTAGCTATTTCTCGACAGAGATGGTGGGTATGCTGGTGGTTCTTGCAAGGCCAAACAGAGGGAAAGTGTCACAGTCAATGGTTAGAGTGGTGTGCAATGAATGGCACTGACAGTAGGTTAATGGGAGAGTTGCGGAAGAATGAAGAGTGGTACTTACTTGGACATGGATGTCTTGGAATCCAAGCAGCATTGGTCCCAGTCTTCTCCTGTGAGGGTTGGGGTTCTCTTCTGGTAGGACTGAGGAGTCGAATGTCAGGGGCCTCTTCACCCACCCAGGCCCTTTTTTGCCCTGCTGTGTGCTGTTTCCCCCTGTAATAAGAGAAAGGGAGAGTTTGAGTGAGGTGAAAGTGGCATTTGTGCTGGTACAGGAACATGGTTGAGGGAAGATGTTGCAGGCAGTAGTGATAATGGAGGAACATGAACCTTGGTGGGACGTGGGCTAGGTAGAAGTGTTGAATGAGTGTGAGGTGGCAGAGGGAAGAGTTTGGTGCAGCAGAGAAGATCATTAACATTCTTACAGTAGCTGCTGGCTATTCCTTGACACCAGCGGGATGGTACTGGCCCTGGTGGTGACCTCAGATCAGGTTGTCAGGATCTGATGACATAGCCTCCTCTGGGAACAGGACTGCTTGGCACGGTGGTTCAGTGGTTAGCAGTGCAGCCTCACAACACCAAGGATTTGGGTTTGATTCCAGCCTCGGGCGACTGTCTGTGTGGAGTTTGCACATTCTCCACATATCTGCGTGGGTTTCCTCCGGGTGCTCCAGTTTCCCCCCACAATCCAAAGATGTTCAGGTTAGGTAAATTGGCCATGCTAAATTGTTCATAATGTTCAGGGATGTGTAGGCTAGGTACATTAGTCAGAGGAAATGTAGAGTAATAGGGTAGGAGAATGGGTCTGGGTGGGTTACTGTTCGTAGGGTTGGTATGGACTTGTTAGGCTGAATGGCCTGTTTCCACAGTGTAGGTATTCCATTCTATACTTTAGACCCCTACCTTGACCAAGACCTCCATGTCCAGCATGGAGAATCACAGTGCCATCTTTCCTTTCTCTGACATCTTCCAACTCCATCCCTCACCAAAGAAGGCATTTTCGGAATGCTAACGCTCATCAATGTTTCAAGAAAGCACTGGTACCAGATATCCCATGAGTGGTGAGTTGTTTAGGGAACCCACACTTGGAAAGGTGGGACTAGGATTGGATGTGGGGGTTGCCGTCGGGGTAGTGTAAATAGTTAATGAGGAAGGTTTGGTAATATACAGTAGAAATCTTGCTGGGCCTTATGGATTTTGACGCAACTTGTGATGAGTGACAGAAAATCTAATTCAGCCCCTTGTGTTTCTTTTCAATGAGGAAAAGATACAGCCCAGAATTAAAGAGTCAAGTGATTGGGGAAAATGGAAGGTTAAAGGAAATTACTATTGGCAAGGAGATATTAATTGGGCTGTAAGTTGATAAGTACCCAGAGCCTCATAATTGTAGGTTGAGGGAGGTGGCTATATTGATAATGCATTAGTGATCATCGTCCAGTAAAGATTCTGGAATAATTCTACAGATTCTGGAATGATTCCTGCAGTTTAGAACTAGCAAATATCAAATCACTATTTAAGAAAGGAGCAAGAGAGAAAATAGGGAACTACAGACCTATTAGCTTATCACCAATAATGCAGAAAATGCTAGAATCTATTAGAAAGACTGCAATAAACAAATGGTCAGATAATAATAATCTAGACATAGGTAGCAATGGAGAATAATCTTTGATGAACTTGTTGGAGCTTTTGAGCATGTTACAAAAAATTGAAAAAGGGGAATTGATTGATATAATATACTTAGATTTTCAGAAGGCCTTTGATCAGGTTCTCCAGAGGAGGTTGGTTAGCTAAAGTAAAGTGCATGATATAGGGGATAAAGGGCTGACATGGAGTGAGAATCGGCTAACATGCAGAAAACAGAAAATAAGAATAAGCGGGTCATTCTCATATTGGCAGACTGTGACTAATGTGGTACTGCAAGGATTAGTACTTGAGCTCCAGTTGTTCACAATATATATCAATGATTTTGGAGTTGGGGACCAAATGTAATATTTTCAAATTTCTAGATGATTAGATTAGATTAGATTCCCTACAGTATGGAAACATACAAAGCTGGATGGAAATTTGTGTTGTAAGGAAGATGTAAAGCAGCTTCCAGTTGAGTTGGACAAGCTTTGTGAGTGGACAAGAGCATCACAGACTAAATATAATGTCAAAAATATGAGACTGTGCACTTTGATAGGAGAAACAGATGTGCAGTGTATTTCTTAACTGGTAAGACGGAAGGTGCAGAGGTACAAGGGAATGCGGTGTCCTTGTCAATAGGTAACTGAAGGCTAACATGCAGGTGCACAAAGCTATTCGGAAGGCTAATGGAATGTAAGTCTTCTTCACAAAAGGATTTAACCACAGGAACAGTGGAGTATTGCTTCAATTATATAGAAGCTTGGCTAGGCTGCACTGAGAATACTGTGCATTTTTAATTTCCTTACCTCAGGAAGAATATCATTCCCATAGACTGAGTGCAAAGAACATTCACCAGACTTGTTCATGAGAATGGTAGGTCTACTCTTTGAAGAAAGATTGAGCAAACTGGGCCTGTATTCTCCAGAGTTTTGAAGAATGAGAGGTGACCTCGATGAAGCCTATAAAATGCTTAAAGAGATGGACAGGGTACATGCGGATAAGACGTTTCTCCTGGATGGGGAGTCGAGAATCAGGGGGCACAATTTAAAAACAAGTGGATGCAATTTAGGACCGAGATGAGGAGAATTGTTTTTGCTAAAATAGTTGTGCATCGTTAGAATTCTATACCCCAAAGCACTATACAATATTTGAGTCATTGATTATGATTAAAGTAGAGATTGGGAATCAGAAATCTATCATTGTGGTACAGGGTTATGGCATTAGTGTGGGTAAAGGCATTGAAGTGATCTGTTAGCCACGATCATATTAAGTCATGGAGCAAGCTGGATGGACTGCATGGCCTATTCCTGTTCTTATGTTCCTAAGGCAATTAGCAAAAAAGAACACAGAAAGGGCAGGTGGCTGTGTGGGGAGTCGGATTTTTGGGAGGGTTGCATGGGGTTGGTGGCTGACATTTTTTATACAATGAGTTGTCCTCAGCTGGGATATGCTGCCTCAAAGGACAGTCAAAGGACAGGATAGTTCCACATTAACTTTCAAAAGGAACGTGTGTAAATACTGGCAGCAAAAAAAAACAGTGGATGTCAAGGCAAATAAGAGGGAAGAGTGGGATGAATTATTTAGCTCTTTCAAAGATCCAGCACACGCAGAATGGGTCAAACAGGCTCCTTCTATGTTGGATGGTTCTATGCAAATCTGGAAGGTTCTGTAGGGAGTGCAGGGTCTTTGATGCTAGATTGATATTTCTGTGCTCTGGTAAGGTAATGTCTAACACTCAAACAGTAAAAACAGAAATTCACCCCAAGCTGTGATATTTTAACAGAAATTAAAAACGCTAGATTCAGCCCAATGTTTTTGCAGCTCCTGATTTCATCTGATTGCATACTTAAGGGAAAGTTGAAAATATTTTCAGTTAGCAACGTCTTTGTTAAATGCAAACTTGTTTGAGATCCTTTGTAATGCATTACAGAAAGGGTTAGTTTACTCAAACATTTATGAATTAAAAACAGATATATTTTAACATAAAATGCAAAATACGTTTGACTTTTAACTGCCCTCTGGACGATTAGGGATGGGAAATAAATGATGGTGTTGTGATCCTGTGAATGAATAAAACAAGTAATTCAGAATTTATGACTTTATAAACAATATAAAGCATACATTGATATTGGGAATGCTAGCATTTGTGTACTTTTTAACTACACCATGGGTGGCACGGTGGCACAGTGGTTAGCACTGCTGCCTCACAGTGCCAGAGACCCGGGTTCAGTTCCAGCCTCAGGCGACTGACTGTGTGGAGTTTGCACATTCTCCCCGTGTCTGCGTGGGTTTCCTCTGGGTGCTCCGGTTTCCTCCCACAATCCAAAAATGTGCGGGTTAGGTGAATTGACCATGCTAATGGGCGGCACAGTGGCACAGTGGTTAGCACTGCTGCCTCACAGCGCCTGAGACCTGGGTTCAATTCCCGCCTCAGGCGACTGACTGTGTGGAGTTTGCACGTTCTCCCCGTGTATGCGTGGGTTTCCTCCGGGTGCTCCGGTTTCCTCCCACAGTCCAAAAGATGTGCAGGGTCAGGTGAATTGGCCATGCTAAATTGCCCGTAGTGTTAGGTAAGGGGTAAATGTAGGGGTATGGGTGGGTTTCGCTTCGGCGGGTCGGTGTGGACTTGTTGGGCCGAAGGGCCTGTTTCCACACTGTAATCTAATCTAATCTAATCTAAATTGCCTGTAGTGTTAGGTGAAGGGGTAAATGTAGGAGAATAGGTCTGGGTGGGTTGCGCTTTGGCGGGTCGGTGTGGACTTTGTTGGGCCGAAGGGCCTGCTTCCACACTGTAAGTAATCTAATATATAATTGTAGAGAAATGTAACTGTTGTCAACCCACATGGGTATATAATTATTCTATCAATATGAAAAGACAGTGTTAATTTTTTATTCAATTTAGGCCTTTGCTATCTGAAATGATCCGCCTGTGTTATGTGACAATACAGATCTATTGTTTTGAGACTTTCCCATGGGATATCTAGATCTTGACCAGTGATAGACGCAAATATATTATAATGTGTTTATCATGCTTCGCCTGGACCCATTTATAAAAATATAATATTATTCTGCAAATATACTACTCCTGCTCAAGGTTTAGATCTCCACGTTGGTTATGGTGGTTGGTTATTGCACATATTAATTTTGTGAGATATCACTTACAGAGGCAGTCAGTTTCACAGCAGTGCTGCAGGTTTACCTGTCCAGCTGCATTCACCCACTCCAAAACTAAGCACAAGCTGATTAGAGTCTGCCGTCTGGGATCAAAGCTCCTTGTAATTGTTTAAGTTTCAAGAAACAATCCAATGAGGAAATGAAAAGTAGGATTATTTGTGGTTCCAAGCCATGTGGTATTTTCCTTCATTAGACCCTTTTGACTTAGATTCACAGTCTTCCATTCAACATTAACATTGAAAGATAAAACTACACCAGTCTTAAAATGATTATCCATCAGACTGCAGGGCTGGGCTTCATATAATTTTGAATCAAATTGAATTCATAATTTGTCAAGAAATATTAAATGATAACCATCAAGAGCACAAGTTAGTGCATGAAGGATTGATTATCCTTAATTAAAATCATAGAATCCCTGCAGTAAAGAAAGCGGCCATTCGGTCCATCAAGTCTGAACCAACCCAGACCCAGTCCTCTGCCTGTAACCCTGTACTTTACCATGGCTAATCCACCTAACCTGCAAGTCTTTGGACTATGGGAGAAAACCAGAGCCAAGAATGTAGCGCTGGGAAAGCACAGCTAGTCAGATAGCATCCAAGGAGCATAAAATCGATGTTTCAGGCAAAAGCCCTTCATCAGGAAACCAGAGAAACCCACATGGGGAGAATGCGCAGACTCCACACTGACAGTCAGTCAGTCACCCAAGTCTGGAAGCGAACCTGCGTCCGTAGCACTGTAAAGCAGCAGTGCTAACCACTGAGCCATTGTGTTTTCCATTCTTTTTCAAATGTATTTATAAAGGATGATCCAATAAACTCAGCCTACCCAAGTTCCACGGCAGCTTCTAAAAGTGCTGTTTGAGAAGTTGTGGCAGCATGATACAAATAAAAAGCACATTATTTATCAAAGCTAGCATTTAAATTAATAATATTATTGTAGTGTGACTATGATTAAGTAAAGCAGATATAGTGGTGAGTGCAAGCAAAGTATTCTTTATTCACTTATTTGAAATCTACACTGTTTAAAGAAGTCCAATTTGTCACAGACTTGTTATCATGTTCACTGATTGAAGAAGTCATCAATGGATCCAAGTTTGAGTAGACAAAGTAAACAAAACATTTAACATTCAAAGAATGTAGTGCCAAGCTGTCTTATTTTTTAATATTACAGGATCAATGTATCTTGTTCCTGTAATATTACAGGATCAATAATCTTATTCATCAACCATGCTTTTGCCAACTCTTTGAAAGAGCCATCTCGGTAGCCTCCACCATCCACCTCTCCCTGATTAAGATGGCGGCCATGAGTAGGCAGCGTCCAGAGTCATAAGCCCTGGGCTTGTCCGTTCCACACCGCTTTTCCTTACCCATCTTCTTCTCTTTTCTTTTCTCAACTGTAATGTTGAACTTTTGACTTATTTCTTTATTTTTCTATTTTAAACCTAAGATTTTGTACCCAGGTACCTTTGTACCTGAGATGGCAATGGGACTTGGCGATTTTGTAAACTTTTCACCGTATCCTTGTATCCCTACACTTGAGTACATATGACAATAAACCTAATTCTAATGCCACTTCCCATAGCTTTTCAAATATTTCTCTTCCATGCATTTATCCAATTCACTTTTCAGAGTCAAATTTGGACCTGCTTCCTGCCAGTGCATTCCAGATCACAACTACTCACTGAATAAAAACATTTCTCATCCTCATTCCTCTATTTTGACAATTATATTGAACCTGTGTTCCTCTGGTTACAAATCCTTCTGCCACTGGAAACAGTTTCTCCTTATTTACTGAAACAAAAACCTTCATACAATAAAAACAGAAAGGCAACTCTAATTTATAAACACACAACTGTATATTATTTTTATAAATTTCACTTCCTCCAGCACGTTGTGGATTTTTAATCCTTTGTTCCAAACTTAAAGATGCCAGAAATTTTACTATGACAATATTGACTGCATGCACAGAGAAGGTTAAAGCTTCTGGACTATTCACCTGCTTGATAAGAATGGTCTTTATTTTTAAAAATGTAAACATTTAAAATTAAATGTAGCTTAAGGATAATAACTTGCAATGGTTTGAATGTAAATAAAACTGAACAAGAGGGACAGTGATGAGAGCATTTCACATTCTCCAACTCAGTTCCAGAAAAAAACTGCAGGGCAGAGTCTTGTGGAGGTGATAGGGGTGTTAGTCTCTCGCCTAAGAAGCTGGTGAGAACTCTGTAGTAATCTTGCAACAAGGATGCCTCATCTTGGGCCCCTCAGGTACTTGACAGACCAACAGACCTCCTTCCTGGGGTCAGAGACCCTGAGGTTAAAAGACCACCCCCTCCCCCATGAACTGCCAGCCAAGCAGAGATGGTGACTGCTGTTGTCATGACACCCACCCAAGACCTGATGTCTTGGATGGAGCCAGGTGGACAGGTGACTGATGTCAGGGTGGGTTTTGTGCAGTGTTGTAGAGGAGGGGAGATTTTAGGAAGGGTCAGCTGTAGGGGCAGGAGTTTGGATCTCAGATGTCTCCCACATCCCTTTCGAAATTCTGGAACCCTCAATCAGTTGGTGAGTGCCTTTGAACAAGGGTCTGTCCTACCCCTACCCCTCCCCCTCCCCCCATGCCACCATAGGTCCCATTAACCAAAATGCCATGGTGAGCCCTCCAGATCTCCAATGGTTATGACCAGTAGTGGGCACGATTCGGCCCTTACCTTCTTCCTTGGTACTTAAGACATGAAGCCCATCAGTGTGCTTGCCTACCATGGACCCAATCAAGGTGAACACAGGAGGGCAGTGGCGTCCCTACCTGGTACCATCCCACTTGACTAAACACCACTGCCATGAGAGGAAGCACATGATTTCACCCTTGGAGTTGTACAAATAAATAAATCAGTGGTAGTGAGACAAATCTGAACCAATGTTACACCAATGTTGGATACAAAATGGGAGGAGATAGGCTGTCTTGATTTAATGCAATGTTTAACAAAATGCATTTTAATAAGTGAAAAATATAGTGAGTTCGAATCAAACTTTTCCAAAAGGAAATTTTAGGGTGCACTGTTGCTTTAAAGCATCCAGTGATGAAGTTCGTACAAAACCTGGAGGAGCTTACACAACTTATCCTTTGATTGGAATTCCTTTCTTCCTCTGAATTATGAACTCATCAAGTCTGTCTCTTTGTGTAACATTAAAACCCACTGATTCACTTTGATTGAAATCTCATATGATACAAAGAATTTCTTGAATTAAAAATTCCCCTTATGGAACTTCATGTGAATTTCCCGGAATTTGTTAGAAGAAATATTGGTAGTAGTA
This sequence comes from Chiloscyllium plagiosum, assembly GCF_004010195.1. Lineage (NCBI taxonomy): Eukaryota > Metazoa > Chordata > Chondrichthyes > Orectolobiformes > Hemiscylliidae > Chiloscyllium > Chiloscyllium plagiosum. Next base: position 15,419,376 of record NC_057715.1, read on the forward strand.
AAACCAAGGATTTTGAGTTCTTTTGAGTGTAAATTCAGGCCACTTAATGTTAATTGCTTTCTTATCAGAGAAAAAAAGATAAATCATGGACATGAGATCTTAGTCTCAAAAGTCCACAGCCATAGAGCCATACACAAACAGACCTTTTGGCCCACCATGTCTATACCAGTCAACAAACAGCAAAGTACGCTAGTCAGGTTTACCTGCACTTGACCCATAGCTTTCTATGACTCAGCATTATAAGTATGCATCCACATGCTTCTTAAATGTTGCAAACGTACCTGCCTGCACCACTCTGTCAGGCAGCACATTCCATATTTCTACACCCCTCTGCGTGAAAATTATTTTTCTTTGATCTCCTGTAAACTGCTTGCACCTTACCTTAAACCTTCTCCAGTGCAATCACATCATTCCAGTAGTGTGGCAAGCAGAACTGCACATTCCATCTGTGGCTTAACCAACATTGTAAAACGTTGTAACAAGACTTCCTTAATTCTGTATTCTATACCCAGGTAATGAAGGTAAGTATCCCGTAGGCCTTCTTCACCACCCTATCTACCTGTGCTAACACGTTCAGGGACCTATAGACTTCTATACCACTGTCCCTTTGTTCCCTAGGGACCTACCATTCATTGTGTATATTTTTCCCTTATTAGACCTCAATGCATCACGTTGCACTTCTCATGATTAAATTCCATCTGCCATTGCTCTGCCCAATTTGCCAACTTATCAGTATCAAACTGCAGCCTTAGGCCACCCTCCTCATTATCAACAACACCCCAATTTTATGTCATCTGCAAATTTATTAATCATTAGTTCTACATTCACATCCAAGTCATTAATATACAGAACAAACAGCAAAGGTCTCAGCACCAAACCCTATGGGACACTGCTGATCACTGGCTTTCAATCACAAAAAGAACTCTCCACCCTAACCTTTTGCCTCCTATTTGCAAGCCAGTTTGGATCCAGTTTGCCAACATGCCTTGGATCCCATGGAATCTTACCTTTTGGACTAACCTTCCATGTGGGATCTCGTCAAAGGCCTTACTGAAAGTTCATGTAAACCACATGAACGGCATTATCTTCAACAGTGTATTTAGTCACCTTTTCAAAAAACTCAGATAAATTAATCAGACAGGATCTCTCTCTAACAAATCCATGTTGACTATCCTTGATCAATCCCTATCTTTCCAAGTAATGATGAATTCTGTCCTTCAAAATTTTTACAATAATTTCCCGATCACTAACATCAAACTAACAGGTCTATAATTACCTGGCTATCCCTGCTGCCCATCTTGAACAAAGGAACCACACGAGCTATTCTCCAGTTTCCTATGGCCAGAAAAGTATTAAATGTAATCAACCAGGGTTCCAGCAATCACCTCCCTTGCCTCCCGTAATTGCCTGGGATTTATCCACCTTTACACTTGCAAAAGCATTGAATACCTCCTCCTTATTAAATATAATGTGTTATAGAACCTCACCAGCCCAACTATTATCCCTGGCTACAATGTAAATACAGATGAGATCAGATAAAACTCTCACCCATGTCCACTAGCTCCACGCACAAGTTTCCCCTTTGATCTCTTTACTCTTACTCTGGTAATCCTCTTACTCTTAATATACTTAGAAATGGCCTTGGGATTTTCCTTGATCCCATTTGCCAAAGATACTTTGTCGCCACTCTAAGCTCTTCAATTTCCTTTTTAGGCAACCACACACTTTCTGTGCAAGTTTTGTGAAGGTTTGTAACTCAGGTTGAGGTTTAGGATGCAGGTTTGCTCGCTGAGCTGTAGGTTTGATATCAGACGTTTCATTACCTGGCTAGGTAATATCATCGGTGGCGACCTCCAAGTGAAGCGAAGCTGATGTCTCCTGCTTTCTATTTATACCTTGCTCCTGGATGGGGTTCCTGGGGTTTGTGGTGATGTCATTTCCTGTTCATTTTTTGAGGGGTTGATAGATGGCATCTAGATCTATGTGTTTGTTTATGGCGTTGTGGTTGGAGTTCCAGGCCTCTAGGAATTCTCTGGCATGTCTTTGCTTAGCCTGTCCCAGGATAGATGTGTTGTCCCAGTCGAAATGGTGGTTTTTTTCATCCGTGTGTAGGGCTACGAGGGAGAGAGGATCGTATCTTTTTGTGGCTAGCTGGTGTTCGTGTATCCTGGTGGCTAACTTTCTTCCTGTTTGTCCAATGTAGTGTTTGTGGCAGTCCTTGCATGGAATTTTGTAGATGACTTTGGTTTTGTCCATGGGATGTACTGGGTCTTTTAAGTTTGTTAGTTTTTGTTTGAGAGTGTTGGTGGGTTTGTGTGCTACTCGGATTCCAAGGGGTCTTAGTAGTCTGGCTGTCATTTCTGAAACTTCTTTGGTGTATGGTAAGGTGGTTAGGGTTTCTGGCTGTGTTTGGTCTGCTTGTCGTGGTTTGTTCTTGAGGAAACCCATGGACAAAACCAACGTCATCTACAAAATTCCATGCAAGGACTACCACAAACACTACGTAGGACAAACAGGAAAACGTTAGCCACCAGGATACACGAACACCAGCTAGCCACAAAAAGACACGACCCTCTCTCCCTCGTAGCCCTACACACGGATGAAAAAACCACCATTTCGACGGGGACAACACATCTATCCTGGGACAGGCTAAGCAAAGACATGCCAGAGAATTCCTAGAGGCCTGGCACTCCAATCACAACGCCATAAACAAACACATAGATCTAGATGCATTCTATCAACCCCTCAAAAATCGAACAGGAAATGACATCACCACAAACCCCAGGAACCCCATCCAGGAGCAAGATATAAATAGAAAGCAGGAGACAACAGCTTCGTTTCACTTGGAGGTCGCCACTGAAGATGTTACCTAGCCAGATAATGAAACGCCTGGATATCAAACCTACAGCTCAGCGAGCAAACCTACACCCTAAACATTTTCTGTGTACTTTTGAAGGGCTGCCCATATTTTTAATGTACTGTACCTACCATATGCTTCCTTCTTTCTCTCTATCGATGTCTTTGACATCCAAGGCTCCTTGGACTTGCTGCCTTCACCCTTCACTGTTAGAGGAACACTCCAGCCCGAATTCTCACTATACTACTTTAAACAGACTTCCACTTTCCAAATGTTGATCTATCTGCACATAGCTGCCCCCAGTTTATGGTTGCCAGCTCCTGTCTAATGACATTGAAACCGGCCTTCTCCCACGATAGATAATTAACTTATGTGCTATCCTTTCCAGAATTACCTTGAAATTTAGTCTTATGGTCACTATCCCAAAAATGCTCATCCATCTGATAATTTAACCACTTGTCCGGCTTCATTCCCTCGGACTATGTCTAGCACTGCTCCATCTCTAATGGCACAAAAAGGTCTCCTGGGTGCACTTTTAAAAATTCCATCCCATCTGATTCTTTCACACGAAGGCGATCCCAATGAATGTTCTTCTGATTTGTGAGGGTTGGTTAGCTTGGTTGGCCAAATGGCTGAACTGTGTTGCAGAAAGCCAGTGGTATGGGTTTAATCCCCATGTTGGCTGTGGTGGTTCAAGAATCCCTGCCTCCTCACCTTGTGCCCCAGGCTAGTGGAAATGCTGTCACACTGTTTATCATGCACCTTAAGCCATAGATACTCAACTGTCACTCCCTCTCTCTCGAAGAGAGTGTAATATTGAAAGCTAATTATCTAACCTTCTGATAGGTTTTGCTAAACCTGTATCGAACCATGGTCCAATGACTCTTGAATTGCTCCTTCTGATCTACCTACGTGTTACAAGTTGACTTAGGGACACTAAAGAAAGTGCTCAAAAAAAAAGCACTAGGATAATACTGGAGCTAGCAGGTCATAATTATCAGGAAAGTTGAACAAGCAGGGGCCCTTTTTCCTAGAGGAAAGAGAAAGGTGAGGAGTGACTTGATCAAAGAATTTAAAATTCTGAGGAAACCTTTAATGGGTGTAATTAGAGAAGATGGTTCCAATAGTGGGAAATATCAAAACGAGAGAGTATAAGTGCCAGATAGTCGTTAATACACCCAGTAGGGAATTCAGGAGAAATGTAATTCCCCAGACAGTGATGAGAATATGGAACTCACTACGTCATCAGTCAGTGAAGTGAATGGTGTCGATGCGTTTAAGAAGAGGCTGAACAAACACATGAGAAAGAAAGGATGAAAAGGATGTGCTGATAAAATTGAAATAGGAGGCTCGCGTGGAGTATGAACTCTGGAATGGACCAGCTAGGCTAAATAGCTAATTTCTGTGTTGTAGTTTCAATGGGAATGTGATGGAACCATCAGAAGTTTGACAGAGACAGGGACGTACCTGGTGTTTTTGCCTGGACTTAAGAGTGAGGAGGCCTTTCATTCCAAGCTCTGCAGGTATAGGTGGAGTTGATGATTACACAGGTGGTATTGGCTCCCTCATCTCTTTATCAAAATAAAAGATTTCTATTTGTAACTGGAGGGCTTGCCTTAGGCATGGGGAGGGGCTGATATTTGGGCATTTCTGGTTGTACTGTCCCAGAGCAACAAGACACATACCTCAGACTACTGCCTGTAGAAGGAATCACCCTGATTGGGAATCTAATGATCTAGGTGCGCCATTTGATGTCAATCAAGAGTTTCGCTTCCCCAGACCTCATAACCTTTGTCGACTGTGGGAAGGTCCACACACTTTCCCCATGTTACACTCACTAACCTTATGGAACTTCAACTTTCTTTCATTTTAAACTTTAATTTTTAAATAAGGTAAAGGGATTTATTTCTTGTTGTAACACTTCACCATGCAATTTAAAAGATTCATTTATATTCATTTACTACATATTCTTTAACAAATAATAGTATGTTGCTCCTAAAATTGCAATTAAGTGTTTATTAAAACAGTATGGAGAACAGCTTTTAGCAATGATTTTTGATTCGGGCCCATTTCTAAATCATTCATAAATGCATTAAATTTAGTAAGAATTATGTGGAAAATTGCTTTATGTATTTGGTGTATTTGTTGCATCAAGATCATTGCAGACGTTCTTACAGTAATGCTTCTGACAAGTTGTTTTAGCTAGCCCAAACAACCTGCTCAGACATGTTGCAGAATGACAGAGCATTGTCCTTTCAGTCATGGAGCCAGACCAGGCAGAGGAACAGTGTCCTCTATGTTTAGGGCCAAATGTGCAACAGGGAAAGGAGCCACTTGGCTCATTGTGCTCACGGTGTCTCTTCACTAGCATAAAATCATTGAGTCATTCAGCACAGAAGCAGACTCTTCAGTCCAACCAGTCCATGCTGACCAGGATCCCAAACCAAACTAGTCCCACCTCCAAACGTTCCTTATTCATGTACTTATCTCAATATCTTTAAAATGTTGTAACTGTACTCGCATCCACCGCTTCCTGTCTAATTTCATTCCACACATGAACCACTCTCTGTATAAAAAAATGCCCCTTTTGACTTCTTTAAATCTTCTCCTCTCTCATTAAAAATATGCCCCGAGTCTTGAAATCCCCTACCCTAGGGAAAATGCAGCTGCCATTCACATTATCTATACTCCTCATGATTTGATAAACCTGTATGCAGTCACCCTTCCACCTCCTCATGTTCTAATGAAAAATGTCCCAGCCTATCCAGTCTCTCCTTAGAGCTTTTCAATCTATCCTATTTTGCTCCCTTTTCCCCCATACCCCTGAAATATTATCTTCCTTTACAAGTATTTATCCTTGTGGAAGTTATTTGTGAGTCTGCTTCCACACCCTCCCCCCTTTCAGACAATGCATTCCAGATCAAAACCATTCACTGTATATTAACAAAAAGCTTCAGTTTCTTTTTTTCGCCAATTTTATAAGTTTGTGACATCTTATTATTGGCCCTCTTGTCATTGGAAACAGTTTCTTTTTTATTTATTCTATCAAAACTATTCAAACTTTGAACGTCTTTTAAGTCTTTTCTTAACCTTCTCTGCCCCATTGACAATCCATCCAGCTTTCCCATTCTCTTCAGAATGTGAAGTCCCTCATCCCTAACATAATTCTGGCCAATTTATACTGCATCCTCTCCAATGTCTTTGCTAATGACAGATAAGTCTGAAAATGGTTTTGAGTGGCTCAATGTAACTGGCAGCAGAACTAATGTTTAGTAGAAAAGGAATCACCAATTTTGTGACCTTGCCTTTGAGAAGAATTGTTGGGTTATTGTGGAAATGCAACTATGAGACTGGTGCAGTGAGTGTGACTCTCAACCAGAACCTTCACCTGTTTTTCAGATTCTCAGCTCAAGGGTATAGTGACCAGGTTATATTGCAGGCAAGGCTTCTACTTGCAGATGAACTCTGATGGAGCTGTTGATGGAACAAAAGATGACAGCAGTAATTCCAGTAAGTGTTAACTTTATTTCAATCTAACAATAACTGAAGTATTTTGTTGATTGTAAAGCAATTTGATAGGTCCTGAGACTGTGAAAAGTGCTGTGCAAATTTGAATGTTTTTGATTTTTGAACTTAAACTGTTTGCCCTCTTGGGTAACAAGGTAGACTTATGTTTGGAAGCCCAGATTGACATACCTAGGCATGACTAAGAGCAACCATTGTTCCCTGTGATTCAGTACAAAGGAGTTTTGGGAATGGGACAACTCCTCTTAAGATGGTCAGATGGCCTGTTCCCTTGAACGTCCATCATTCCTTTCAAGTAATGACAAATGAGGAAAAACCAGTCCTGGCACACAGGGCACTTTGACAAAGAAGAAAATTGCCTCATACAATGGATGAAATTGAATGCTAACCCCCTCTCAGGTGGGGACTGGGAAGCAGGGTGGGTGAGGGTGATTGGAGTTGAGAGTGTGATGCTGGAAAAGCACGGCAGATCAAGCAGCATCTGAGGAGCAGCAGAATCAACATTTCAGGCCTAAGGCCTTCATTAGGGTGAGGGTGATTGTTGATTGAGGCATGGTGGCACCAGGTGGAGAGCCTGACTTCCACCAAGGTGTTGGGAAAGATTGGCTTTCTCACCCATAGACGAATTAAGACCTATTTAAGTGCCTCATCTTGCCACCAGTTGTACTCCAGCAATGGTGAGCAGGGGGAGACTGGCGTGCCACACGTGGGATGACCCTTTCCTGCTCAGGCATCCTATGCCCATTGCATACCCACACCGGGGGCAAGGGCCATCTCTTTGGGTAGACATCTCTCTGTGATCCACATCAAGACCCTTGCCTCCATCATCTCCACCACACCGTTGCCAGGGCTTGCTGGCTAACCTTGAAGAGCCAGGCCCACTTTACTGGTTTATGAGACCTTCCAGGCAGCTCCAGATTCCAGGCCTGGTGCTCTCTCAGCTGTAGCCGCTACTCCCAATGACACTGGTGGGCCTGAAGAGTTACCAGCTCCTCATTGGCTGACAGCCATTGAAGGCAGGATCCCATCCTTGAAGACCCAGCAAATGTGACCACGTGCAGGATTTAAACTTAATCCCACTGGGAATCATAGAAATAGCCACAACTGGATTGCAGCCATTTTTCCTACTGATGGATGGGCCAGTGTTGCAACCACGAAATTCCAACCAATTAGACAATGGACTAATAATTCAGAGGAGAAAGTGAGGACTGCAGATGCTGGAGATCAGAGTCAAAACGTGTGGTGCTGGAAAAGCACAGCAAGTCAGGCAGCATCCAAGGAGCAGGAGAATCAACGTTTTGGGCATAAGCCCTTCATCAGGAATGTTGGACTGGGGTCCTTAGGGGGCTGAGAGATAAATGGGAGGGGGGTGGGGCTGGGAAGAAGGTAGCTTGGAAGGTAAGATTTAAGACCTGGGGGTTGCAGCGAGGGACAGACTCACTGAGATCCTTGTGCATCTGCAGTCCTCACTTTCTCCTCGTCATTATAACCTGACTGTGAAGCCTCTTCCAAGAATGCCCACCTTGAAGATGTTCACCTCCTCTGTCTACAAGGACCTCAGTGAGTCTCTCTCTCTCTCTCTCTCTCTCTCACTGCATCCCCCAGGTCTTACCTATCGCCATCCAAGCTACCTTCCCTCCACCCCAAACGCCCCTCCCATTTAGCTCTCAGCCCCCTTGGGCCATCCCCACATTCCTGATGAAGGACTTATGCCTGAAATGTCAACTGTCCTCTCCTCGGATGCTGCCAGACCTGTTGTGCTTTTCCCGTGCCACATGTTTTGATGAATAATTCAGAGGTACAGACTAAAGCTCTGGGGCCTTGGGTTCAAATCGCACCACAGCATTTAGTAAACTTTAAGTCAATAGATATGAACTGGAATTGAAAGGCAGTCTGAGGGGCAGTGATGACAACTACTGTTGGTTATCTTAAAAAACCCCAACTAATTCAAATATGTCCTTTAGGAAAAGAAATCTGCCATCCTTTCCTCATCTGACCTACACGTGACTCCTGACCTACAGTAAAGCAGTTGAATCTAACTGCCCATTAAAATTGCTTAGCAGGTCAATCATAGAATCCCTGCAGTGTGGAAGCAGGCCATTCAGCCCACCAAGTCCACACTGACCCTCCAAAGATCATCCCAACCAGACCTTCCCCCCAGCCCTATCACGGTTACCCTACATTTCCAGTGACTAATCCACCTAGCTTTCATCTCTCTGGACACTATGGGCAATTTAGCATGGCCAGTCCATCTAACCTGCACGTCTTTGGACTGGGGGGGGGGAACCCACGCACACAGGTGCAAACTCCATACAGACAATCGCCCGAAGTTAGAATCAAGCCTGGGTCCCTGGCGCTGTCAGGCAGTGGTGCTAGCCACTGTGTCACTTCAAATCAGTGCAAGCCAACTGGGGATGAGCATAAAATACTGGCTTTGTCGACCATACCCACATCCCATGAAGGGCTAACATTTTAAAATTGGATAAATAAATATATATTTTCCTGAGATGTTAGTGACGGACCTTTTCCTTGAACAGCTGTGATCTTTGCACGAAAGTGAATTGGTGCACTCATACTCCCTTCGAATCAAACATGGGCCCAGACTGGCTAAGGACATCAATCTTCCTTCCCTAAAAGACATTAATGAATCTGTTGGGTTTTGACAAATCCGACAGCTTCATACTGATACTGTTAATCTTACAGATGTGTGAGCTGAATTCTAAAACTATTGTGGTGAGATTTTGTACTATATTCTTTAAGTCTGTGGGTTACTAGTATGGTAACATTACCTTTCCTTTTGCTGGAAAAATTGTACGCATTCTTCCAAAAACTTCCATCACAGTGCAATTTCCAGCAGAAAAAAAAGAAATTCCACATACAAATTTAGTTGAACGATTTTGTGACTTCAGCCTGACCCTGTGTGACCTCAGTATAGAGCAGATGTGACACAATTTGTGTACAATAATACACTGAAATGAAGAATGAAATGAGAGGAGCTGCATTTAATGTGGATGTTTATTTCTGTTGCTTGTCAGGAGCAATGATTGACAACTCAGTGTGTTTTGCAGTGTAACTATGTGGTGTTTCATTTTAGCACAAGGCAGACCACAAAATAAAGAAAAAATGAGCTTCCAATATAAATCTTGCAGTGTCCAGTGACAGAAAACTACTTTCTCAAATGCACTCTCTCCCTCTGCACACACATAGAAACCTTCACACATTCATACACACAAACTCACACATACTCACATCCCTGCACTCACTCTCTCACACACACACTTTCACATTTCCACGTTCTGTCTCTCACACAAACTCTCACATGCAGGCACACTCCCACACTCTGTCTCACACGCACACAAATGTATGCACACTTTCACATTCCCACACAGACATATACACATTTAGATTCTCATGCACACACGCACATTTATGTTCTCACAATAAATGTATATACAATCACACACACATTCACATACACAGTCCCAGGCACTCTCACATTCATTCCCATGATTTGCATAAACATAGTATGCAAGTACAGCAAGTGATTATGAGAGCAATGGAAGGTTTATTGCAAATAGAATGGAATATGATAATATGAAAGTTTTGCTAGAATTGTACACAGCATTAGGGAGACCATGTATCGATATTATGTGCAGTTTTGGTATCTTTATTTTTTAAAACCGATCCGATTGTATTAAAAACAGTTCAGAGAAGATTGACTTGACTCATACCTGGGATAAAGGCCTTATCTTATGAAGAGAATTTGATCAGGTTATTTCCATATCTATTGAATAATAGAATCCCTACAATGCAGAAAGAGACCACCTGGCCCACAGACTTCTGAAGAGCATCCCACCCAGACCCACCCCATAATCCTGTATGGGGTTAGCCATCGCTTACCCATCTAAAGTGCACATCCCTGGACATGGTGGGGCAATTTTTAGTATGGACAATCCATCTAACCTGAATATCTTTGGAGTGTGGATGGAAACCAGAGCAAACCCACGCAGACACGGGGAGAATGTGCAAACTCCACACAGACAGTCACCCGAGGCTGGAATCAAACCCAAGTCTCTGGTGCTGTGGGGCAGCAGTGCTAACCACCGAGCCACCTATTGAAGTTTAGATGAATGACAGATGATCTTATTAAAGCTTATAAGATCCTGAGGGTATGGATGCAGAGAACTGGAGGATATGTAAGGAGATTAAAACTAGTTTAAGGAAAAGCGATCTCCTGTTTAAGAGAGAGAGATGAGCAGATTTGTTTTTGGGAGAGGGTCATTAAAGAGTGGAATTCTCTGCACCAGAAGGTTCAGAAGGTTTTGTTAGATTTTTGATAGAAAAGGCAGTGCAGGTTTACGGACTACAGGGTGCAGACAGGAAAATCAATTGGAGAGCTCAACCAGATCAGCCATGATCTTGTTCAATGGCAGGGGAAGCTTGAAGGGCTCAAAGGTATCCTCCTGCTCCCAAATCCTCCATTCTTTCACTCTCAGACTCACACACACAGACACAAACACACTCATAGAGACACACACACAGACAGAGCGAGACACACAGACACACTCATACAGACAGACACACAGACGCAGAGGCACACAGATACAGACACACACACAAACAGAGAGAGACACACAGATGCAACAGAGACACACAAACACAGACACACTCATACAAACACAGACACACAGACACACTCATACAGACACAGACACACAGGCACAGACACACTCATACGGACACACACAGACAGAGAGATACAAAGACCTAGACAGAGGTCCACAGACACACACATGCAGCTACAGACACATTCATATAGACACACACATAGACACAGAGACACGCACAGACATAGACACACTCATACAGATACACAGACAGAGACACACTGACACACATAGAGACACTGACATACACACACACATATAAACAGACACAGAGGCACATAGAAGAGCCACATGCCCACATACACAGACACGCTGTCAAACAAACACAAGACTCAGTAACAGATGTGCAGATGAACATGCATATATTCTGATAAAAATTCAAACTCATCAAAACTCATACACAGTATATTAAAATATTGTTGCCATTGCTTCTTCTCCCAATGACTTAATATCTGTCTGTTTCTCCACACTCCTTCTAATCTCTTTTCCCATGTACTCTGTGTAGACTGTGTGGTATTGAACACCTCCCTCAAATTCACTTTCAAACTTTTCTCCTCCAAAGTGAACATCCCTACCTCCTTCCATCTATCCACATAGCCATCTCCACAAGTTTCTCATTCTTGAACCATTCCTGTGAATCTTGCATCACCTCTAAAGTCTTCAAATCCTTTTTAAAATGTTGTGCTCCAAAATTAGAGTCAATACCAAGGAGTCAATCCTTGTTTTTGTACTCTGTGCCTATATTCATAAAGCTTAGGATCCAGCATGCATTTTTAACAACTTACTCAACCTGCCTTGCCACCTTTAATGATTTGTGCCCGCATATCCCAGATATCTCTCCTGTTGCAACCAAACAAAAGTAAAATCTGGAATCTGAAATAGAAACAGGAAATGCTGGGAATGCTTAGCATGTCAGGCAGAATCAGTGAAGAGAAACAATGATAATAACTCAAGTCGATAATGACCCTTCATCTCCTCTGTTCGTATATTCTCTTTAGAATTGGATCCTCCAGATTATATTGCCTTTCCTCAATCTTCATTCCAAAATGCAAGCAATTATCCCTTCACAGTTCTGTACAGTAAATACAACATGTGTTCACCTGTTCTACCAGCCTATCTGTGTTCTTTTGAAGTCTAATAAGAACCCCCACCTGATTCACCACACTTCCAAGTGCTTCAAGTTTTGAATCGTGCCCACCACACCCAGGTTTAAATCATTAATACATGTTAAAAGGATTAGTAGTCTTAATACCCATTCCTGGGGAATTAGCTCTGGCTGACACACCAAATTATCTAAAGGCATGGCAAGACAAGGCATTGATAGTGTGAGCATGTAGGTAGGTGTTAGGTGAGTGAGCACTTAGCGAGTAAGTGACCAACCCTGAGATGCAGACTGATTGAATTCGAGAGCTGGGTGCCTGTCCATACATTCAGAGTGTCCATGCAGCAGCCCTTCAATGCTAGTTGTGGTGCACCCTGAAATGCTAGTCCTGCAGATGGCTAGGAAAGTATTGTTGTGACACATTGGCAAACTTCAGTTGCCAGTGTCTGTGGATGAGGGAAGTGTGAGGCTGGGTGCCTGTGGTTTGTGCCCTGAATTATTATTGTCTGAAGAGGCAATATGGAGGCTCTTTGCCACCTGAAGCCACCGAGTACCTGCTGTGACATCCATGTTGCAAATTATCGACATCTGATTTACTCGGTGGGCTTGGTAAGGTGAGAAACTGAATATTAATGAGGCGGGTTTTGCAGTCGGTGAAGTGGTTATCAAGCAATAATCCCCTTTAATTGGCCAATTGCTATTGCCGATGAGAAACTTGCCACGACCCCAACGGATGCAAAGAAGGTGCAGCAAGTTACTACTGAAGCCAGACTTCTGTGCAATTCTGCCACAAATCTCACCACAGCCAGGTCAATCACTCCCTGTAAGATTCCATCCAATGGGTATTATGGTTTATAAAAAACAAATGAATGCAGATGCTGTAAATTAGAAACAGAGGTTGCTGGAAAAGCTCAGCAGATCTGGCAGCATCTGTGAAGAGAAATCATTTTGGGGCTGGAAACCCTTCCTTCGAAAAATGTACTATGAGCTCAGTGCTATGACTCCATCAGTTTTTGTTTTGCTTCCAGTGCTCTGAGTTAAGATGGAGTCTGAGACCTTTATACCTCCTAAACACATGTTTTGATGTGATGAACATGTCTCTTAAAGTTATACTGAAATAAAAAAAATCCCAAAGATTAAAGAATTATCCTAAATGGATATTCCTGTTTGTGCATAGCTGCATGTTGTCAATTTGATAATTATATAAATGGGTAAAAATAGAGTTTACGTGATTTACGATTCAAAATGAAATATTATACTTTGGAGATTTGACAACTGATTTAGTGATTGCTTATCCATCTGGAGAGGTGCATGTTTTTTTTGTTGGTTCTCTTACTGCTGTTTACTGTCACTTCAGCATCACCACATAATCATCATGCCAGTGTTTTCTTCCTCACTCTTCTTGGGCGTGTTTGGCATGTCATACATTGGTCTGTGCTGGCTTCTGTACCTTCACACTGTAAAACCATGATCATGTATAATCTGGGCTGGTTACAAGTTCTAGAAATCTTTGCTGGTATCACACAATTTGTAAATTTTTGCTTTAGAATTTGTGTGTCTAAATCATACTCTCTGTCCACTGAGCAGTTGTGGTTGTTCTGTATCCGTTCACTCATTGTGTATCCCTTCAATTCTCCTCAGTCTTTGAAAAAGAGTGCTCAGAGAATTGGTTGCCGGGCAAGGTCCCTTGCATTTGGTTTCTGAACATGCGTTGTACTCGGGATGGTAGTCCCTTCTCTGGTGCTGTGCAAAAATGCAGCAATGCGATGCTTGACACTTGCCTGATTATTGGTTTGATGGAAGGTACCACACATTCTGCTCAACAATTTGAGCATGGATAGTGGCACTACAATGTGCTAGGTCATTCCCCGTTTAACATACATGTCTTGAAATGGTTTGCCAGTGAACTGCGATCTGTTGTCCGAACTTTCCATTCTGGGATATCAAATAAACTGAAAGGAATGGTTGCACTCACTGTGATGCTAATTTGTCAAACATTGGGAAACTTGAAGTTGTTACCTCCATCCAAGGAATACTTGCGTGGATGTAGGGAATCACTTCACTGCTGGGGTTGTTAGGTTTTACATGCCTCATATGCATCCATGAGCCATTGAGTTGTAGGGTCATACAGCATGGAAACAGATCCTTCGGAATACCCTGCATCCCTAACCAGTATTCCGATTCATGCTCCAGTAGTCTTGTACATTCAATGTCTATCTGTCCATGTATAACATAGACATGATATCCTGGGATAATACTTTCGATACTAGGATTTGTTTGCCCTTCAAAATGATTCATCATGATATACCAGATTTATCTCTGTATGGCCAAAGTGTACAAATATTCTCAAATCCTTCTTTAATCCTATCAGGCAACCCATGGATAACAATTTTTTACAATTCTGTCGTCACTCAACTTCAGCAGTGTTGCTGATTGTTCACATTCACTCTGGTCAAAGTATAACATCTTCAACTTTGTAATCTGGATTGTTAATGTGTAGTTCAAAATGAATTTCTTGGTCTTTGTATGGGTTGGGTAATCTGCACAATGTGTGAAGCATAATCATTTTTCTAGCTAGCTTGTGCCATTTTCAAAGTCACATCCTTCCACCATCCAAACATGCTATGAGTTAAGGTGACGTCTGAGCTCTTTATATTTTTCAGGTCACATTCCATGATGCAGTAATAATATCAAGAGCAGCTCTCTTAAAGCATACTGATGTGACTGTCTGAGACATAACATAACAGCAATGACCATCTCCTACTAGACAGAATCCAATCATCTGTCCTTGACTTTCAACAGCATTACCATCACTGAAACTGGCACTATTAATATTGTGGTATCACCATTGACCAGAACCTTAACTGGACCAGCCACATAAATACTACGAATGTAGGTCAGAGGCTGAGAATTTTTCCGGTGAGCAATCCCCCTCCTGACTCCCAAAGCCTTCTTCTATTAGGAACAAATATGATGGAATAATCTCCACTTTCCTGGGTGATTCCAGCTCCAACAACACTCAAGAAGCTCAACAGTATCTAGGACAAAGTAGCCGACTTCATTGGCATCCCATCCACCATTTTCAACATACATTCCCTCCACCACAATGCAAAGTGACATCTATAATACAACTCAATAAGCCACCTTCAATAGCACTTTCCAAATCTGTAAATGCTGTCACTAAGGAGAACAAGGGCTGCAGGTGCATGGGGAACACCACTACCTGCTAATTTCTCTCCAAGCTACACATGATCTGGACTTGGAACTGTAACACTTTTCCTTCACTGTCATCAGATCAAAATGTTGGAACTCCCTCCCTAATAGCACTGTGGGTATACCCACACAACGTGGATTGCAGTAATTCCAGAAGGTAACTCACCACCATCTTCATAAAGGCAATGGGGATGGGCAACAATTGCTGGTCTTGTCAATGATACCACCAACTCTATGAACAAGTAGAGAAAAAGTAGTTCGTTACATGGAGACAACGAAAATCAAGTGTACATTAAATAGATAATTCTTAGGTATTTGACCATCCTTCATCCTGTGAAGATACATAAACCAGTGAAGTCACCTCTGCTTGATGAGGACCAACATACTTGGGAGCTGTGCCTTTAAAAGGCTTGCTCCATTCATGCTTCTGTTCTTCCATTAGACCGAAAGTCGACCCTAAATTGGGATATTATCTTTAATAAACGTGCCATGTTAATAGTGGGAAATGTGTTTAGTTTTTCTAGGCCAGAGAGACCTTTGTGCAGGGAAGCAAGATAGATATAATGTTAGTTAGTACTTTCCCTTACAATGCACTGCAATAGCTTGAAATGGAATTGCCTAGCATCTAGTGACGCCAGCTGATTGCATCACAGTCAATCAAAAACACGTCAATCAAGCCACTGCAATCGACTTTGTATTTCTACATTCTTTTGGCAAGATGAGAATCGGGTTTAAACCACACACAATGTTACATGCATGCATACTTACAGACAATAACACACATGATCACGCATACATATGCATAATCTCTCACACACATACAGTCAATCTCACATGCATAGCACAATCTCTCACACACATAATCACACACATGCACATACAATCTTGCAAATACAATCATACATAAACAATTACACACGCACAAACATGTACACCCAATCTCTCTCTCTCACACACACACACATATACAAGCAGACACACAGGTGATCATTAGTTCTCACAAGGTGGCACAGTGGTCAGCACTGCTGCTTCACAGCGCCAGAGACCTGGGTTCAATTCCCGCCTCAGGCGACTGACTGTGTGGAATTTGCACATTCTCCCACAGTCCAAAAATGTGCAGGTTAGGTGAATTGGCCTTGCTAAATTGCCTGTAGTGTTAGGGGCAGGGGTAAATGTAGGGGAATGGATGCGGGTCGGTGTGGACTTGTTGGGCCGAAGGGCCTGTTTCCACACTGTAAGTAATCTAATCTAATCATAATAAGGTCACTTATGTTAAATGCTACAACACAACTTCACAACAGTTGTGGACCTGGTGAAAGAACCTCTCAGAATATCATCATGTATATTCTAAACTAAGAACACATAAAACTCAGAGGGTCATACAATGGAGAAAGTGATATTTGGGGTATTGGAGCTGTGAAATACCTCTCCATTTAGTTCCATTCCTGGCTGTCTCATCAAAACCCTGCATTTTTTTCTTCTTTTCCAAGTCTTTCTCTGATAACCTTGTTCTAATTTTATTTTGATGGTGCTATTACTTCCAGTGTAGATGTTTCACAAACAACTCCATATGAGCAAGAAAGATTAGTTACTTAATACAAAAAAGCTGTCACATCAAAACAAATTGTTTATAATTAAACTCCGTATATTAGAAAATGATACAAAAGAAGCACATTCATATTGAGACAAACGTGCACTCAATTTGACCCAGCGTAATTTGTACCTAGAATTTACAGCTTAGAATCAAGCTACTTAACCCACCTGGTTTATACTGGTGTTTCTGCTGTACACAACCCTCCATCTCCCTACTTTGTCTCACCCAATCAACATATCCTTCCAATCTTTTTATCCCTCATGTAATTATCTTACTTCCCTTTAAATGTATCTATATCATTCACTTCAACCACTCCCTATTATAGAGTTTAAAATTCTCACTGCTCTTTGAGGTAAGATGTTTCTCTTGAATTCCATATTAGATTTATTCATAACTATTTTACATTGATGGATCCTAGATTTGGCCTTCTCCATAAGTGGAAGCATCTTCTCTAAATCTACCCCTTGAAATGCTTCCATCGCTTTAAAAATGCCTATCAGGTCAACTCTCAGCCTTCTCTTTCTAGTGAAAGGAGCCTCACCCTGTTCAATCTTTACTGATAGTAATAACCACTCCATTCTAGTACTGTTTTTAGTTACTTGCTGTCCATGAATCTTTCTGTGGTTCTGTTAAGTATTTGCAGTCAGAATTTGCACTAAGCATCCTATTAATGTTCTTGTTTATGCTTCCAGCATTGTTCAACCTTGTGCCAGTGGGACTCCGTGTCGTTGCAATTCAGGGCGTGAAGACAGGGCTGTACGTGGCCATGAATGGTGAAGGATACCTTTATACATCAGTGAGTACTTCTGAATAATGCAGCTGAGGCACCATTTTAAGGTAGTACAAGTCTTAATGAGAAATGAGCGCTTCTTTCAGTCTTTGACAATCAGAATACATATAAATGATTCCAACAGAAATGCCATTTCTTTGATTGTCCATAATTCAAAAGGGACTAATACCTCCATAAACTGCTATTGAAATCAGTGAGTGTGCAGAAAAGGCACTGGTCTCATTCCAATCTCAGAATGATAATTGCAGTATGGGCATTGCAGAGTCCTGATTTCCAGCACTTTCCTTTCATTATTGTCATGATGTCAAACTTAGAATGATAAACTTTAATTTCATCTGAACTGGCTTTTACTGTGTATGTGCAAGGCTGAGGTTTGTGCTTCACTCTGAGTACATTTATCGTTCATGATGAATGTGAAGAACAGAGGTTAGTTAATAATGACTCATTGAGAGTCAGACCAAAGCACACTCTCTCTGGGTACTGTCAACAGCTGTCTGTCATTGATTGTCTTGCGGAGTATAAATCAGAGAATCTGTGATGCAGTGACAGCATTAGCTCTTGATTTTCTCACTCTCTACTAGCCCACAGGCTTTGCTTATCACTTTTAATTTGCTGCAAATACAGCAAGTGGCATTAGAGTTAGGACTTTTAAGTGCTTGACACAAAGGCTATTATTGAGGTACAAGCCTATGCATCTTCTGACTGTTCTCTGAACCTCAAAACATTTGTTTCATTGTGAGAATTAATGATTAAGCACAGCTTGAATTGTATTTTTTTTTACATTTTGGTTCACCCTGGTCCAGTGATGTTTGCATCATTAAGTCTTGCTATAAATTGTTAAATTTATTTTTACTTTGGATGTGGATGCCCCTTGGCAATGCTGACATTTGTTTGCCTTGAGAGCAGTTAAGAGTCAATCACAATGTTGTGGATCTTGAGTCACAGGTAGATAGGCAGATGTCCTTCCCTAAAGGCATGGACAGACTAGATGAGTTTTTACAATCATCAGTTAATAGTATCACAGTCATCATTAATGGGTATAGTTTTCGATTAGAATCATAGAATTATAAAATCTGCCCAGTGTTGAAGCAGGCTGTTCATCCCATTGATTTCACACTGACCCTCTGAAGAGCATCCCACTCAGATTCCCCCACACCCGCTCTCCCATCCCTGTAACCCTGCATTTCCCATGGCTAATCCACCTAGCCTGCACATCCCTGGGCACAATTACAGATTAAGTTCCCAGATTTCAACCTGTGCATTTACCTGTGCTGTTGGGTTATTAATTTAGTGATATTGCTCCTACATCATCATCTCCCCTGATTGGTTAACAACAACAGAATAGCAAACTGATGATTTTCAGTAGGTTATTAGAGGGCTAGCCCTGGAGAGGCCAAGTTCTAAGAGAAAAATAAGATCAGAGCAAGATACCTGGTGCTATTCTACCTATGGTCCTCTCAGCAAGTAATAGTTAATAATGAGTATGAGCAGGTGGAGAGAGACGTACAGGGGAAAGTAACATTCGCAGGTGATATTACTATCTTTCCACAATGTAAGATGTTGGTATTTTAATGCACATCAAAACACAGGAATCTCCCACTGTCATTTTTGGATCAGATCTGTTTCTTGATACGAACAGGATTTTGGCTAAAATTAATTGTCGGAATGGTGACTTAGGTGTTAAGAGAAGAATTAGACAAAATAACTTTAATTGAGTTTACTTTCATCTTCGAGATTCTTATTCCTTGTCAGACCTACCTGATTTGCAATATTTCGATTGCCGTTCATGAATTCTTAAGTTCTTGTGATGCAATGGTAGTGTCCCTACTCTGAGCCAGGGGACTTGGGTTCAAGTTCCACTTGCTCTGGAGGTGTGTCATAATACATCTGAAAAGGTTGATTAAAAGTATTTTTATGAATACAGTATAGATTTTATAATGGACAGATAATTTGTTTTGCTATATAGTCATCGGTTTATGGAGGTTAAGATCTAGTGTCATCTCTGTTTTAATTACCATCAGGAGTTATTTAATTTTGAAAAGCTTAAAGTGAATTGGGAAATTGTTTGAAATTTAACCGTATGGATGTTTATGTTGGTATTTATTTGCCCAGTAGTTTGGCATATTAGTCCTTTTCTCAGCAGAACTTTATGCTTTAGTTAAAATAATGGATTAGAGGTGACACTTTTGAACACTAGTATTCCTACTATTTTATTTCAAACCACCGAGAACTTACTATACAAACACATCTACGTAGTTCCTTTAATAAAGTGAACATCCCAAAACATTTCATGGGAGCATTATCAGACAAACTCTGCCACCGAGATACCAAGTGATATTGCAATAAAATACAAATAATGAATATAACTGTATCCTTTACCAAGGACATGTTTGTGCAAAATTCAATGTCCCCAAAAGCTATGCATTTGGCATTCTGATTAATAAGAATTGGCTGCCATACACAATAGATTATACAATTGATTGCTTAGATGCCATATTGCAAAAGATAATAAATATTCTGGACAATTACCATCAGTGCTGCTGAGGCTGTAACTAGCAATTTCTACCCTATTCAGAACCAACTCTCTGACAGAAGCTGGAGCTCAGCCAGGATCATCTGACTGATCTGAGGTTCTAATTCTGTCCTTCATCATTGTGCTAAGATTCCAGGACAAATTCCTGGCCTGGACTCAGAGGTGGGTCACATTCAATCCTCAGACCAGATGCACTTCCAGCAATCAGATGCTGGCTCTCAGACATAGCCATAGATCAAAGCCAACTAGCAGAAGTACTTATCTTGAATATAAAAGACAGTGCCTCTCTCTTTCTTAGACTAGAAAAGCTTTGATTTATTTTTTAGAAATAAACTAGTTAAGAAGATATTTTGATAAAAAAATACCATTACCAAGAATTTGAAATATTTTTGTGGGTATGATCAATTCTTTAATTTATGACTTAAACTTCAATGGCATTTGTGTAAGTACCTTGTTGCTTAACCTTTACTGAGATAATTTTGCTTGTCAGTAAATCCAATGGGAATTTAGAGCAAAACTCTTTGCAAAGAATGTGATGGGAGTGTGGGACCCGCCCCCCCCCCCCCCCCCACCTATTACAGGGAATGGTTGAAATGAATAGCATTGGTACATATAATGGAAATCTGAATAAATAAATGAGCGAGAAAGGAATTAAAATATTATTGAATGTAATACATTATTTTGAAGGGAAGATCAATTAGGGGGTGTCTACAATGCAGCAAGGTTATTTAAATATCACTGATATGTGTTCATTAAAGATGTTGTTAAATGTTAGAACAAGTCTGCATTCATGACCATTAATAAAAAAAGGTTAAAATGTCACATCATATAAGTAGGTAATAATTCCAGAACAAAAAAAAATTATCGCCAATGCTGGAAATCTGAAATACAAAGAAGAAAATGCTGGAAACACAACATGTCAGGGAGCGTCTGTAGAGAAGTGCAGGCTCATGAACTAGAAACATGAACTCTGTTTTTCACTCTCCAGACCTGGATGACTTGCTGAATATTTCTAACATTTTCTGTTTTTAATTTAATAATTCCAAAACGTAGCTGATAACTGGTGAATATGATACTTAATTCATCATTTTTTCACCTACTGATCAACTGTGTCTAAGATTGCAATTAAAGAGTATTGTGCAACTTAATGTGTAACTGTTTATATTTTTCTCAATGCATTTCAGTTACCAAAAATCATCGATTACATTATAATAATTATTGTATGTTTACCATACATTTGTGTGTTGAATATCTTTTATATTAATTTTCTATTTGCACATCTTTTACATTTGAGAAAATATAGTGTATGTTATTTGGTGAACACAAATGCAGATATGTTGAAGAGTCACCTAAAGCTCAGGCATTTTTGAAAAGATCATCATTGTAAATGCAGGTTAGTTGGAGCTCAGATCAATTCATCGATGTGAAGTCTATTAAAAAAAAACAGATTTGAAACCCAAAGGTCTTTTGCAAGATATTCTCCAGCATGTAGCTTTGGCATTTCACGCCCCACTGGATGCCTTTTAATGGTTTCCAATTCCATTCCCAGGCAGGTGCCGGAAGCTTTATCTCCATTCCACATTTCTCTGTTGGTCTGTTTCATCCCTATTAATATAATTTTTTTCTGGAATATTGCAGAGGAGGAGAACCCTGCACAAGACTGATAAACATCTTCAGAAAGCAATGTAAAACAAAGCAATATACTACGATGCTGGAAATCTGTATTAAGACAAATGTAAAAGATGTTCAATAGACTGAATGCTGGTAGAAATGCAAAACAAGTGCATGATACATTCATTGATGTGTGGAATTGAAATGCATATTTAAAAATACAATTACATCCTGAGCTGCATTCTGATCTTTAATTACAGATTTGGACACATTTGATCAATAGGGGAAAGCGGTTGATTCCATTATTAAAAGGTTCGGTGGCTACCAGCTATATATTGAAATTATTAAAATAATATCAGGAAATGCTGGAAATATTCCACTGCTCTGACAGCATCTGAGCACAGAGAAACAGAGTTAGCAGTTCAACTCCTTACTGTTTTGTCAGATTGAATTATGGAATCATAGGTATTTTTAGGACAGGACAGGGCCATTCAGTCCATCATTTTCATACCAAAAATTGATTTTTTGTAAATATTGAAGAATTCATCAGACTTTTAAAACTCAGAACTAAACATGTAATTCATCTTACCCAGTTGTCAATGCAGGGGCAGATGCTGTCAACAGGTTTTTGGCTCATGTTTGTCTTTATTTAATTCTATATTCTGTACTGGTTTCTGTGGCAATTTTCCCAAAGTGAAAGAGTGCTTCAGTTATACTTTCCCACACCCTCATCTTACCAACACTCCTGGCATTCTCTCTCTGTCCTTTTTGCACTGTAAAGGAAGTTATTGATTCAACTGCACACCAATTCAACCCCATCATCAACCTAGCCTGTCACTCAACCTATATTATAATTCTTCACCATCATCACTCCTCCCCCATTACCACCCCTCCTTACTAACCATTTCTGCCATCCTCATGTCATCCCCATCTATCCCCTCCTACATTGTGCCTCCCCATTATCAGAATTGCACCATCTACTTCTGCTCATCCACAAAGATTGCCCCCCTCCCCACTCAAAAGCCACAGAAACCAGTTCCTGAATTTGAGTTTGTTTCATTGTGTCAGCTGAATGCACAACACTCTTACTCCCAAAGCCAAAAGGTTGTGGATTCATGGTCAGCTACAGAAATTCGAGCAGTATATCTAGACCAACATAAGTGATGTGCTGCACTGTCACCAGAGACATAAAATTGAAACCAATCTACTCTCTCAGGTGGTTGCACAAGATCCCATGGCCACTGTGTTGCAAGATTGGACTGCTTAATATCCTGGACAATACTTATCTCTCAATCAACATCACTAACACAAATTGTTTGTCCATTATTGTATTGTGGGAGCTTGCGAATTGGTGGCAATTGTTTCCTTCTTTGCAACAGTAACTACACTTCAGATATAGTTGTTATTGGTTTTGTAGTGCTTTGCAACATTGTGAGGTGGTAAAAGGTGATATGGAAATCCAAGTCATTTGTAAGGACTTACCTATTATTACAGCATCTGAGCACAGGCTGAAGTCATAATTCTGGTAAGTTACTGAACTGTTTTGTGATTCAACCATAGTATGGTTGGTTGTACACTCATCTTGAAGTTACAACGTTCTGAGTTCCAGTCCCACTCTAAGGTTTGAGCTTGTAAGTGAAGGCTGGCATTCCACTGCAGTACTGAGGAAGTGCTATACTGGTGGAAGTGCTGCCGATTGGATGAGATATTAAACCGAGGCCCATATGCCTCCTCAGCTGACTGCAAAGAGGAACATTAGTTTGAGGAACAATGGGCGAATTTTCATCAGTGGCCTGTCCAAAATTTATCCCTCAATCGGAATCACAAAAAACATTCTATCCGGCCGTTAGTTGCTACATTGTTATTTGTGGAAGTTCACTGAGTACATATTGGCTTCTGCATTAACTGCATTCACAACAGTGAACGATACCTTAAGAAATACTTTATTAGCAGTGAAGCATTTTGGGACATCTAGTGATTGATGAAAAGCTCTACATAAATGCAAATCTTTTTTAATGGCCATGTTTGAATTTCTCTTTACAGAGATCTACATATTTGAATATATTTTTCAAGAACGAACATTGGTTGAATTAATATTTTAGAAAATCTTCACAGTTATATTTTATTGAACCTGTTGTGTTCAATGTGAATACATGGTGATTTCATGACTTCCAGTCCTCTGGCCCCTCACCTGTAGCCAGAAGATTTTGAAAATTACTGCCCAGGCCTCTGCTTTCTCCTCCTTTGCTTTCTTTAACAGTCTGGGATAGATCTCAACCCCACCTCTGGATTTATCCAGTGTTAAAGTTGCTAATCCACTCGTAAATCCTCTACCTCTTTGTTAATTTCTTCGAATATTTGACAGATCCTTCATCCTGATCTCTATATCTAAGTTGCCCTTTTCAATCGCGAAGATCACTGCAAAGCACTCCCTGGGTGAAGAAATTTCTCCTCACCTCAGTCTTAAATGATTTACCCTTTATCCTTGGACCGTGACACATGGTTCTGTACTGCTTGTCATTGACAACATCCTTCCTGCATCTACTCCATCTTGTCCTGTTAGAATTGTAGAGGTTTCCATGAAATCTATGCCCCACCACACCCCCGCCCCATTCTTCTAAACTCCAGTGATTATAGTCCTAACAAATCCAATCTTTCTTCATACATTAGTCCCACCATCCCAGGAATCAGTCTGATAAAGCTTTGCTACACCATCTCTAGAGCAAGAACATTCTTCCTCAGATAAGGAGACCAAAACAACACACAATATTCCAGGATGTAGTCTCACCAAGGCCCTATATAATTACAGCAAGTTGTCCCTGTGTCTAAACTCAAATCTTCCCTCTCTGAAACCAAAGTGCCATTTACCTTCTTGACCAGCTGCTGCATCTGCACACTTAACCTTCAGTAACTGATGTATGAGGATACCCACATCTTGTTGCACATTTCCCTGTTTCAATTTATAGCTATTTGGATAATAATACACCTTCTTGTTTTTACTCCTGAAGTGTATAACCTCTCATTTATCCACAGTATCCTGCATCTGCCATGCATTGTGCGCATTCATCTAGTTCAAATTTCACTAAAGCGTATTTACATTCTCCTCACACTTCACCCTCCCACCAACTTTGTGTCATCTGCAAATTTGGAGATACGCCCTCATCCAATTGTAAATAGCTGGAGCCCTAACACTAATCCCAGTGGTACCCTAGTAGTCATTGCTTGCCATTCACAAAAAGACCCATTTATTCCTGTTCATGTTTCTTGTCTGCCAACCAATTTTTTCATCCATTTCAAAATACTACCTCCAATCCCATCAGCTTTGAATTTCCATGGTGATCTCTTATGTGGGACTTTGTCGAAAGCCTTCTAAAAGTCCAAATATACCACATTCACTGGCTCCCCTTCATCAACTCTGTGAGTCACATGCTTGAAGAATCCAGCAAATTTGTGAATCATGACTTTCATTTTGTAAATCTATGCTGACTGTTTTTCCTGCCACTGTTTTCCAAGTCCTCTGCCATTAAATCTTTTATAATGTGCTGTTGTATTTTCCACACCATGGATGCCAGGCTAACCGGTTTATAATTCCCAGTTTTCACTCTGCCTCCTTTTTAAAATTGAGAGCTTACATTAGCTATCCTCCAGTCTGTAGGAACTGTTCCAAAGTCTTTAGAACCTTGGAGATGGCCACCAATGCATCCACTGTATCTCGGGCCATTCTTTAAGTATTCTGGGATGTAGGTTATCAGGTCTTGGGGATTCATCTGCCTTCAAGTTCCCTGCTAAGACTGATTTCTTTCCTTTCTTCCCTATCATTAAACCACCTATTCTCCAACATTTTTGGTATGTTATTTGTGTACTCCTTTGTGAGTCTAAAGTATTTGATGTGGTCTACATGGACTTCAGCGAGGCTTTTAATAAGGTTCTTCATAGTAAAGTGGTGAAGAAAGTAAGAGCCTCTGGGATCTGAGGCAAAGTGTTAAATTGGACCCAAACTTGGCTGACAGCCAGAAAGTAGGGATAGAGGGGTGTTTCTGTGACTGAGAGTTTATTTTCAGTGGAGTTCTGGAGGACTCAGAGCTAGTATCTTTGTTGCTTATTGCATACATTAATGGTTTGGACTCAAATGTTGGGACATGATCAAGAGTTTTGTGGATAACATGAAAGTTGGTTGGGTGGTAAATAGTGAGGAGGATAGCCATATACTGCAGGAGGATATTAATGGACTGGGCAGGCCTGTGACAAATAGAATACAGCCTGGAAAAGTGTGAGGTAATGCACTTGAGGAGGGTAAAATGACAGGCATTTAGGATGATAAGACCCTGGAAAGTACTGAAGATCAGTATTGGTGTATATTTCTACAGACCCCTGATGGCAGCAGGGCAAATAAAAAAGGTGATTAAGAAGACATATGGGATACTTGCCTTTATTATCTGAGGCATAGAATACAAGAACAGGGATATTCTACTGGAAGTGTATAGAAAGCTGGTTAAGTCATAGCAGGAATCGTGTGTGCAGTTCTGCTAATCATATTGAAGGAAGGATCTACAGCAATTGCTCTAGAGAAGGTGCAGAGAAGATTTACCAGAATGTTGGCTGGAATAGAAGGTCTGAGCTATGAGGAAAGGTTGGCTAGGCTGGAGTTGTTTATGTTGAAGCAACAAATGTTAAAAGGAAACATTAGAGACGTGTATAAGATTATGAGGGGCATAAATATGGTGAAAAGGAAAGAATGTTTTCCATTAGTAGAGGGTTCAATAACCAGCAGGTATCGATTTAAGGAAAGCGATAGAAGGCTGAGCAGGGACTAGATTAGAAAAGCACAGCAGGTCAGGAAGCATCCGAGGCGCAGGAAAATCGACATTTCAAGCAAAAGCCCTTCATCAGGAATGGAGGCAGGGAACCTCAAGGGTGGAGAGATAAATGGCAGGGGGGGAACTGGTGAAGTCCACATTGATGCCCTGGGGTTGAAGTGTTCCGAGGTGGAAGATCAGGCGTTCTTCTTTCAGGCGTCAGGTGGTGAGGGAGCGGCGATGGAGGAGGCCCAGGACCTCCATGTCCTCAGCAGATTGGGAGGGGGAGTTGAAATGTTGGGCCACAGGGTGGTGTGGTTGATTGGTGTGGCTGTCCTGGTGATATTCCCTAAAGCGCTCTGCTAGGAGGCGTCCAGTCTCCCCAATGTAGAGGAGAGCAGCGGATACAATAAATGACATTGGTGGATGTGCAGGTGAAACTTTAATGGATGTGGAAGGCTCCTTTGGGGCCTTGGATGGAGGTGAGGGAGGAGGTGTGGACGCAGGTTTTGCAATTCCTGCAGTGGCGGGGAAGGTGCCAGGGTGGGAGGGTGGGTTGTAGGGGGCGTGGATCTGACCAGGTAGTCACGGAGGGAACGGTCTTTGCGGAAGGCGGAAAGGGGTGGGGAGTGAAATATATCCCTGGTGGTGGGGTCTGTTTGGAGGTGGTGGAAATGTTGGCAGATGATGTGATTTATGCGAAGGTTGGCAGGGTGGAAGGTGAGGACCAGGGGGTTCTGTCCTTGTTACGGTTGGAGGGGTTGGGTCTGAGGGCGGAGGTGCGGGATGTGGATGAGATGCACTGGTGGGCATCTTCAACCACGTGGGAAGGGAAATTACAGTCTCTAAAGAAGGAGGCCATCTGGTGTGTTCTGTGGTGGAACCGCTACTCCTGGGAGCAGATACGGCAGAAGCAGAGGAATTGGGAATATCGGATGGCATTTTTGCATGAGGTAGGGTGGGAAGAGGTGTAATCGTGGTAGCTGTGGGAGTCGGTGGGCTTATAAAAAATGTCACTGTCAGGTCGGTCATCATTAACGGAGATGGAGAGGTCCAGGAAGGGAAGGGAGGTGTCAGAGATGACCCAGGTAAATTTAAGGTCAGAGTGGAATGTGTTGGTCAAGTTGATGAACTGCTCAATCTCCTTGCGGGAGCGCGAGGTGGCACCGATGCAGTCATCAATGTAGCGGAGGAAGAGGTGGGGAGTGGTGCCGGTGTAACTACGGAAGATGGACTGTTCTACGTAGCCAACAAAGAGACAGGCATAGCTGGGGCCCATACGGGTGCCTGTGGCTACACCTTTGGTCTGAAGGAAGTGGGAGGATTTGAGGGAGAAATTGTTGAGGGTGAGGACTAGTTCAGCCAAACGAATGAGAGTGTCAGTGGAAGGGTACTGTTGGGGACGTCTGGAGAGGAAGAAACGGAGGGCTTGGAGGCCCTGGTCATGGCAGATGGAGGTATAGAGGGATTGGATGTCCATGGTGAAGATGAGGCATTGTGGGCCAGGGAAACGGAAGTCTTGGAGGAGGTGGAGGGCGTGCGTGGTGTCTCAAACCTATTTGGGGGGTTCCTGGACTAGGGGGGATAGGACAGTGTCGAGGTAGGTAGAGAGGAGTTCAGTGGGGCAGGAGCATGCTGAGACAATGGGTCAGCCAGGGTGGTCAGGCTTGTGGATCTTGGAAAGGAGGTAGAATCGGGCAGTATGGGATTCCCGGACTACGAGGTTGGAAACTGTGGGTGGGAGATCTCCTGAGGTGATGAGGTTCTATATGCTCTGGGAGTTGATGGTTTGCCTAGGCTGAGCAGAGAGTTGAGAAGAATTGTTTTCCCTCACACAGTGTTGGGAGGCTGGAACTTTGTTCTGAAAGTGTGGCTGAGTCAAAAACCTCATAACATTGAAACCCTCCAGGGCTATGGTCCAAAATCTGGAAACTGAAATTAGTGTGGTCAGATCTTTGTTGACCAGCAGGGACATGATGGGCCAAATGATCTGTTTCTGGGCTGTCAATGTCTCTAGAGCTACTGGAAACCTGCTCTGTGGAACTTAATAGCTTCATGTTGGCCCAGAAACTGAAGTGCCTGTGAATTTAATGTTTGTACATAAAAGTCATTTGAAATGAATGCTTCTTGGATTCATCCATCCCACCATTTCCAGGCCCAGTTTGTTATTTTATGGGAGTTAATATAAAGCATTGCTGCATCAGGTAAAATACTCTGCTGGAGGCAAAATCATATCACCCATCACGAGCTCTGTTATTAAACATAAATTGTACTCCCCTCCCTGGCACCCATTGAAGCTGAACCAGACAGTACTCAATCTTGGTATCATGTTGACCCTGGATGATTTGCTGACCACAGGAAGCCACCGCAATTCATATTACCTATTTCGACCTCTTTAACATTGTCTGAGTCCACTCCTGCCTCAGTTCATCTACTGTTTAAACACGCATCTACAGTACACCTTTGTTACTTCCAGCCTCCACTATATTCATACATTCCTGGCCAGCCTCCCTCATTCTATCCTCCGTAACACTGAGGTCCTGCAAAATCTTGTTGCCTGCATTCTAACTTGCACCAAATGCCATTCACCCACTGTGCTCACAAACTTACTTAATTCCCAATTAAGTCACACCTGATTTTAAAATTCTCATCCCTTTTTTCAAATCTGTGGCCTTCACCCTTCCTATTGCTACATTTTCCTCCAGGCATACAAACCTCCAAGATATCTACATTCCTCTAATTCTAGCCTTTTACCCAGAATTAGACTCAATACTCTAGCTGAGACCTAATACTGATGATCTGGCCAAATCTACAATGCAGGATTTATTACCTCCTGCTCAAGTGATGTAATGTTTGGTATCCTACATCCTCCAGTCTTAATTTAGTTGTCAACCTAGAAATGTTAAAATGACCAGGCTTAACAAAAATATGCAATGGGCTGTCATTAAAAGAATCAATGAGGATGATGGTTTTAGCAAAAATATGTGAAATTGTAGATTAATGTCTTAGTTTCAAGACAGTGGGGATGTTACTAAGCAATATCAGGTTCTGCAGATAATATATACTTCAGAAGAAGCCAATTATCTATCAGTTGTCTCAGGTTGTGTGTTTTAGGGGTGTTTTGGTTCCATAGTTGGTGTCCCTGCTTCTGAATCAGAAGCTCCAGGTTCAGGTTTCGCTCTGGGATTTGATGGCCATGGACAGTACAGCTAATAAATGGTTACTAGGTTGATACTCAGCCTGATAATCTTTCCAAAATTGCCCACTGTTTCCCCAAAAGGAAAACAAAATGTGAAGATCTGAAACAAGCACACCTTAGTGCAATAAAACCTGACAAAGTATCAAACAATTTTATTATATTACAGTAGGTAAAGGGCGCAGAGATTTGTCAAAATGAGCTAGGGATGAAGGATTTCACTTCTGTGGTAACAGTGAAGAAGTAGGAATTTGTCCCCATAGAATAGAGAAGTTTAAAGGGAGATTTCCCAGAGATTCAATAATATACAATCCAATACCGTGGGCGGCACGGTGGCACAGTGGTTAGCACTGCTGCCTCACAGCGCCTGAGACCCGGGTTCAATTCCCGCCTCAGGCGACTGACTGTGTGGAGTTTGCACGTTCTC
Source organism: Chiloscyllium plagiosum (assembly GCF_004010195.1). Taxonomy (NCBI): domain Eukaryota; kingdom Metazoa; phylum Chordata; class Chondrichthyes; order Orectolobiformes; family Hemiscylliidae; genus Chiloscyllium; species Chiloscyllium plagiosum. The sequence continues at coordinate 15,449,687 of NC_057715.1, forward strand.
CCCGTGTCTGCGTGGGTTTCCTCCGGGTGCTCCGGTTTCCTCCCACAGTCCAAAGATGTGCAGGTCAGGTGAATTGGACATGCTAAATTGCCTGTAGTGTTAGGTATAGGGGTAAATGTAGGGGTATGGGTGGGTTGCGCTTTGGCGGGTCGGTGTGGACTTGTTGGGCCGAAGGGCCTGTTTCCACACTGTAATCTAATCTAATACAGCACAGGAATAGGCCCTTCAGCCCACCAACCCTACGCCAATTCTAATCCTTATTCAGACCTGCTACTTATTGCTCATGCACAGTTTCTACCTCTCTGTTTGTCTCCCAGTTGTGTGTTTATCAAGATACACCTCAAATGTTGCTTATATACCTGCTTCCACCACCTGCTGATATACCTGCTTCCACCAGCTGCTCATATACCTGCTTCCACCACCTGCTGATATACCTGCTTCCACCACTTGCTGATATACCTACTTCCACCACTTGCTGATATACCTACTTCCACCACTTGCTGATATACCTGCTTCCACCACCTGCACTGGCATTGTGTTCCAGGCATCCACCACTCTCTGTGTGAAACATGTTCTCTGCACTTCTCCCCTGAACTTTCCCCCTTTCACCTTGAACACTTGCCCTCTTATACTTGACCTTTTCACTCTGGGAAAAAGCATCTGACTATCCACCCTATCTGCGCCTCTCATGATTTTGAAGATCTCTGTCAGGTTGCTCCTCAATCTTTGTCTTTCCAGTGAAAACAATCTGAGCTTATCCAACCTCTCCTCATAACTAAAACCCTCCAGACCAGGCAACATCCTGGTACACCTTCTCCAAATGCATCCAAATCCTTCTGATAGTGTGGCAACTAGAACGGCATGCAATGTTCTAAATGTGGCCTAAGTAGAGTTTTGCACAGCTGTAACATAACTTGCCAACTTCTTTATTTGGTGCCCCAGCTGATGGAGGCAAGTGTGCTATATACCTTCTTCAACACCTTATCCACTAGCGATGTTGCCATTCATGGAGGACTTTGATAGACTAATTAAGGAGGAACTGTTTACAGTGGCAGGAAGATCAATAAACAGAGGTTACAGATTTAAAATACTTCGCAAAAGGTGCAGAGGAGATTATGTGCAGAAATTATTTTCCACAAAGCAGTTTTGTGTTGCCTGAAAGATTCAATAGCAAGTTTCAAAAGGGAGAAATACTTGAAGAGAAGACATGACAGGGAATGAAAATAATTGACAGTTCTTTCAGACATCTGGCATAATGGGCCAAATGGCTTTCTTCTGTGCTGTACCATTCCATTAATCTTAAAGTGCTTTATCTCTTTTGAGCATTATATTATTACCACTATAGTAGTGTGAATATGTTCTCTTAGTCATGTGCTGGAACACTCCTGAAAGCTATTGTATGACTGAAGTTGTCATTTACCTTTGTTGGAATCCACGTACAGTACAGAATGGGAAGCCCAAAACACTGTTCTAATTTGTTAACTATTGACAATATTTACAGAAAGCGTCTTAGCAGATTTTCATTAAAATTTCTCGCTGTTCCCAGTTCCTAGCTAGAAGCTGAACAATTACCAACACCAATGCTGCAGATTTAACCCTCAAGCCTGTTGTGCCATTCAGTTGGATCAAAGATGATTTTTATCTTACCCACATCAGCCCACCTTGACTTTCTTATCTGTAATAATCAATATCCACGAAAATCTAACAACCACAGTTTTGAAATTTTCAACAGATCTCGGCCTCAATAGCATTTCTGGGAGGAGAAAGTTCCAGATGCCCACTGTCCTTTGTGTGGAATGGTAGCTTCTTCCTGGGGCTGAGGGATGTAATTCTAACCTATGTTCAGGAAACCTGTGGGATTGGATTGGGAAGGCTGCTATTTCAGCCTGTCTGAGATCAAGCTGCATGTAAATCCTGGGAAAAATATGTCGGTACAACCACCAAACAACCGAACCCATCCAAATCCTCAAACAGGCTGGATCAATTGAAACCACTCTCTAAATCTGATTGGTGATGCAAGTGACAAATAGAACTTCAGCTTTTTTAACATTGCAATAATCTCCTCCATCAAAACACAGATGAAAGGATTGCAAAAAATCAGTTTGAAAGCCTCAAGCTCAGGAAAGTACATTTACAAGGACTTACAAGGGATAATTACAAGGGAGAAGGCAGAGGATATGTTGATAAGGTGTGGACAAAGAGGTTTGCCATAGAAGAGGATCGGATGGAACATAAACACTGACATGGACCAGTTGGGCTGAATGGCCTGTTTCTGTGCTATTAATTGAAGTATTTCTGTGCAAGAAGTACAACACATAATTTTGTACTTTTTTAATGGCAAGGATCCTGGGATGGGGGAATCACCAGAGGCTGCTACTGACAGGGGATTCACCAAAATTTACGAAACAAGATGCCTTTGCAGGAGAACTGAAGCTAGAAGACACAATCAAATTGATTCCAAAGCTCCACTTGTACATCTGCTTGTCAGCAAAATACCTCTAACTCAGAAAGGACTTGTTGAGAAGCACTTTAATTAGTTTGTCGATTGGAAGGTGTGCTAACTGACCGAGTCTGACTGCAGTGGTGGGAGTCACGAAAGGAAATGATAAATTACACCTGTGCACCAGACCAAAACCACTTTAAAAAATAGCCCTCAATACACAAATACTACTCGCTTTGATCTGTTGATGAATCTCTGCCTGAATGCCTTGTGGCTTTGGATTCAAAGAATGAGTCTCTGTGGATTGTATTCAACGTCAATCAAATCTACTGACCACAATGTGGAAGATATGGAGCACCGCACTTTAGGAAGGATGCCGGTGCCTTGGAGAGGGTTGTTTGGAGATTGACAAGAATGATACCAGAGATGAAGACCATGTGGACAGGCTGGAGAAACTGGGCTTTTTTCTCCTTAGAACAGAAGAGCTTAAGTGGAGATTCAATAGAAATGTTCAAAAAATTTAAAGTATTTTCATAGCATAGACAGAGTGAACCTGTTTCCTGTAACAAGAGTATTGGAAACCAGACGTCATGATTTGGAGATGCCGGTGTTGGACTGGGGTGTACTTGGTAACCAGAGGGAGACAGATTTTTAAAAGAGTAACTCAATAAAAGAAAGAGATTTTTAACCCTGAGTTGTTATGCACTGGGTTGAAAGCAAATTGGATGGTAAATTTCATGAAGGAATCGGTTAAATACTTGCAGGAAAGGGCTGGAGGAATGAGACGAAGTGGATATTCTTTCAAGGAGCTGACACACTAGGCCAAATGGTCTCCTGCTCTGCTGGAGGATGTGCTGCATTGTGCCTAACAGAAAGAAGACTGGAATATGTCAGTCAGTTCTGGAAGTGCCAGACCAGCTTTCTGGAAGGAATGAGTCCCTATCATAAAGATCACTGCAATCCCATTTTTAAATGTCAATCAGTTACCACTTTCACAGAAAAGCCGTAAGGATGTTTGTTGTGAGAAGCAGAGACGGTAGGTTAATGTAGTAAGTGGGAGTGCTCTTCTGAGACTGGTGTTAAAGCATAAAGGAAGCACAGGCACAGACAGATGGTTTTGCATATGGTGAAAACATTTATAATCCCTCGTTTTTTCATTCTTCATCTAATTTCACAAAAAGAATTGAAGACTCTAATTATGTCTCTGATACTTACACTGTATCAATCTGGACTAGTTATATATACAGTATCCTCTTAAACCATTATAGGATTTTACCTATGTGTTTAGCTGTTCATAGATAATTATTGAACATGATCACATATTTCATACATTACCATTCAGCCATACCTCTGAGAGAAGTGTATGGAACCAAATCCCACTCCAGAGATTTGAACACAAAAATCTAAGCTGATACTCCCAGCTCCTTGCTGAAGGAGGATTGCACAGCCTGAGGGATTGTTTTCAGATGAGATTGTTTGCCTTCTTAGCTTGATGCCTCAAATTCCATTAAAACTGTTTTAGAGAGGAGCAAAAGGGTTCTCCCGGGCCAATATTTATCATTTCTTCAATATTTCTAAAACAGATTGACTATCATTAACACATTGCTTTCCATGGGAATTTGCTGTGTGCAAATGGGCGGACACATTTCCTACATTACAACAATTACCTCATTTCAAGAGTATTTCAAAACCTGTAAAATGCTTTGGGACATTTTGAGGGCAGAATAGGCTTTATATAAATTCAAGAATTTCTTGCTCTGTAGGCAGCCTACAGCTCGAAGGATTCAAAACTGAGTTCTCCAATTTCAAATAACCTCCCTTCCCATCACCCAACTCCCTTCTGGAACCCTCCCCCTCCCTTCCATTCCTCTCATCGATCCTTCCTTCCAGCCACCACCACCCGGATTCATTCCTTCCATTGACCAAACAGGTTGTACCCTCTAACTGTGTTCACCTAGGCCCACCTCACCACCCTGCCCCCCCCCACCCCCTTTATCTGCAGTTCCCCTGCAGAGCACTCCCACTTACTACATTAACCTACTGTCTCTGCTTCTCACAACAAACATCCTTGCGGCTTTTCTGCAGTCCTGAAGAAGGGTTACACCCGAACCATTGATTTCGCTATCTTCTGATGCAGCCTGGTTTGCTGTGTTCTTCCAGCCTCCTGTTTGTCTACCTTATTCAGTTACTGGGAGAAAGTTGCTATGTAAAGTAACTTTGACCAGTTACTGGGAGAAAGTTGCTATGTAAAGTAACTAGACAAGGGAGTACAGTGGCAGGTGGGTGGCTCAGAGGGTAGGGAGCCAAGTGGGTAAGGAGGTAGGTACCAGATGGTTGAGGAGGTACAGATGGCAATTAAGTGGGTGAGAGAATAGGGCGGGTCAAGTCAAAAATAGGTTGGGCATTTGGGGGAGTTGGAGTCGTTTGTCCAAGGGTGGATTGTTGGGTTGGATGTCTGTGGGGTTACGAGGTGGTTGTTGCATGGTACTCTTGGGTAGGGGGTGGGTGAGGGTATCAATAGATGGGGCAAAGATGGGGGGACTGGGTCATATGTTTAAGAGTGGTCAGCATGGGTGATTGGGGGGTCAGGTATTTTGGGGGTGGGAGGGGAGAGATGGGGGTGGCTCAGTGTGATTGATTAAAGGCATCAGTGTTTTAGTTAGCTAGGTGTTAGGTCAGCTAAGGAACTGAAGTGTAAACTTTCCAGGCAATTCCTTCAGAAGTGAAAACCCCAAGAAGTCCTGATGATCATCTTCCAGAGCATTCCTCGTCTCCAACAAAAGTAAAAGGTAAAGTCACCATAGTCTTACTGGATCATAGAGCTGCTCTCTCATTAGAGATAGACAACTGGTAATGGTTTAACCTGAGGGTCATCATGCCTCAGGCAAGGGGACAGATTGAGAAAGAGTGTCCTTTATGATAATCATGAATTGAACTTATGCTGTTGGTATCACTCTGCATTGCAAACCAGCCACCCAGCCAACTGATCTAACTAAGCCCCTATCTCTGACCCTTACCTTGACCACCAGCTATTCGGAGACCTGATTATTTGGGCCGCACTTTTTAAAAAAATACATCCAGCAGCATGTGCTTCAAAAGATAATACTTCAAAGATTCTAGAATGCAGCCGTTTTGTCAGACGGCTATTTTCAACTTGTTACTAGCTTCCTGTTGGGCACTCAAGAATAATAGTCCTCAATTCTTCACTGCTGAAATGCTCAGTGTTATGATGCACAATCAATATCATTTTCAAATGTCCCGTGAGGGGGAATCCATAATGACTGATCTTTGTGAAAAACATCAGATTCCACTGGACAGTAGCAAAAAAATTCTAAACACAATATTAAGCAAACTAATTCCATTATTGAGCAAACGTTCAATATACAGTAGATCTCATCGGCTTGCAGTGAGAAACAAATAACTTCATTTTGCTAACGGTTCATAACCTTGGGATGCTCTAAATGCTTTGCATCTAGTCAGAATAATTTGATATTATGGGAAATGCTAATTTGTGTCGAAAAGGATCCCATAATTAGCACTGGAAGAATGACTAGAAAATTTGTTTCTATGAACATTGGCTAGCGGATAAATATATTGGTCAGGTTAACAAATAGAACTTTGTTGATCTTAAAAAACGTACAATATGATTTTGTTTTCCCCCAGCTGAGTGGGCAAGTGGAGCCTCAGTTTAATGTCTCGTCTGAAAGACTGCAACAATGGCAGTATAGCACCCCTCACTACTGACCTCCAGTGTTATAGCAGTTCATCAGGAATGATCCTTGGGTAGTGTGGAACTCCCTTGGAACTGATCCTCTGAGATTTCAGAGGTCCCTTGTTACTACTTCTCTGACAGTGCTGCACAACATCAGTGTGGCTGACCCTCAGCACAGACTCTCCAACTGTAAGGCATCTACTCATTACTGCCTCTCTGAGGGTGCAGTGTTCCCTCAGTCGTGACCCTTCAACAATGCAGCACTATCTCAGTAGGTCTTACTCCTTCATGATCCTAAACTACTCTCTCACCAAGTCTGATTGACACCATCATAGTGGATGGTACTTAAGATGCTATTCAGCAACTATGCTTTAAAATCTTTGCCCCCTTTTGCAAAACTCACTACAGACCCCACTGAACAGTGCAGTGCTCCCTCAGTACTGACACTGTGACCATGCAGTATTCCCTCAATACTGACCCTCCAACAGTGTGACTGTTCTTCACTGTTTACCCTCCAACAGTGTGGCACAACTTTGGTGTTGAAAATTTCACAGTGCAATGCTGCCAATGTACAGATCCTCCACCACCCACCCCCACTCCCACCCCACAACAGTCAAATTCCCTCAGTTCTGACCCTGTGACCATGCAAGTCTTCAAACATATGAACCATTCAACAGGGCAGGGCTACTTCAGTACTGACTTCCCCCACCTCCCCCCCCCCCCCCCAACAGTGCAATGCTCCCTACTCACTCTCCAATAATGGCAGCTCTCCTTCAGTATTGACTTTCTGATAGTGCTGTGGTGCCTCAGTACTGACCTCTGATAGTACAGCATTCCCTCAATACTGACCCTTTGACAGTGCGGTGCTCTCTCAGTACTGACCCCCTGACAGTAGAGTGCTCCCATAGCTGAAAATGTGTTGCTGGAAAAGCGCAGCAGGTCAGGCAGCATCCAAGGAGCAGGAGAATCGATGTTTTGGGCATGAGTCCTTCTTCAGGAGTCTCTCATAGTACAGACTCTCTGACAATGTAGGTCTCCCTCATACCTTGACACAGTCCTGTTTTTCCAGGAACTCATCACATATATTCGGGACATCACCCATGCCCTCCACCTCCTGCATGACTTCCATTTCCCTGGCTCCAAATACCTCACCTTCACCATGGACATTTAGTCCCTTTACACCTCCACCCACCATGCCAAAGGCCTCCAAGCTCTCTGTTTCTTCCTCTCCTGCTGACACAACCAGTACCTCTCCATCAATACAATCTTTTGATTGACTGAACTGATCCTCACTGTCAATAACTTCTCCTTTAAATCCTCCCACTTCCTACAGACCAAAGGGGTAGCCCTGGGCACCTGCATAGGCTTCAGCTATGCCTGTCTCTTCATTGTAGAACAGTCCATCTTCCATGGTTACACTGGCACTATTCCCCACCTTTTCCTCAGCTACATTGATAACTGTACTGGCACTATCTTGTGCTCCCACAAGGAGGTTGAACAGTTCATCAACTTCACGAACAACTTCCACCCTGACCTCAAGTTCACATGGACCATCTCTGACACTCCCACCCCTTCCTGGATCTCTCTGTCTCCATTTCCGGCTACCAACTCAACACGGTGTTATGACCTGGCTTATTAAACCAAATGCCCAGAACCACGCACCTTGCTTTATAGTCTGTTGATGAGTGATGGAGAATGCCCAAATTTCACTATTTAAAGAAAAATAATATCAACTTACTCCTTAGCTCTAAGGTGAACATTAAACAACAACTATTCACAACTCTAAGACCCCCTTTCTCTTAACTGCTTATTATCTACCTCCCACTCTATAAAAAAATACTGTTCTGATAAAAATCCATATTAAAATTACATCAACTTAATTTCAAAGTCACACAGTGGCTGTTGTCATTGGTGTCTGTCTTCTTCTGGCTGTTGATTTCCATGGGTCGTCTTCGGTCTATCGCCGCAAAGATGTTTTGTATAAAAAGGTACCTTTGATATAAAGTGTATAGGCTGGCAGTTAATCTGGTGATGGCAGTTGGTCTCTCTCTGTCTAACTCTCAAAATGTCTGCTTCGCTATACCCCCAGCATCAGATCATCTCATTGGTTCAATGTTGGCAAATTAAAATTGATTGGTTTTTAGTATCCTGGAGCATAAGTTAAACTGATTGGTTCAATTCAAATTGTTGTAAAAATAGCGACCAAAACTCAGGTATTTGTTTCACAGCCAAATATTTTCAATTTTCCAGTACACTCTGAGACTGCTAGTCAATCACATGACAGGTGCCTGCAAGCACTCAGTGCAAAACAGCCTTCACTTTCTCTTACACGCCCTCAACGTCATAACATTAGACATCTACTTCAAACCAACTGATCCCACAGTTATCTGAACTCCACCTCCTCCCACCTTTCTCCTGTAAAAATGCTGTTCCTTACTCCCAATTCTTCTGCCTCCACCACATCTGCTCCCAGGAAGTGCAAGTCCATTCCAGAACATCCCAGACAGCCTCCTACTTCAAGGACCACAATTTTCCATCCCATGTGGTCAACAATGCCCTCCAGTGCATCTCCTCCACTTCCTGCACCTCCGCCCTTGAACGCTCTTTCAATATGGAATTTCCAGTGCCAGGCTGAATCACTGGCTTACTTGTCTGGACGAATATGTTTAAAATTACCTTCCAGTTATTTCAAACTTGGCCAGTTTCTAAGCTAAACAATAAGAAAATTCAAAGCTTAATTGTTTGTAGAAACTGAAATTGAGTGTGTTGAAGAAGCCTCTTAATAACTGCAGTCACAGTTGGACTGAATGTTAGGAAGTTATGAATTTTGTTGCTGTGTTTTATTTCCTATTCCCATGCTAAATTTCTTTCAACAGAGCAGTAGAACATCTTGTAGTGTTAGGTAAGGGCTAAATGTAGGGGTATGGGTGGGTTGCGCTTCGGCGGGTCGGTGTGTACTTGTTGGGCCGAAGGGCCTGTTTCCACACTGTAAGTAATCTAATCTAATCTAATCTAATCTAATCTTTGAGCAATTTTATTAAAACACTCATTCCTTACAGATGCACCACAACCCACTTCATTTCTCTGCTGTTTTTGTGTATATTACCACTTATTGGTTGAGACCATTTAATATTCATGAGAAGTACACGTCTTGAAATTATTGCAGATGCTGGAAATCTGAAGCAAAAGCTGAAAATGCTGGAAAGGTTCAGCACATCAGGCAGCATCAAAACATAGAACATAGAACAATACAGCACAGAACAGGGCCTTCGGCCCACGATGTTGTGCCGAACATTTGTCCTAGCTTAAGCACCCATCCATGTACCTATCCAATTGCCACTTAAAGTTCGCCAATGATTCTGACTCTGCCACTTGCACAGGCAGCGCATTCCATGCCCCCACCAATCTTTGGGTAAAGAACCTACCCCTGACATCTCCCCTATACCTTCCACCCTTCACCTTAAATTTATGTCCCCTTGTAACACTCTGTTGTACCCAGGGAAAAAGTTTCTGATTGTCTACTCTATCTATTCCCCTGATCATCTTATAAACCTCTATCAAATCACCCCTCATCCTTCAGCTGTAACATCACTTCACGACTCTTGAATTCAATCTCTCTGCTAATGAACGCTAATACACCATAGGCCTTCTTACAAACTCTATCCATCTGAGTGGGCAACTTTCAAAGATCTATGAACATAGACCCCAAGATCCCTCTGCTCCTCCACCTTACTAAGAACCCTACCGTTAACCCTGTATTCCGCATTCTTATTTGTCCTTCCAAAATGGACAACCTCACACTTGGCAGGGTTGAACTCCATCTGCCACTCCTCAACCCAGCTCTGCATCATATCTAAGAAATGAAACAGAATTAGACATCAGGTCTGTGATGTTTCATCGGAACTGGTATATCCTAAGAAGAAATATTTCAGGTGAAACTCCCTCCTATGGAGAGTGGTGAGAATTTTTAACATCCCTATCACATAGAGTGGTTGAGATTAAGCGTAAATTAATAGCATTTAAGAGGAAATCCAGGTTAATATCAGATGAAGAAAGGGATAGGTAGTTATGAAGATAGGTGGAGAAGACTCGTGAAGAGATCAACACCAGCACAGACCTGTTAGTTAAATGGCCTGATTCTGTTTTAAAACTGTGTTACATTAGATTTCATTTCAATCTTCTAATATTCAATATGTGCAATGAAGTGAACTGTAAAACCACCTTTTATTTGGTTTTACAGTGGATATGTCTCTGTTCTCTGCCGCAGCCCTGACACCTATTTTACATGACTTTTCCCTGCTCCTGAACTTATTTGTGCTGTGTAGTGTTCTTCTTTTGATTTAAATTTGATCTCCTAAGTCTGGTGTCAAAAACCTTTAGCATTCTGTCAGTAATATCTCAAAGCAATAAAGTACACTACACTCAAAGCCATAACTTAACAAGTGAAAATATCCTCCGAGCAGCAATTTGATCTGATCTTTGAGTACACAAAACATTTCTTCAGGTCATGCAAACCTATTGGAATGAATCTTGCTCAAGTGGGGCATCTCACAGTGTGTTGCTCATGTTTTCTTCATCCTTTAGTTTTTTTTCCCTGTAACTTGCTGGGAGTGCGAGTTGATGATGGCACAGTCAGAGCAACTCAGCATTTGGGTTCTCTGTGAGTGATGAGGCCAATACTTAACCAATAGATTCCATGATTAAGAAAGAAATAGAGGAACGGTGGAGAAGAAAATTAGGTGAATTGCAGTCAAATCAAGGACAGAAAAAGAAATAAAGTGAGGGAAGGAAAAGTTTGATTCATGACTCCATCACTCTATGAGAGAGGGGGAGATAGAAAGGAAGATTAAGAAAAAATAAGTAGAAATTAACTTTTCAAAAATAGCTTAAAATGTACCATTCAAAGGAATGAATTTCAGTTTAAATTGTTCCTATTCTGAAACAACGTTGTTGTTTATATTGCACTAATGACCACTACCTTATTGAAAGGGAACTTAACCTCTTAATTAACATACTTAATTTGCTGGTTAAGTAAAGTTGGTGCATTGCTGCTATGTAATTTATTAATCATATTTACTGCCATCATCATTACAATGGTTAGAGGGATATAGGGGTTCTTGTGGCAGGGTTGTAGTGTCCCTATCTCTGGGCCAGGAGATCTGGTTCAAGTTCCACCCAAAGTGGAGATACATCATAACATGTCTGAACAGATTGATTTTGGAGGAATGTGTTGATTCATTTCCTAGTCCCATTCCTCCACCAACCATAACAATGTTTAAATTTTAAAATAGTGATGATAGTCTCCGACTGTGGTGTGTTTAGTATTAGAATAAGTTAGGCAGGTTTTTTTTTTATTCAACAAAGAATCATGAGTTTATGCAAAGAAAACTTGCTCAAGTAAGCATATAATGATTATTGACAAACAACATTCAGACTGTGCAAAGATAGATATAATTATATTCTAACATCCCAAATTTAACATGAGGCAAATATGAATAACAGCCAAACTGTGGCCGAAGACTCCACTGAACAGATCAAATAGCAAATCTGATCAAGACAGATCCCACGGATTTGTCAGTAATTTTTAACCCCCTTTCTCCCAATATGTTGGTGGCATTATGGTTTACCAAATCCTTTTAAAACTTTACAAGGTATTACAATTATTATATCTTAAAAGTCTAGCTTCAGATCTCCCTCAAAAGTTACTCCATGACAGACTGTCACAAAGTCAGTTCATGCTTTCATAGTTCTCTGGCCTTTTCTGGAACTGCAGTCCTCCAGATTCTGAAAACTGCTCACATGCACAATTCCAGCTTACCCACAGACACCTAGTTTCATCAAGCCAATACCGATCCTTTATTTTCTGAGCTCCAGCTGACTTCCAATACTTTCCCTGAGTTATAACTCCAACACTTCACTGCATCCACTGGCTCCTAAGGATTGCCTTGATTCCTAAATGCACATCACTGACAAACAGCTCCTGGAACTTGATCCTGAACCCTATCTACACCAGTACCAGTAGATCTTATTTGCCTCTTCAGCAACACAACTTAACAGTTTATTTATCCATGGAGTCTGCTTCTGCATTTCTCCATCCACTGTATCCAACTGACTGGTTAGTCATCCTTAAACTGTTCTGAATGATATATTGAAAATCTCCAAACAAGCCCACTTTTATTACTGGGCAAAACAGAGCATAGTTCAGAGTGTGGTGCTGGAAAAGCACAGCAGGTCAGGCAGCATCTGAGGAGCAGGAGAGTTCTCTCAGCTCCGCATCCCCCGGCCCACAATCCTCATTCATAATGAAGGGCTTATGCCCAAAACGACGATTCTCCTGCTCCTCGGATGCTGCATGACCTGCTGTGCTTTTCCAGCACCACACTCCTGACTCTGATCTCCAGCATCTGTAGTCCTCACTTTCTCCAAAACAGAACATAGTGACCAGTAGCAGAACATGCTGAGCCCCGACTATTACAATCTTTGCAGACTACTGTTTTACACAGTACAAATAGATATGAATAAAACAGAATAGATTTCATGACACCATTCACCACTATTGGAGGGGATGGCTTTTAAATCCAGTGATTTGACCTCCAATGAATTCCTAGATGATGTTAAACAATCTTGATTCCAATTCCTCATAGGTCCTGTAAGCAGCAGAGCAATTATTCTTGGTCAATTGTAAAACCTCAGGATGTTGATGCAAGGACAAGCAGTCATGGTAGCGCCATTGAATGTTAAGGTAAAATGTTTGGTCTTTTCCTTGGTGAGTTTGGTTGATGGCTGTTGTTATTCCTGCCATCTGTCAGCCTAGGTTTAGATGGTGCCACTGACTTATTATCAATGAAGCTGAAAGCAAATATTGTGTCTCACGTCAAATCTTATTCTATGGGAAAGCAAATTCATAGCGACGGTACTGGGGCCGAAGGCATTGCCTTGAACAAAGAAACTTGGAGCAGTAGCAAGCAATTCAACCATTCGAACCTATTCTGCCATTTAATGTGATCATCATCGCAACTCCACTTTCCTGTCCACATCCCACAACTTCTTAACCCATTACTGAGGAACATGACCTCAGGAACACAGGTGATGATATGCTAGACTTCTGAAGAAGAGTCATATTGGACCTGAAATGCTAACTTTGTTTCTTGCTCCACAGATCCTGCCAGCCCTGCTAAATTTTTCTAGCATTCTTTGTGTTTATTATCTCCGATACCCTAGGTCTGTGACGATTGGCCTCTAATAATCATGATCATTGTAACACATGATTACAGCTGCGGAATGGCTTACCTATGCCCCTGGTTAAATTCATTTGTGCAAAACCTTGTTGGTCTCAAACTCAGTTCAATGCTGCCTTGAGGATTCCATCTCACCTTTCCCTGTGCATTCAGTTCTTGCATCTGTACACAAACTATCAATGGTGTAAAAAAAAGAGAAACATGTGACCAAATGCATTCATACATTCGTACACCAAGCTATTAAACTGTAACTCCATCAAACATGGACAATCAAATTGGATTATATCTAAGTTTGAATCTAGGTTTAATGTGAATAGTTCCAATTCCTGTCTGCAATGCAAGACTTTGTTTGAAAAATATCCATCCTTTTAGCTTGTATTTGTACCGTTGCTCTACGTCACAACCTTTCAATAATTTCTTTGAGTCGATTAGATGGCAAAAGAGACCATTCCTGTAATGCATCTAATATATTGTATATATTTAGCATGTATCCAATTCACTCATATCAAGATCAAAACTACAATTTGTTTCACATATTGAAAGATGTGTACAGAATGGAGATAATCTGTAATTTGAAGCAACAGTGAATTTTCATTAGAAAAATTATCTTCTATATTTAAACAAATTCGATTGCTAATTATAATTTAAATGATCAGCTGCAATTGATTAGCAATTTAAAATTTAACACATGTAACGATGATACGTAAAGGTAGATACTGCGTAACTCATCATTTAAAATAACAATGTTCTGGTCACTTTACACACTTCCTACTTTTTTAAGTGATGAAGAGAGGATGATAATTATTAGCCATATTCTTACAAGTCGGATGATGCAGAATTATTAGGTGTACACATACAAGGATATAAATTCAGTCTTTAATGTAACAAACATGACATATCCATATCTCTACTGTACTGAAGCATGTAAGATCATAGAATCATAGAAGGGTGCACTGTAGAGGAAGCCATTCAGCCTATTTTGGCTGTGCTAGCTCTTTGAAAGAGCTTTCCAATTTGACACAGTCCCTTTGATCTTCCCCCATTGATCTAGTAATGCTTCTCCTGTATGAGTGTTTATCAGATTCCCTTTGAAAGTTACGATGGTATCTGCTTCCTCTGCCCTTTCAGGCAGTGCATTCCAGATCACAATTCATGAAAAGAAATTCTCATCATCTCTCTCTCTGGTTCTTTTATCAATTACCTTAAATTTGTTTTTCTGGAACTGACCATGTGGAAACTATTTCTTCTTTACTTTATCAATAACCTTCATGACTTTGAACACTTCTATTAAATTCTCCTGCTCTGTTATGGAGAGAATAACCTGTACTTCTCCAGTTTCTCCACGTTACTGAAGTCCCTCTTGCTGGAATTGTTCTGGTAAATCTCCTCTGCACCTTTTCTTAAGTATGATGTCTAGAATTAAGGTGGCACGATAGCTTGGTAGTTAGCACTCTGCCTCACAATGCTAGGAACCCAGGTTCGATTCCACCCTCATGTGATTGTGCGGAATTTGCTCTGGATGCTCCAGTTTCCTCAACAGGCAACTTTCTTACGCAGAGGATGGTGTGTGTATGGAATGAGATGCCAAAAGAAGTGGAGGAGGCTGGTATAATTACAATATTTAAAAGGCATCTAGATGGGTATATGAATAGGAAGGGTTTAGAGGGATATGGACCAAGCACTGGCAAATGGGACTAGATTAATTTAGGATATCTGGTCGGCATGGATGAGTTGGAACAAAGGATCTTTTTCTGTGCTGTACATCTCTATGACTCTAAGTGCACGTAAAGTGAATTGACCAAGCTAAATTGCCCATAGTGCCCAGGGATGTGTAAGCTAGGTGGTTAGCCACGGGAAATGCAAGGTTGTAAGGAAGGGGTTAGGTCTGTGTGCAGTACTCTTTGGGGGATCGGTCTGCGCTTGATGGGCCAAGTAGCTTACTTCCACACTGTAGGAATTTTATGACTTTATGAATTGGACACACAACACCAGGTGGAACCTAACCAGTGATATATAAAGGTTTGTGTAACCTCCTTGGATTCCTACTCTGACCATAGATCCTTATGTTTATCTTATTCCGGCGAAGTACCTTGAAATACAATCAATAACTATGCATATTTATCACCTAATATGTGCAGCATGCATTGTATTTAAGAACTTGTCTAAAAGAGAACAGACAGAATAAGGGAAGTTTGGCATGATGGATTGGGCTAACTGTCAGTGTATGACATGTATGTTTAATTATAATTTAAGCACTGTACGTCGATTTGCCATCTACAGCTTAGTTTGATGATATGCAAAAATGGATTTGACAGAAATTATTTAATTAGCCTATGGTGTTATTTGCCTTCTCCAATCTCCCTTGAATGGAATTTTGTTTGTTATACAATGTTGTACCTAGATCCCATTTAGAATGTTTGTTCATTTCTAGGCACCACTCCCTCGACAAGGATATGTTGACCTTGGAGAAAAAGCAGAATATATTGACTGCAGTGATACCAGTGATTGAAGGGTTAATCTGTAGAGATACTGAGAAGGCTTGTATTCCCTCAAGTACAGAAAATTAAGGGTGATCTAATTGAGGCATTTAAAATGATTGAAGGATTTTGACAGGGTCGATAAAGAGAAACTATTCCCTCTGGTGGTGGGAGCCCAGAACACTGGGCTCTTATTACAGTCAGACCATGGAGGGCTGATGTTAGAGAGCAGTTCTTCACACAAAAGAGAGTGGAAATCTGGAATTCCCTCCCCTTAAAACAGGTTGAGAGGAGCAGAGGGTTCAATTGAAAATGTCAAAACTGAGATAGATGTTTTATTATAGAGTCATAGAGTTATACAACACGGAAACAGACCCTTCAGCTTAACCCATCCATGGTTTTGAGGGATTTGGAACGAAGCTGAGTAAATGGAGTTAAAATATAAAACAACCACAGTACAGTTGAATGCTAGATTATACTACAGGGACTGAATGGTCTCCTCCTGTTGCTGAAAACTAGGAGGCTGATTGAAAGCAACACCCGTCAACAAGAAAATTGATCCAGTTTTCCTGAAGCAAGCAGCAAACCTCCTGCAGCTTCTCTGATACATCATTCCCATTTGCTCCCATGCTATCGCCGTGACATCTGTTAAAAAAAAACCTCTTGTTGGTTAGCACATTAGACCTTCTGCCTACTGTGCTGCAGAGTGTGCGGAAGAAAGAGCTTCTTCCTGCGATTGACATTCCCAGTTGGGTTCTGCAATCAGTGGGAAGCTGCCAAGCAGAAACAGTGAAACTTGTAGATTGTGAGGCTTCATCACCACAGGCCCCTCCACACAACCTCTGGGAAACTGAACTCTGGCAAAGGACAGGAAAAGAAGTCTTCTTCACTGAGTGATGATGTACAAGTTGGGAAAAGGAAGTTTAAAAACTAATCCTCGAAAATTGTACAGTCCCAAAAGAAGGATCTCAAAGATAGGTTTGTAACGCATCCAGCTAATTCAAAAACATTGCACAGCTTGACTCCTATTTCTGATGAAAGGCTTTTGCCCGAAACGCTGACTCTCCTGCTCCTCGAATGCTGCCTGACCTGCTGTGCTTTTCCAGTGTCTCAACTTTCGACTCTGACTCTCCAGCATCTGCAGTCCTCACTTTCTTCTATGACTTTTGTTTGCAAAGAACTGGCTACTGAGTATGAATCTTGTTGCTGTCTCCATTACCAACACCTCGACCAGTCAGTGTTGACTTGCCAAACAATCAGCACCTTCTCTTCTGGAGAATAAATTGTTGTGACTGTTTAGAATTTCGCATTCTTACCTTTGTCCTGATGCATACAAGATGAAAAGTTTCAGCGACGTGTCTCTCTTTTACAGCAATATTAAAATTTGTACTAACAAGAGACAGCAAAAAATGGTTACCTGATGGATAGCATTGCCCACTTTCTAGAAACCTCAATGGGAGTGACAGTTAACAAACAGAAACATAGAGAATAGGTGCAGGATGAGGCCATTTGGCCCTTCGAACCTGCACTACCATTCAATATGATCATGGCTGATCATGCAATCTCAGTATCCCACTCCCACTTTCTCTCCATACCCCTTGACCTTTTAGCCGCAAGGGCCATGTCCAGTTGCCTTTTGAATATATCTAATGGACTGGCCCAGTAGCTTTCTGTGGTAGAGAATTCCACAGGTTCTCAACTCTGTGAGTGAAGAAATTCTTCCTCATCTCAGTCCTGAATAGCTTACCTCTTATTCTTAGACTGTGACCCCTAGTTTTGGTCTTCCCCAACATCAGGAGCATTCTGCCCATATGTAGCCTGTCCAGTCTACTCAAGGTTTTAAATGTTTCTATGAGATCCCACCTCATTCTTCCAAATTTAAGTGAGCATAAACCCAGTTGATCAAGTCTTTCTTCATATTTCAGTCCTGTCATCCCAGAAATCAGTCTGGTGAACCTTCGCTGGTCTCCCTCGAAAGAATGTCCTTTCTCAAACTAGGAGACCAAAACTGCACACAATACTCAGAACAGCAATACACATGACAGAAGAACAGAAAGTGATGATCACATCCACCATTCATTTTCACATAAAGTATGCCTGGGTCTGCCAGTGTAGTACCAGTGACTTATTATCATTCAATAGTTTACACATTGATCAGTCTTACTTCAGGACAGTAAGGTTAAGAGGATTTCTATTTTAAATAATTCTATTATATCAGTGTTATGTTAGAGTTATCCAGTACCTTTCTATTTAGTGTTTGTGCTAATTTCATTGCTGGCAAATGTACAGCTATAAAATTGAGCGAACAGATTCAAAAACTTGAGTTTGGATTTAATCTTGTACCTGAGGTTCTCAGAGTTTTGTATACTTAGGGGAACACACAAACACACATGCACGCACATGCAGACCCAAGCAGACATACGTTAAATTGATAACCACCATTGAGAAAAATTTGGAGGGGGAGGGGGACTTTTAATTGAGCCAGTTTAGGACTCTATCCCCTTCCCAATCTTTCCTAATTACATCCAGGATAAGAAGATTTCTGCATGATCCTCCTACCACACATGAGGCCTTTAAATGGGTAATGGTGCAAATCTATTATCTTCAACTCCTTGGGCCCTCATATTGTTTCCTAGCCTTTCGTATAGGGCATTATCACAGGTCTTTCAAAATTCAAATGTTCTACATCCATTGACTTCCCATTATCTATCCAGACAGTTGCATTCTCACAAAAACTAAAAACAGATTTAACAAATAAAATTTACCATTTAAAAATTCCATGTTGACAATGTTGGATTGTACTGTGACCTTCAAAGTGCTGTGTTACCACTTCATAATGGGTTCCAGCACTATCCTGATAATTGATGGCATACAAGTGGGGAAGTTACTGACAATTACAGTTTGCTTGTTTGCTAATGTCATCTTTTGTTCCAGAAGGTTGACAATCACAAATCCATGAGACCAAAAGGCATAGGAGCAGAATTAGGCCACTCAGCCCATCAAGTCTGCTCCACCATTCAATCTTGGCAAATGTGTTTCTCAACTCCATCCTTTTCCCCATAAGCTTTGATCCCCTTACTTATCAAGAGTCTATCTATCTTTGACTTCAAGGCTTTCAATGACATCGTCCCCATTGCCTTGTGTGGCAATGAGTTCCACAGATTCATCACCCTTTGACTGAAGAACTTTCTCCTCATTTCAGTTCAAAAGCGGTCATCCTTTCACTCTGAAACTATGCCCTCAGGTTCTGGTCTCTCTTACTAGTGGAAACATCATCTCTATGTTCGCTCTATCCAGGCCTCTCAGTAGTCTTTAAGTTTCGATCAGATCCATCCTTATCCTTCTAAACTCAATTGAGTACAGACCCAGAGTCCTCAACTGCTCCTCATATGACAAGCCCTTCAACATCAGGATCATTCTTGTAAACCTCCTCTGGACCCCCTCCAAGTCCAGCACATCCTTACTCCCAGGAGGACCAGTTCCATCACAGAACACACCAGATGGCCTCCTTCTTTAAAGACCACAATTTCCCCTCCCACATGGTTGAAGATGCCCTGCAAAGCATCTCATCCACGTCCCACACCTCTGCCCTCAAACTCCCGCTCCAACCACAACAAGGACAGAACCCCCCTGATCCTCACCTTCCACCCCACCAACCTCCGCATAAATCGCCGACATTCCCGCCACCTACAAACGGACCCAACCACTAGGGATATATTTCTGTCCCCATCCTTATCCGCTTTCCACAAAGACTGTTCCCTCCGCGACTACCTGATCAGGTCCACGCCCCCTAACAAACCACCCTCCCCTTCTGGCACCTTCCCCTGCTACCGCGGGAATTGCAAAACCTGTGCCCATACCTCCGTCCAAGGCCCCTAAGGAGCCTTCCACACCCATCAAAGTTTCAGCTGCACTTCCACACGTGTCATTTATTGTATCCATTGCTCCCAATGTGGTCTCCTCTACATTGGGGAGACTGGACACCTTCTCACAGAGCACTTTGGGGAACATCTCCGGGACAACCGCACCAATTAACCCCACCACCCTGTGGCCAAACATTTCAACTCCCTCTCCCACTCTGCCGAGGATATGCAGGTCCTGGAACTCCTCTATCACCACTCCCTCACCACCTGATGCCTGAAGGAAGAACGCCTCATCTTCCGCCTCAGGATCCTTCAACCCCATGGCATCAATGTGGACTTCACCAGTTTCCTTATTTCTCCTTCCCCCCACCCTTACCCCAGATCCAACCCTCCAGTTCAGCACCATCCTCATGATCTGTCCCACCTGTCAATCTTCCTTCCCACCTATCCGTTCCACCTCCTCTCTGGCCCATCACCTTTATCCCGAAACATCAATTTTCCTGCTCCTCGGAACTGTCTGACCTGCTGTGCTTTTCCAGCACTACTCTAATCTTGACTCTAATCTCCAGAATCTGCAGTACCCACTCCCGTCATCCTTACTTAGATACAGGGCCTAAAGCTGCATACAATATTCCAAATGCAGTCTGACCACAGCATTATACAATCTCAGAAGTGCATCCCTGCTGTTGCATTCTAGCCCTCTCAAAACGAATGCTAACGTTGCATTTGCCTTCCTAACATGTTAATTCTGACCCAAGTCTGTTTGTGCTTCATATTTCAGAAGCCTCTCCCATTTAGAAAATAGGCTACGCCTTCCTACCAAGTCTCCACCTCTGTTTGTCCTGTGAAAGGTTAACTATGTCCCATCCATTAGCAATTTTATCCACTGCTTCCCTCTCCTACAGTTTCCATTGTCTTCTCTGCTATCTATTGTAATGATATGACTGAATTATTACATCTCTTTCACTTTGATGTTATTTTCACTTTTCTCCAGTCATTTCCAGTACTTCTGCATTAGTCTTTCTGTCTGTGTAGGATCTGCAAAAAAATCATCCTTTAAATCCACATCTCCAATGTGTGCAGTTTATCAATAGTTTCTGTGTTTGTTGTCGTTTTCTCTGAGGCATGTCTTGTAGATGACAAAATGTAGCATCTCATCATTTTTCTCCACAGATTCAAGTTTAGTTTCTCGATGTTAACGAGTTTTTCATCCAGGCAAAGAATCGTCTTGGCTATATCAAATCACCTTCAGGTTTCCCAATCACATCTCCCATCAGCTGTGATAATCTGCCCACAATTTGTGAACCTTTTCACTTGCTCCAGGACTTCTAGCACAGCTTTAAAAAAAATGCCCTTAAACAAGCTGCTTGGAAAAGCTGATGTTAAAAACCAAACTAGGACAAGGCTCAGAACAATCAAGGGTGACTGGCACAGAATAAAGAGGGAGATTATTCACTGTGTGAACTATTTCAGTACCTTACTGATGGGAGCAATTTTTTTAATATATAAAAGCTGATGTATGCAATGATGCATAACACTGAGAAAACAAATCCCACAAGAACACTTCTTTACTGTGAAAAAGTCACGATTGATTATATTACGTGTCACTTAAAAATCGAGACGAAGATGAAGAGTAAAGGTGATTACATTTTTGACAATCTCAGTTTTATGCTGGAATTGTACGAAATGAAATCTCTGGATTTTCAGTGAGGTGGCGATTGTCAGTGAACTGCCTCTCTAGCTCTTATGTTTCTACTTCACTCCTTCACATTTCTGGCTTGGTCATCCGAGCCTGGCCTCTTCAAAGTGGCAGAGTGTCCAGTCCCACAAAGAGCTCCACCTCTGCACTGGGAGGTTGGGGAAAATACAAGACCCATCCCCTTCTTATCTGCCCTAAGGTATGTTTTAAGGTCCAGTGTGAATGATGGTGAATGGAGAGATGGTAGGATGGTTAGGTGGGTCAAGTAAATGGATATGGTAATAGCTGTTTAACCTTTCCAGTGTAACTACTCAGCTGAGTATGTTGGAACTGTCTGAGGTGTCTGATTTTAACTCAAAGCCACAAATTTTGGCAGACGCTCCCAGGAAGCAGGAGAAATCCCTACTGGAAGTTCAACATCAGGGGTGAGTGTGTCAACAGGGTTTTGACTCACATTGGAAACCAAAAGATCTGGGACCATCCTTCCTCATAAATTCAGCCCATGTATCTATGCTGGCTCTTTGAAAGAGCAACCCATTGATCCCAGATCCCACTGCTGTTTTCCCATAGCCCTGCAAATTTTTCCCTTTTCATGTTTTTATTCACTTCCCTTCTGACAGTCACTATTCAATCTGCTTCCACCTCATGTGCAGGCAGTGCATTCCAAATCACAACAATTCATTCTGTAGTAGAAATTTGCATCTCTCGTCTTTCATGAATTACTTTAAATCTGTCTCCCTCTGGCTACTGACAATCCTGCCATGGAAACCATTTCTCTTTATTTTTGCGGTCAAGACAGTTTATTAAACCTCCCCCAACCTTCTCTGTTCTAAAAAGAACAATCCCAGCTCCTCCAGTCTCTCTGTGGGTCAACGGTGATATTTTGCATGACACTTACAGAAAATAGACCATTTGTTGCAATGCTGTGCATTGATATTAATACTGCACAAGAGCCTCAGTCTCACCCTTTCTCATCTCACCCTATCAACATATCTTCCATTCCTTTCCCCTTATTTGTTTACTGAAATTTCACTATAAAAATTCTGTATTTTTATATTAAGGGTGGCACTGGGGCTCAGTGGTTAGCACTGTTCAAAATTCCATCCTTGAGCAACTGTCTGTGTGGATTTTGCACATTCTCCCCATGTCTGCATAGGTTTCTTCTGGGTGTTCCAGTTTCCTCCCAAAGTGCAAAAATTTACAGGCTAGGTGGGTTAGCCATGGGAAATGCAGGGTTACAGGGATAGGGTAATGGGGTGGGTCTGGGTGGGATGCTCTTTTGAAGGGTCAGTGTGGACTTGATGGACCGAATGGCCTGCTTCCACACTGTAGGGACTCTATATTCACCTCAACCACTCTCTCAAATAGTAAGATCCACATTTCCACTACTCGCTGGGGAATGAAGTTTCTCCTGAATTTCTGATTGGATTTATTACTGATTGTCTTACATCATATCATTGGTCCTCCCACAACTGGAAACACCTACCTCATCAAACACTTCATAGTTTTATGAGCATCTGTCAGGCTGCCCTCAACCCGCTTTACTACAGAGGCCAAGCCTTATCAATTTTGCCTGAGCGTCATTGCATTTCTGGCACATTCTCCACCTTTTTTTAAATCTCTCACTCATTAATTCACCCTCATTCTCCTCACCCCACGCCCTACCTCATTGAAAAATCACTTAATTTCCACTGATGACCTGACAAAGCTTGAGTGATTGCCTGTCAGGAATCTTCAACCTAAAACAGTGTATTTCGTTAAAAACCCTCCTTGGTAGGGTATACATTACGCCATCAATAGAAGCTTGCTGAAGGCCCATCTGAACATGCACTGTCATAATAAAATTTGATATGAAATATATGAACTTGGAAAAAGACAAATAACACGCTGTCAAAAAAATTCCATATGAAGTAATATCCTTTGTGAAGTACTTCATTAAAGTCATATTCACCTCATGCAATAATGATTGCTAGCTCGCTATTTTAAATGTTACAAAATTCAATTTGAAGATGTGTTTCTAATGCATATTTATGCAATCAAGGAATTGATACTACAGCTGTTAATGTATTAAGCAATTAAACCAGCAAGAGTAACTATACAAACAATAAGTGTCTCTGTTTTGTACAGTCTCAATGCTGTACTTGGTTTCATGTCTTTCTTTCACACAGAGGCTGAAAAGATTAATTAAACAAAGAAAAGCTCCACACTGCAGTTAAATGCAACACAACAACTTACGACAGGAGAATTTTATATATTTAGGTTGCAGCTCAGTGGGGTACACTTTTGTCACTAAAACAGGAGGTTTGTGGGCTCAACTCTTACTCTAAATAAGAGAGCACATAATCCATGCTGACGGTCGCAGTGCATTACTGAGGGAGTGCTGCATTGTGGATGGTTCTGAACTTCTGGTGGGATGTAAACTGAGGCCCATTCTGCCTTCTGATGTGAACGTAAAAGATCACATGATTTAAATAACGTTTCAGAGGCTGGCATCCCATCATCAATCACCCTGTATTTATAGATGCATAGCCTTTGGCAATAGAACATAGAACATTATAGCACAGTACAGGCACTTCGGCCCTCGATGTTGTGCCAGCCTTTTATCCTAGTCTAAGATCAGACTAACCTACATACCCTTCATTGTACTATCTTCCATGTGCCTATGCAAGAGTCGCTTGAATATCCCTCATGTGTCTGTCTACTACCACTGCTGGCAGAGCATTCCATGCACTCACTACTCTCTGTGTAAAGAAACTACCTCTGACATCGCCCCTAAACCTTCCTCCAATCACCTTAAAATTATGCCCCCTCTTGATAGACATTTCCACCCTGGGAAAAAGTCTCAGGCTATCCACTCTATCTATGCCTCCTAACATCTTGTATACCTCTATCAAGTCACTTCTCATCCTTCTTCTCTCCAATGAGAAAAGCCCTAGCTCCCTCAACCTTTCTTAATAAGACAAGCCCTCCAATCCAAGCAGCACCCTGGTATATCTCCTCTGCACCCTCTCTAAAGCTTCCACATCTTTCCTATAATGAGGCATCCAGAACTGAACACAATACTGCAAGTGTGGTCTAACCAGGGCTCTGTAGAGCTGCAGAATAACCTTGTGGCTCTCAAACTCAATCCCCCTGCTAATGAAAGCCAACACACCATATGCCTTCTTAACAACTATCAACTTGGGTGGCAACTTTGAGGGATTTATGGACATGAACCCCAAGATCCCTCTGTTCCTCCACATTGCCAAGAATCCTGCCTTTAATCTCTGCATTCAGATTTTACCTTCCAAACTGAATGACTTCACACTTTTCCAGGTTGAAATCCATCTTCCCCTAATCAGCCCAGTTCTGGATCCTGTCATGTACTGTCGCAGCCTACAACAGCCCTCCACACTATCCACAATGCCACCAACCTTCGTGTCATCAGCAATAGCACTGCCTATCATTGAGTCAAGCATTCTGGGCTCGATATCTCTGATGCTCATACTTTTATGTCATCTAGGGCTCCCTGATTGGACCAGATTAACAACCCCAATCAGGGAAGTCATATTCTATGAGGTCCAGCTGGTTAACCTTACAATCACTGCAATGGTGAACACATGAGGAAGAAAGAATTGGAAGAACATGCACAATGGGTTATTCAATCAGTAATGTTTGTGTGGAGGCTTGTGCAGGCCACTGGGTTGCTTAAGTTCAATGTAAATCGATAAACGACTTTCTCTTGGCTGGAATTTTGCATGAATGCCCTATGGTGTGATCACTTATCGAGACAATGACAAAGGACAGAAGGCTTGAGTCAACTGCAATAATAACTGTTCAAAACTGGTAATTCTGTGTGATAAATCTCTCACTAACCCCTTTACTACACATGTAAGTGAAATAACTCTATAGAGGCTGATATCCTGTCACCAACCCACCCTTTATTTACTTGTGGAGAGCCTGCTGTCAGAGAGGACAGAACCTCTGACACTCCTGTTTAGATCTGTCAGCCAGGACTCTCTGATTGGACCAGATGAATAGCTCCAATCGGGGAACTTATATTCTGTGAGGTTCAGTTGGCTGAACTCATTACCTTCCCTACAGTAAGCATGAAGATAGAATGCACTCCTCTGAAACTGTATTTTACATTCATTGCCATACCACATACTGTACCATACTATAATTTGCCCTCCAAATGACATACAAATACGTTTTGCCTCAAACACTTTTGCATGCTGCTTTGGGACATTTAACAGTTACAAATAAAGTAGCAATTTGCATTTATATGGTGTCTTAATGCAGTAGGATATTTCAAAGTGCTTCGTAGGAGCATTATCAAACTAAATTTAACACAGGACTATGTGAGGAGATTTATGGACTAAAAGCTTGGTTAAAAAAGTAGGTTAGAGGGAGTGTCTAACAGGGGGCCAGGAAGATAGATAGGTGGAGAGGTTTTGCGAGGGAACTCCAGACCTTCGGCCCCAGGTAACCGAGATACAGCTACTAATGGTGGCACAACTAAGTTAGGAATGTGCAAAAGGTCAGAATTGGAACAGCACAGATATCTCGGAGTGTTGTAAAGCTGGAAAAGTTTACATTTATATAAGGAGGGGAGAAGACATAGAGAGATTTGAACATAATGATGAGTTCCTGGACTGTAAACAAATATAGTTCAGATGTTCACGTCAGTGGTGGACAGGTTCTTAACGAATAAGAAAGTCAAAGGGCATCAAGGGGAGGTGAGGTTGGAGTTGAGACCACAATTCCATCAGGTATAACCTTTCGAATAGAATAGTAAGTTCAAAGGTCCAAAGGGCTTCCCCTTTTCCTAGTTTGGATATTTGAATGTTAGTTCAGCAAGGATGGGGACAAAGAGTAATCCAATGCCTTCTTTTGCAATAAAAGCCAATATTTTGCATTGCCAACTGTTTCTTTTAAATAATAGCTCATTCACTTCACTGACTTTCTAACAGTGAAATTGTGAGAGAAGATAGATTGTTATAGAAATGCAATATATTTTCATATTTGGTTTAAGAAAACACAAATGCTGGAAATCTGAAATCATATGAGAAAGAAAATGCAAAAACAACTGGTGGAAATCTGTGCAGGATAAAATAGAGAAAATTTCAAGTATGAACTCTCGTCAGAACTGGTCAGTTTTGACAAGCTTTAACAACTGAATTATTGACATTCTTAGCTTTGTAGTTAGCTATTAACCTGCAGTTCATGTCCAGTATTTTCTATTGATTAAAATAGTGTTTTCATCAGAGCCATTTATAATAGGAAAGTCTACATATTTACTCGGTTTTATTTTCATTGGTAGATATATGGCCAGTTTTAACTTGGTGGCTATGATTGAGGTCATCAGCTGCCTGCAGTCTTTCTTTTTGTACATCTTACAGAGTAATCTTTCATGGAGAAGATTAAGGTAAATCCGGAAAAGATAAAAGCCTCAAATCCACACATGAGAAAACACTCACAGAGAATTAATGTCAAATTGCAAGCTGAACTCAAAGTTAGTGGAATTGATTTTATTGTCTATGTCTAAACATACTAGCCAACACTTTCTTCTTGGTGCAAGAATGATTATCATTTACAACTAATCTATGAGACTTTCACATCTGTGAAATCAGCAATAACTTTTGATTATTACTTTCCAAGAGACCTGAGATTGCAGGATATAGAATTGTCCAGCAGACAAAGAAGCCTTTCGACCCATTGTATCTCTTTGAAAGAGTCCAATTGGTCCCACTTCACCTGTATTTTCCTAATAATCTTCTTGCTAACTTTTATTCCTTTCTTACCGTTTAACAATATACTTAAAAGATACTATTAAAACTGCATCCATTGACCTTTCAGTCAGTGCATTCTAGATCACAACAACTTGCTGGGTAAACAAGTCATCTCTTCTCGGTTTATCTTGTCAATACCTCAAATCTGTCTCCTTGTTTAAAGTATCCAGCTAGAGGAAACAATTTCTACTTCACTACTCCATCAAAACCCATCATAATTTTGAACACCTGTAAAAACTCTCTCCATAAATTTATCTGCTCAGAGGAGAACAAATCTAGCTTCCCTAATCTCTCTCCATATCAAAATCCTTCATCTCTAGGATCGTACCAGTAAATCCCCTCTCCATTCTATCCAAGGCCTTAACATTCTTCCTAAAGTTGGAACCTAGAATTGAGCACAATACTGCAGCTATGGACTAAGCAGTGTTTTATAAATGATTAGAATTACTTCCTTATAGCGATATGCCTCTACTAATAAATATGAAGGATTCAATATGCATAAATGGTGGAATGTGGTTAGCACTGTTACCACACAGCACCAGAGACCTAGGTACAATTCCGGCTTTGGGTTACTGTCTGTGTGGAATTTACACATTCTCCCTGTGTCTGTGTGGGTTTCCTCCCACAGTCCAAAGGTGTGCAGGTTAGGTGGATTAGCCATGTCAAATTCTCAATATCATCCAGGGATGCGTAGGTTAGGTTGATTAACCATAGGAAAAGCTGAGTTACAGGGATAGGTAGGGGTGTGGGTCTGGGTGGGATACTTTTCAGAGGATTGGTGCAGATTTGATAGGCTGAATGGCCTGCTTCCACACTGTAGGATTCTATGATTTTTAACAGACTTATCAACATGGCCTGATACCTTCAAAGGTTTAGCAATAAGCATCCCCAAGATGTTCCATCGCAATTGAACGCCAATGAAGTACTTTCAAAAGAAATGTTGCCACTATTGTGCTGTTAGTTAAACTAATTAAGTTGAAAATTTGGTTGATTAGTTAATTTGTTCATTTGGCAAATATTCTTTAACTGTTCCACCTTTTATTCTTCCCTCTGATTCCTATTATTCTTCCTTTATTTTTTCAAATGTTTGCTTTCTCAGGTTTTGCTCCTCCTCCATATCCCTAAGTTTTCTGTATCCATGGTTACTCACACAATCTTTGTTAAGTAGGGGAAAGCTCACTTGATGCAGCATGATAGGACTAAGCCTGAACTATACTGACTGATTAGCACAGAAAGCTCGTTGGGTAGCAGGTTGTACGTGATTGGGAAGGATCCATGTGTTTGACCCTTGGGCGTTTGATATTCTACCAGGATTCATGAGTTGGCCAAATGCCTAGAATGTAATAGCGTGGCACAAATTAGTATGATGAGAAATAGGTAATAGGAAATAAGCCTTATTAACTTACAGTGTTGAAAGCACAAAAATTGTACTCTTCCCTGATAGCGCCTGATGATTGAAGGTATTATACATAAGTGTTGTATAACTTGTAACTCATATGCATTCATACCACAGTCACTTACGTTCTGCTTGGATATACAGACAGCAATTTACAACACCATTACCAGCAAATACAGTTCAGTATCTTTTTAACATTTCCATAAAATGGCAAGACAGGTTGTGATTCTGCACAGTCCCACTGGGGAAGTGCCTGTGGATTACACTGAGTACAGAGCATGATTCTGATCTCCGTAGTACAAGTGTGATTTGGAGGGACTGAAGAAAGGATGATATCAGAACTTAGAAGATATGCATTTTAGGAAAGACTGAGCAGGTCGGGGAAGAAAAGGTTGAGAGCTGACTTTGTTGAGGACTTTATAATTGTGAAGGGTTTTGATAGAGTTGAGATGAAGCAGATGTTTCCATTTGCAAAACATACCAAAATTATAAGTCAATAGAAGTCAGGGGGAGTGACAACTGAGTGATACCATCACTGGACTGTTAATCCAGAGATCAAGCAATGTTCTGGAGAACTGGCTTCAAATCTGACCATGGCAGACTTCGAATTTGAATTCAATAAAAATACCTGGGATTAAGAATCTAATGACGATCATGAATCCATTGTCAATTATTGGAAGAACCAATCTGGTTTGTCCCTTTCTGGAAGCAAGCAGCCATCCTTATCTGGTCTGGCCTAACTGTGACCCCAGACCCACAGCAATGTAGTTGACTCTTAACTGTTAATTGGCCTAGCTAGTGATACCCTCATCCCATTAATTCAATAGGGAATGCACAAGAAAATTTGGGATTTGCTACACAAGAGTGTTGTTGAGGTGACCAGAATAACAGAATGAATGAATGAATAGCCTTTATTGTCACATGCACTCGAATGAGTGCAGTGAAAAGTTTGTAATGTCGCCTCCCGACACTATGAATCAGCCCGTGCTGGTTCCGCCGCTGCTCTGGGACTCGGCCTGTGTTTGCTCTCCTGCTGCTCTGGGACTCGGCCTGTGAATCGGCCTGTGTTTGCTCTCCTGCTGCTCTGGGACTTGGCCCACCCAGGCTCTGACAGCAAGTTGTCTCGCCTCCATTTTCCAGGTAGGATGGAGCAATTTAAGAAGTTAAAGGTTGGGGGGATGGCGGGGGGGGGGGGTGTTGGGGTTGGTGGGGAAGTAAAAGATGTTTCAAAGAAAGAAGGGGAAAGGCAAGAAAGAACTGGAAAAGGAACTGGCGAGCAGAGGAGCTCTGGATGGAGCATCTTCTGCCATCTTGAATCAGAGTAATTATCGCATTTAAATGAAAGCTGGACAAACGCATAAGAGAGAAAGGAATAGGGGAAAGAATATGTCAGAGGTGAGCAAGGGTAGAAGGAGCTCATGTGTGCAGGTCAGATTGAGGCATAAAAATTAGGAATAGGAGGAGTCCACTTGGCTCAACATTCCTGCTCTACCATTCAATCTAATCATGGATGAATTTCTATTCCTGTGCCATACTCCAAAATGCTGCCCATATACCTTTAGCATATTTAGTCTATGTCTATCTATTTCTTTTCTTAATACTATTCAGTACTATATATTATATATATTGTATATAAATATATATAGATAGATAGATAGATAGATAGATAGATAGATAGATAGATAGATAGATAGATAGATAGATATAAGTAGTACTCTATTTGCTTGATATGCTAAGGAGACACCATTTGCATCATCATAGGAAGTGATGCAATATTACATGGTCTCACTCTCTCTTGAAGCCTCATGACAAGATGAAGCCAGAGTTGTTTCTTAAACAAAAATAGTGTTTTCCTTACCTCAGCAGACCCTGTAAAAATTCGTTGGCAGCTTGACCAAACCAAAGAATGTCGTAGGGTGACAGAGCGAAAGAAAGTTCTGGACATTTTTTCTGCTATAACTGAAAGGTTACAGGTAGTTTGCACATCCCAGTGAAGTGAGACCATGGCTGAATTGGTCCTGAAGTTTACATTGTATTGCAAAGCATTCGGCCTTGCTGCAAAGTCAAACAGTGAGCAGGTCAGGATACCAATCTCTGCAGTGGGCTACTGTGCATGCAATACCTGGACATAGGGAAGGAATTGATCACTGAAAAGGCACTAATGCAGAAGTAATAAAAGTACTTATGGAGTTAGATTTTAGATTTAGGTTTAGATGTTATTGTCATGTGTACTCAAGTATGTATGAATACAGGAGTACAGTGAAAAGTGCACAAAGTCACCATGCTTCAGTGCCATCTTAGTTTACAAAAGACAGGATTAAAAACAGAGGCAGAATTATGAGAACCAGCCAAAAGAAAAGGAAATGTCCAGATCATGCCCCCGCCTCCATCATGAGTCCTCACCACCAGAAAAACAAAGCCACAAAGTCCACCCCCTTAGTCTGTGAACACTCAGGTGCCCTGGGTCCTCACACACGGCCGCAGTCAGAATGCCATCACCTCCACCGTCAGATACCCCGGCCCAGCCATGGCCAGGAGCCTCACAGCCACCGCTGGAACCATGTCGCCATTCTTCGGCACCATCTTGCTTCCACCAACATTGATGCTATCATAGGCCGCGCAGAACCGTTTTTGGCAATGTGGCCGCTGCCGAAGCTGCTAGGTCCCAAACTGGATCCAAACCCATGCTGGGCCCAGCATGCCAATGGTACCTCGTTCTGGATTGTGTTGCTGCGGCTGCCGCCTTCTAGGACCATGAATTCAACAAAGGAACTTGCCACAACCAACACTCCTGGGGACCGTTCCTGCAGATACCAACACTCTGGAGAACCAATCCTGCTGCTACCAACACTCCGGGGGACCATTCCTGCTGCTACCAACACACCAGGGGACCATTCCTGCTGCTACCAACACTCCGGGGGACCGTTCCTGCTGCTACCAACACTCCGGGACACCATTCCTGCTGCTACCAACACTCCGGGACACCGTTCCTGCAGCTACCAACACTCCGGGACACCGTTCCTGCTGCTACCAACACTCCGGGACACCGTTCCTGCTGCTACCAACACTCCGGGAGACCGTTCCTGCAGCTACCAACACTCCGGGACACCGTTCCTGCTGCTACCAACACTCCGGGAGACCGTTCCTGCAGCTGGTCGCATTCTGGGAAGTAACCACTCCCATCACTGACCATACTCTGAGAAGGTACCACTCCCTTCACTGCCCACACTCTGGAAAGGAACCATTTCCATCATTGCCCACACTCTGGGAAGGTATCACTCACCTCACTGCCCACACTCTGGGAAGGAACCACTCCCTTCACTACCCACACTCTGGGAAGGAACCACTCCCATCACTGCCCACACTCTGGGAAAGTACCACTCCTCACTGCCCACACTCTGGGAAGGTACCACTCCCATCACTGCCCACACTTTGGGAAGATACCATTCCCATCACTGCCCAAACTCTGAGAAGGTACCACTCCCATCACTGCCCACATTCTGGGAAAGTACCACTCCCATCACTGCCCACACTCTGGGAAGGAACTACTCCCATCATTGCCCACACTCTGGGAAGGTACCACTCCCATCACTGCCCACACTCTGGGAAGGAACTACTCCCATCATTGCCCACACTTAGGGAAGATACACTCCCATCACTGCCCACAGTATGGGAAGATACCACTCCCATCACTGACCACACTCTGAGAAGGTACCACTCCCTTCACTGCCCACACTCTGGAAAGGAACCATTTCCATCATTGCCCACACTCTGGGAAGGTATCACTCACCTCACTGCCCACACTCTGGGAAGGAACCACTCCCTTCACTACCCACACTCTGGGAAGGAACCACTCCCATCACTGCCCACACTCTGGGAAAGTACCACTCCTCACTGCCCACACTCTGGGAAGGTACCACTCCCATCACTGCCCACACTTTGGGAAGATACCATTCCCATCACTGCCCACACTCTGGGAAGGTACCACTCCCATCACTACCCACACTTTGGGAAGATACCTCTCCCATCACTGCTCACACTTTGGGAATGTACCACTCCCATCACTGCCCACACTCTGGGAAAGTACCACTCCCATCACTGCCCACATTCTGGGAAGGTACCACTCCCATCACTGCCCACACTCTGGGAAGGTACCACTCCCATCACTGCCCACAATCTGGGAAGGTACCACTCCCATCACTGCCCACACTCTGGGAAGATACCACTCTCCTCACTGCCCACACTCTGAGAAGGAACCACTCCCATCACTGCCCACACTCTGGGAAGGTACCACTCCCATCACTGCCCACACTCTGGGAAGGTACCACTCCCATCACTACCCACACTCTGGGAAGGTACCACTCCCATCACTTCCCACACTCTGGGAAGGAACCACTCCCATCACTGCCCACACTCTGGGAAGATACCACTCTCCTCACTGCCCACACTCTGGGAAGGAACCACTCCCATCACTGCCCACACTCTGGGAAGATACCATTCCCATCACTGCCCACACTCTGGGAAAGTACCACTCTCCTCACTGCCCACACTCTGGGAAGATACCACTCCCCTCACTACCCACACTCTGGGAAAGTACCACTCTCCTCACTGCCCACACTCTGGGAAGGAACCACTCCCATCACTGCCCACACTCTGGGAAGATACCACTCTCCTCACTGCCCACACTCTGGGAAGATACCACTCCCATCACTGCCCACACTCTGGGAATGGGACCGATGCCACTGACAAACAAAAGCAAACAAACACCAAATGGAAAAGAAAGAGAGGGAGAAAAAGCCAGGCAGACAGAAGCGGGTGGGTCCCGGCCTCAGGACCCAGGAGGAAAGTGCCGTCATTTAATGGGCTAAATGTAATGTGCATACAGGAACAAGAGGAAAGTATTGATATATTTATCACTGATTTGTACAAACTTGCTGGGAACTGAGAATATGGCAGATTAAAAGAGCAACCAATCGGGGACAGAATCATTGCTAGAATCTTAAATGAAGCATTGCCTGACTACGTGCAGTTAAAGGTTGTCTTAACATTAACAAAGGCAGTTCAGTTGTGCAGAGAGGCTGCAATCAGAAAGCAAGATTGATCGGTGATTCAGTGTGACAGGAAGAATCATATCCAAAAAAGCGCTGACCGAGTAAGTGTCTTTCTCAAGGTAGAGAAGTGGCTGTACAAAACAGGGGAGGTAGCAAGAGTTAGCGACGACTATCTTGACTGCCATTGGTGAGGCTGGAAAAAAACAGAGACACGTACATCGACCCACCAAAGAGGTTGAGTGTTGCTTCTGCAAAGGAGGGTCATATCCAAGCTGTGAATCACAGCAAGAAGCTTATCCACAATCAATCAAAAGATAAGATTTGGATCAGCACAGGCTTAGAGGGCCAAAGGGCCTGTTCCTGGGCTGTAAATTTTCTTTGTTCTTTATATAATCCCACAAAAGATGGCACAATCCATGAAATAAAATGAGGATGCTTTTCCTTTGAATGACCAGAAGCTAGGTAGAACCTATTGTAGTACTGATATCCTACAAGAAGGAAACACAACCTGCTTTAGACACAGGTGTAACAGTTTCAGTTCTTTCTGATGCTGAACTGTTGTTGGAGAAAAATTCTGTCCTTCTGTTGTTGTCATTGTGAGTCTTAGTTTGGGTTGTGACCTTTGAAGAAGTAGCAAAGAAGATTGATGTGGGCAGAGCAGTAGATGTGAACTATATGGACTTCAGTAAGGCATTCGACAAGGTTCCCCATGGCAGACTGATTAGCAAGGTTAGGTCTCACGGAATACAGGGAGAACTAGTCATTTGGATACTGAACTGGCTCAAAGGTGGAAGACAGAGGGTGGTGGTGGAGGGTTGTTTTTCAGACTGGAGGCCTATGACCAGTGGAGTGCCATAAGGATCGGTGCTGGGCCATCTACCTTTTGTCATTTACATAAATGATTTGGATGCGAGCATAAGAGGTACAGTTAGTAAGTTTGCAGATGACACCAAAATTGGAGGTGTAGTGGACAGCGAAGAGGGTTACTTCAGATTACAACAGGATCTGGACCAGATGGGCCAATGGGCTGAGAAGTGGCAGATGGAGTTTAATTCAGATAAATGCGAGGTGCTGCATTTTGGGAAAGCAAATCTTAGCAGGACTTAAAGTGAGGACTGCAGATGCTGGCGATCAGAGCTAAAAAAGTGTTGCTGGAAAAGCGCAGCAGATCAGGCAGCATCCAAGGAGCAGGAGAATCGACGTTTCGGGCATAAGCCCTTCTTCATGCCCGAAATGTCGATTCTCCTGCTCCTTGGATGCTGCCTGATCTGCTGCGCTTTTCCAGCAACACTTTTTTAGCTCTGATCGCCAGCATCTGCAGTCCTCACTTTCTCCTACAGGAGTTGGAAGGTCATGTTGCGGCTGTACAGGACATTGGTTAGGCCACTGTTGGAATATTGCGTGCATTTCTGGTCTCCTTCCTATCGGAAAGATGTGGTGAAACTTGAAAGGATTCAGAAAAAATTTACAAGGATGTTGCCAGGGTTGGAGGATCTGAGCTACAGAGAGAGGCTGAATAGGCTGGGGCTATTTTCCCTGGAGCGTCGGAGGCTGACGGGTGACCTTACAGAGGTTTACAAAATTATGAGGGGCATGGATAGGATAAATAGACAAAGTCTTTTCCCTGGGGTCGCAGAATCTAGAACTAGAGGGCATAGGTTTAGGGAGAGAGGGGAAAAATATAAAAGAGACCTAAGGGGCAACTTTTTCACGCAGAGGGTGGTACGTGTATGGAATGAGCTGCCAGAGGATGTGGTGGAGGCTGGTACAATTGCAACATTTAAGAGGCATTTGGATGGGTATATGAATAGGAAGGGTTTGGAGGGATATGGGGCAGGTGCTGGTAGGTGGGACTAGATTGGGTTGGGATATCTGGTCGGCATGGACAGGTTGGACCGAAGGGTCTATTTCCATGCTGTACATCTCTATTACTCTATGACTCTATGACCTTGGCTAGGATTGATAGAGACTGTGAGAGGCACGGCTGTTGATAAATGTTACATTTTAATGATTGTTGCCTTCTAACCAAGTGCAGTACAAGGCTTAGCATTCAGCCTCACATTGTCATAACTTCCATAATTAATGTCATTTGACATATTTAACATTAATCTGATAGATGCTACTCTTGTGTCAGCATGCACAAAATTACATGGGCCAAGCAATATTGAATTCAAGGTTATAGAGCAACTGAATGAACCATTTCAATATAGAGAGATTTAGTCAGTGAAACATTTAATGTGATCTTAAACCAGAGTTGTTCACTTTTAAGCAGGACTGATTTCGATCTGATTTTTGTAGAGTAAAGGAACTAGAATGTTGAGATCACCTTGGAAAAGGGTTGAGTTGGACTTCTTTGTGCACAATGAAAAATGTTCTTGATTGTTGTAGACTATTACTGGATGGATAGAAGTCAAGCAATCATAATATCGTACATCTGAAACAAGGATTATATTGCTGAAGGAGATTTTTGCAATTTATGGAATCCCAGATCTTGTAATCTCAGGCAATGGACTGCAAACTGCCAATGAATACTTTAAATCATGTGGATTGGTCCATAATACCTGTACTGCAAGACACCCTCAAGCCAAAGGTGAAGCTGAAAATGTACAGTAAACTGTGAAAGAATTGCTGAAGAAGAACGATAATGTTTGGCTTGCACTGCTAAGGTATCATTCAGATCCACTCCAAAATGGTTTAGTTCCACATGAAGCATTGTAGTGGATGATCAGCCACGTCTAATTGATTGAGTGAGTAACTCAATAGGCTGACTGGCCTACCCGTGTTCCTACATTCCTTCTGCCCAGCAAAGTCCAAGAGATGTCACAGAATTCCTAGTCTCCTGCAAAGAACCTAAGCACATACAGTAGTGAACATGGAACACTTTTTTAAAAATTCACTCATGGGATGTGGGCATCACTGGCTGGGCCAGCATTCATTGCCCATCCCAAGTTGCCTTAGAAAAGATGATGGTGAGCTGCTTTCTTGAACTGCTGCAGTCCATGGGCGACTGCAGGGTGACCTGCAGTTTTTATGAAGCCGTGGGTGGTGGGGGAGGGTGGCTTTTCAGATTGGAGGCCTGTGACCACTGGTGTGTCACAAGGATTAGTGCTGGGTCCACTGGTTTTTTTCATTTATATAAGTGATTTGGATGGGAACATAGGACATATAGTTAGTAAGTTTGCAGAAAACACCAAAATTGGAGGTGTAGTGGACAGTGAAGACATTTACCTCAGTATACAACAGAATCTTGACCAGATGGGCCAATGGGCTGAGAAGTGGCAGATGGAGTTTAATTTAGATAAATGCAGGGTGCTGCATTTTGGAAAAGCAAGTCAAAGCAGGACTTAAACACTTCATGGTACGGTCCTGGGGAGTGTTGCTGAACAAAGACACCTTGGAGTGCAGGTTCATAGTTCCTTGAAAGTGGAGTCGCAGGTAGAAAACATAGTGAAGAAGGCATTTGGAATGCTTTCCTTTATTGGTCGGAGTATTGAGTATAGGAGTTGGGAGGTCATGTTATGGCTGTACAGGCCATTGGTTAGGTCACTTTTGGAATATTGCGTGCAATTCTGGTCTCTTTCCTATTGGAAGGATGTTGTGAAACTTGAAAGGGTTCAGAAAAGATTTACAAGGATATTGCCAGAGTTGAGGATTTGAGCTATAAGGAGAGGCTGAATAGGCTGGGGCTATTTTCCCTGGAATGTCGGAGGCTGAGGGGCGACCTTATAGAAGTTT
Organism: Chiloscyllium plagiosum; assembly: GCF_004010195.1. Classification (NCBI taxonomy): domain Eukaryota; kingdom Metazoa; phylum Chordata; class Chondrichthyes; order Orectolobiformes; family Hemiscylliidae; genus Chiloscyllium; species Chiloscyllium plagiosum. Next base: position 15,487,069 of record NC_057715.1, read on the forward strand.
ATAAAATCATGAGGGGCATGAATAGGATAAATAGGCAAAGTCTTTTCCTGGGGTGGGGGAGTCCAGAACTAGAGGGCGTAGATTTAGGGTGAGAGGGGAAAGATATAAAAGAGACCTAAGGGGCAACGTTTTCACACAGAGGGTGGTACGTGTATGGAATGAGCTGCCAGAGGAAGTGTAGGAGGCTGGTAAACTTACAGAATTTAAAAGGCATCTGGATGGGTATATGATTAGGGAGGGTTTGGAGGGATATGGGCCGGGTTCTGGCAAATGGAACTAGATTAGGTTAGGATGTTTGGTCGACATGGACGAGTTGGACCGAAGGGTCTGTTTCTGTGCTGAACATCTCTATGACTCTAAATCATTCAGTAATTTGTGGAGATTCATAATTCATGAGAAGTCTTTTCCTCGCCACAGGTTGCTGGAGGATTTATATCCTTATTGAAACGGAGAAAATACTTAAAGGGATAAGCAAGGTAAACCGGTGAGGTATTTCCCATGGTTGAGGAGTTTAAAACATCAGGGCAGAATTTAACAGGAAAGAAGATGTCACTTTGATGTGAGATGATGAGAAATGATTTTACACAGAGTCATGAACATTTGGAATTCTCTGCCACAGAGGGCTGTGGAAGTTCAGTCTTTGAGTATGTTTAAGGTTGAAATTCATAGCTTTCTGCTTGCCAGTGGCATACAGGATGGTGGGTTTGTGCTGAGTAAAAGGCATTGAAGTGTTCAATCAGCCATGATTGTATTGCATGGCAGGGCCAACTCAATGGTCTGAATGGGCTACTCCTGATCCTATGTTAATGACAATGAGGCCCATTAAACTCATTGTTAATTTGGCAAGAAATTCATTGTAGATGATACTGTAACACATTCTTGGGCATGACCATGATGTTGGCTTTTTCTTTGCAGCAATGTTTTATCTGCACAATGAAGAGGTATTAAGAATGGTAATGTAATCTCTCACTTTGTAAAATTGGCAGAGGCTAACTTTGATGTAATCTTTCTTCAAATACAGAATGCAAGAAATGAACACCATTGATAATGAGAAATTAATCTTCTTTGTAATTGATGCTGCAAACATCATGCACATTACAACATTGAATACAGTTATCCATGTTAGGAAGAGATGTTGGAGCCTTGCCTTCTGCTTATTTAGAGGCAGGCAGAACTTTGGCAAGTAGATGATCAATTTGATACTTTGAGATTTCTGTTCCCATAATGGTGAGGAGTTTCGTTTTAATCAAAACTCCTTGTTAAGATGTAAGGTGTTATTGTTGATGTGACTGATTAGAGCATTGTACAAAGTTTTTGTCTGCTTATTTGAAGAAGGATATTGAGGTATAGAGAAAGTGTTGACAAAAAGGACGTTGTAAAGATGGTACCAGAACCTATACAACTAGCAGGAAATATGGAACAGGCAATTGTTTCCTCCTAAGTCGAGAAGGCTGAGGAGTCAAGATCTTTACAATCATGAAAAGCTTGATAGGGTAGATGTAGAGAAGATATATCAACTGTGGGAAGCCAAAACTAGGGGCCACAAATGCAAAAGAATTACTAATTAAACCAATAGTGAATTCAACATGTTCTTTACCTAGAGAGTGGTGTGAATGTGGAACTCATTGGCAACAAAAGTGGTTAAAGTCAGTGGTATAGATGTATCTAAGGAGCTGCTGAATTAGTACATAAAACAGAAAGGATAGAAGGAATGCTGGTATTTTAGTGGAAGTGGAATTGGAGGGAATGCATTTGAAAATGTACATCATCATCGACTATTTGGGACAAATGTTCTGTGCTGTGCTGTGCTGTAAAATTATTTGCAATGATGTGTTTTATAAATGAGCTTTCCAAAGACAAATTCAACAGAAGACATTTTTTTTTCCAGATTTTCATTATAGAAAGCATATAATGTCTTGAAAACAAGTAAAGCTCAGCATATGTGGTGCGTCAGTAATTAAGGTAATTGTTCTAGTTTGATCTGTCTAAATGACTGACTGATAATTCCATTTTGCAAGTAAGAAGGTGGGTAATTGAGAGTTATTATGTGAAAATTTAGATAGTTCTGAACTATTAATCTAGTCTGAGGATTTTAGTGATGTCATAAAACACATGAATGAAACTGAATTAATCTGTAATTCTCATCTGGATTCTGAACTAGTTGCCATTCCTAATGAAATCTCCCCACCACTGGTTATGAGTTTACACTCAGTTGCTATGGCACTCTTGTGCAACAAACCTCAACACTGCAGTAATTGACGCAAAAGATCATGGAATTCGAAGCTGGTGTTTATACTTTCTGTAACATTGGGGTTAAAAACATTGCAGTTGTGGCCCGTCTCATCCACAAAGATTGCCACGCCAGCAGGAATAATTAAATATCATTGCACAATTCTGCTAATTTCTTGAAGGAGAAAATCCTCCAAAAACTAGGTTGGTAATTATGGGCGCAAGACTCTTTTGAAAGGTTTTGAATAAATTTGTTCTATTAATCCACCAAGGAAGTCGTGTATATACATTACGCTGACAAGAACATAAATTTGCGTATTTTTTGAAAATCAGTTTCAGGAATAATCAGTTTACTTACAGGTGCTCAATTGATACTATGATTTGAAAAGCTTATATTTTGTAATTACCTCATTTTCAGCTGTGTTAGTCAAACCAAAGGAATACCTTTTAAAGCATTTTGTTTTAAATGACTGATTTGTATTTTAGAATGCTGGTCTCAAGCATGGGACAAATTTTGCATTCCATGACATGCAAGTGGGTTTGAAAGAAAATTAAGAGGGAAATTCAACTTTTCTAAAAAAAAAATGTAATTTGCTTTGGAATCAGCAACTGCATCAAGAGCAGAGTTGCTATCCCTTTGTACTTACAGCCATTCAGCCCATCTGTCCATGTCCCACCTGACTGCACCTCACTCTATCAGCATTGCCTTGTAAGAAATAGGAATAGACCTGAATGATATATCTCCTTTCTTCCTTGTGAAATTACCTAATTTCTTCTTGGTTTATGTTTTATGATAAAACTGGTCCCAGTTTTAAATATAGCAGCTGTTTTGTGATTTATGGGGAATTGTACTATATCTGTTTCGGTATGTGCTCAGTTATTTGGATGTGTCAATGTAGTAAATGGTGCTTCACAACCTGATACATGAACATTCTTGAAAGCATATATTTATAGAACATTACCTTACTGATTTGACATTAGCTTTACTAAACAGCTGACATGTGGCTTTTCCATATGTTCTGGAAGTGTCCATCAGTACAAAATTGGAAAGTATCTGTTGAAACCATAATTCATTGTAGTTATCAGCACTGAGAAAGTGTACTAGAGTCAGTAGGTGGCCCTCAAACCTGTTACACTATTTAATTAGGTTAGGGGTAACCAGTGATTCAATGCCCATCCGCCAACTTTGATTCTGCAAACTTTAATATGCTAACTCAACAAAATCTCACTTCTAAAAATTTGTACTGCAGCTATTTTTGAGCTTTCCATGGCTTGTCATTTTCTGGGATTTTTTTGAAAATATTTTGTAAATATTTTTTGTCACTTGTGAATGATGGAGACCATTTGTCAAGTCTATTCATCTGAAGCCTTTGTGACAGAAAAACATACATTATTAAGTGACAAAGGAACAAGGAAAGAATATTTTATTTATCAGAATACAACTTATTGTAATAAGACAGAAGAGAACAGGTATTTTGCTTCTTTCTTTATTATTATTAGCAAGTTGTCATGTCCCCATTTCCTTCATCATTTGGGTCAATTATCTTCTGTACCATTTTGCATATACCCTAGGCATAAGGCAGAGGAAAATGAGGCTTAGAGAGGGATGTAAATGCTCCAGGATTGTCTTGAAGTCTTCGGGCATTAAAAACAAATCTCCCTGACATGGTTGCAAATAAAGTCCAGGAGAAAATCAATAGGGGTATAAGAAAAGCTGCACTTTGAGGATTTTTTGGAACACTTTTCTTTGAAAATGTCAGGCATGCAGAAAAGGAAAGACTATTTGACCAGTCAAATGTGAAGATTCATCCTCTCAAGCACTCAAGATTTGTTTTTCTTTTTGATTGGCTATGGGGAAGGTGGATAGCATAAGGATGATCACAATCCAAATTGGACAATGCTAGGTATAGGCTAAATATCATTGACCTCTACCCCATCATTATTTGCACAGAGTTTCCCCTAAAGATTCAACCACAGGGCACTTAAGAGACAATGTCATTGCTCTGGGTGTGGAGTCAAATGTCAGCTACAGTAGTGAAGGATGGGAGATTTCCTTCTCCTAAAGGACATTAGTGAAATTTAAAGTGCACTCCCTCTGTCTGATACTCATATGCAAGGCCAAAAGGAGTATTTAATATGTTGTCTTCTGCTGAGCAGCCAGTGTTTGATCAATGTTTGGTCAGTGAGGTGGTAAGATGGTAAATTGGTGTTGAGACCTCAGACAGGTCAGTATTGATCTCATTGAACAGCTGAGTGGGCCTGACAAGCCAAAGTGGTCTAATCCAGCAGATAGGAGAAAGTGAGGTCTGCAGATGCTGGAGAACCTTCCTGAAGAACATTCCTGAAGAAGGGCTTATGCCCGAAACGTCGATTCTCCTGTTCCCCGGATGCTGCCTGACCTGCTGCGCTTTTCCAGCAACACATTTTCAGCTCTAATCCAGCAGATAGTTCTAATGGCCTTTATTACATACCACCATAGTTGGTCAGCTGACAGGTTTGTTTTTTTTTTACTAGTAATTAAAATTAAGGTATCAAAAACAGAAATGGAAAAATAAGAAAGCATGAAAAAAATAACAAATTAAATTGTAACTCAAATGGTGATGGGGTATGTTTCCCTCATTAATATATGTAGACTGGAACTTGAAATTCACAGTCATTAAATCTATATGAGATTTGTTTTAATCATTCAGCATGAGATTGTGTGCTCCTTAGCATGAAGATACCCTATAAACAGCAACATGTCAGTTGGCCACCATTTCAAGCAGAAAGAGACAGAGGTTTAGTGTTGAGTAAGATAGAGCTCAACTCAAAGTGAATCAGTCAGGGCTTTGTCATAGGAGAGTGTCTGCTGTTACTCAGTGGGTGGCACTCTCTATTGCAGCTGAATCGCAAAAGTTCAGGTTCAGCTCCATTTCCAGGGCAAAAGTCAAAGTTGACATTCCAGTGCAGTGCTGAGGGAATGTTGCACTGTTGGAGGTGCCATGTTTTAGATCACATTAAACCTATCAGCTCTTTAAGATGGATGTAAATAATCCAATGACACAATTTTGAAGAAGAGCAGGTGAGGTCTTCCTGGCATGCCAAACAATATTAATCCCATGATTAACTTCACTAAACACAGATTATTTGGCCATGATCATATTGCTGTTTGCGGGAGCAAGCTGAACAAAAATTGGCTCCTGCCTTTCCTGTATTACAGCAGTCATTAAACTTTAAAAGGAATTTACTTTGTTGTAGAGCATTCTGAGATGTCCAGTGGTCACAAAAACACTATAAGAATGTAAGACTCACTTTTTTCCTTAGTGTGGAGCGATCAGTATGACATCACAGTTAGCCACCACACCAAGTGAAGGCTGACGGAAGCAAGGGGGTGGCGCAGAGAAAGATGAAGGCTGAATGCAAATGAATCACTCAGGGCTTCAACCCAATAAATCACAGAAATTTCCCAATGAAACATTCCTAGCTGGAGGCAGGGCTCACTGACTGCACTGGTCATTAGATTGTGACCGGCATCTACATTTGTAGTGACTGGAAGGCAAGTCACTGCAGGTCTGAATTGTCCCAGCAGAACACCAGTTAACAATCTATAGATGAGGAAGAGTGTACGGTTTTTTTTCATTTAGTTAGCTAACCACAGTATTCGGTACAAAACCTCTTAAGAAACTTGAGTAATTAATTACTGAAGAAATGAGAAAATGGGACAAGACAGACATACAAAGGTTTTTGAGAGAGTAATTAAAGAGAAATTGTTTCCAGTGTAGGAGAGTCAGTAACGAGAGGGTATAGTTGTAAGATAATTGGCAAAAGAACCAGAGGGAAAGATGTGCAGAATTTTTTGACACATCGAATCATTATGATCTGGAATGCACTGTCTGAATGAGCAGTGGAAGGGAACTGTACTTGAAAAGGAAAACAAATTGGAGGGCTATAGTGCACTCGCAGTGGGGAGTGGAACTAATTGGATAAATAGCTCTTTTGGAGAGCCAAAACAATCCTCATGGGCTGAATGGCCCCCATCTGTGTTGTTTCATTCTCTAATTCTCGCTTCTTGGAAAAACGGCACCTTGTGATATTTTATGTTAAACATGCAAGTTGTTGTTGAAATAGTTGCAATATCTGTTGAAGAACGAGAGAAACTGGATATCTAACAAGGGATTTCTGAATAGGACTGCTTCATTCTTCTGGCATTGGTCACTGGAAATAACAAAGACATAAATAGAACATAAAGACAGGCTTGCCATTTTCTCCCACATCTCTGCAATTTCTGTGTTACTTAATTGGTTCTGAATATGCATTACTTCCCTTGGTCCTCACTAACATCCAGATAAGTACCAAAGAAAGGACATTTGTAACAATGATCCCATGAGGATAAAATGCAACTAACTCTGTTTTATGATTTGTATCTGTTCCGTTTATATTATCAACTACTTTTATGAGTCAGTTCTATGAACATAATGGGATTTCAGTAGAAATGTTTCACTCAGTTACACCTGAAAGCTATTTCATTGAATGGGACATTTCTATTTTCCAGCAATTACAAGTGAGATTTTTCTACACATTATATAAATGAATTCTAGTAGAAACAGTACATTGTTTAAATAGCCAGTTATATTGAACAATGTAGGGAGAAGTAAGGAGGTAGAAGGATGAATAAGAAGCTTGAGCTTTGATTGGCAACTCAAAATGTCTTCATGTGAGTGCATTCATGGTAAATGCAGTGCTAGCTAAATCAGCGATTGACTCAGATTTGAGTCAATTGTTCATCTATCCAAACTGTCATATTGAATAATGCAATTGAAGTACAAAACTAGAATTACAAATCAAACATACCTTGTGCATTGTATGTACAAATAATCCAGAAAAATAGAACAACTGTACATTGTCTCTTTCTTTCTGTCTGCTTTTTACCTTTGTGCTTTAGCATGTTTTACACCTAAGAAAACAGCAAATGTTAGGAACAGAACAAAAGCATTCCCTAATCTGGCCAGGCCAAATTGGCCCTGACATTCCCCACCCTCCACTGTCCTCTCTACTCTTGCCACCGTAGTGCTAACCTCACATCTTCTTTTGTCTTCTCTCCATTCTGAGCTCATCTTTCATGTGACCCATCTCCTTCTCATTTCATCATATTTCCACTAAACTTCTCTCCTCAGGTACTGTTCAAAGAGCAGCATGGTAATAACCAGATAATTTGGCATGTTGATTGAAGGATAAATATTGATCAGGACACTGACGATAACTCCCTTGCTCACCTTTAAAAGGGTGTCATGGGATCTTGTACCATCACATGACCAGGCAGATGAGGCTTGGTTTGGCGTTGCATCCAAAAGGCAGCTCTTCCAACAGGGCAGCACTCTAACAGTACAAAAACTGAGTTTTTAAGGATGTCTTTTTAATTTTGTTTTTTTTTTAAATTGTGGACTGAAATGTGGAAGAACTGATTTATAACTGTTTTTGAAACGATGCCTTGGAAGCAAGTAACCTGACGCCCGTGGCAAGCATCGAACACCAAGATGGCAGCCGAATAACAGCACAGCATGCGAATCCTTAGCCCAAGAGCGCAGAGCTTGTCCAATCTGTCCACTTTTACATTTTTTTCTTTCTCTGCTTTTTTTAACGTTTCCAGTTTTTTAGTTATTAAGAGATTCAACTCACCTTCATTTAACTGCTTCAGCCAAAGGCTTCTCCTGGCCCAGTGGCTTCCAGCGGCCCAGTGTGGCAGTCTCAGTTCGGTGTGGTGGTTTCCCGGTGTGACAGTGTCAGCTTGGTGTGGCAATCTCATCCCCTTGCAGAGTCTTTTTTGGTGTCAGTTTCTAGTAGCCCAGCAGGTGGTCTTATCCAGGAGTGGTGGTCTCAGCCTGGTCTTCTTTGGCAGAGGCCTTCAACCCAGTATTCCAGTGGCTTGACATGGTGGTCATGTCCTGGTGCAGCATTCTTGTCAAGGAATGGCAGTCTCATCCCAGCACTGTGTTCCAGTTATTCCATTTTTCTTTAATCAGCTTTCCCCGAGCCCAGAAGCTGTTAACTGAACTGTGATGAACTTTGTCTTAATTATACTGTATTTTTATAATTATGCATGACTTCTGTCATTAATATAGGTGCCATGGTAGGGTGACTTATAAAACTTCTCACTGCATTTTTCATGTAAAAGTCCATGTGGCAATATTCTATTCTATTCTATTTTGTGTTTGTACAGTTGTTTGAGTAAGCAGCAATTGAAGTGGTTGCAGATTGGTCTACGGAGATGTGATCAGTTATTGGTAACAAGGGCCTTTTGCTTGCCAACTCTGTGTGATTGGATCTCAGTTAACTGAAAAGCTTGGAGCTGGGAACAAGTTTCAGAGAAGGGATTTGATCTCCACCAGCTCAAAAGCGGTCTCTCTGTTCCTTGCAGTCAAAACTCACTTTGGTTGAGGAAAACCAATTATTCTTTTCTTTAGCAGTTTCTGCAGCTGTAACGTTTAATGGATAAATCAGAGATATTTTATAACTGAACTAGCCACCCTGTGCCTCATGCAGACCAGTAGAAGAATTTGGAAAAGAGAAGCTGAGAAGAAATTTTTGAATCAGCAGAAATTAGTTCAACAGAATTTGTGGACAAAGACTGTTGAACTATCTTTCCTGCCGTTCATGTGACTTGTTTTTCCCTGTCAGTATGTATGTTTATCTGAGTGTATACAAGAGAGAAAGCTTATAGAATTTTAATTAGTGGAGTTCTATGGTTTATTACTGTTCATCTATAACTAGAGTCTAATTAATTGTAACACATAGTCATGTTTGTTCATTACAGAAACCTGGTTTGTGCTTTCAATCAACATGTGTCTAGAAACCAAGTAAATTGGGGAATTTTGTGTACTTACTTTAACATCTTTTACTTTTGTGAGAACTCTGGGAAAAACCCTGATTTTCAGTGTGCTATCCCAGCGAGCTGTGATAAATTAAATAGCAAAAGATGTCATGTACATCAGCTATAGAGAGCGATAGTGAATGCTGTAAGAGTCCACATCTTTTTATTGTTGGACTATGGACTGAAAACAAGAAAAATGCTCATTCCTTTTAGAAGGGGAGAATGTACAAGGAGTGGTTTGCAGCTTGGAAAGGGGGTCAAAGACAACTGATGCAGTGTTTCAGGGACATTGATTCCAGACAAATTGGCATGATTTCTTGTGGGATAAGAAGGGCTCAGCATAGTCACAACATTTTATTGATGAGACTGCACTTTCATACTGATACTGTGAGGGAAGTGATACAGAGCGAAGCAAGGAAAAGTCCTGAAGTTGGGTGTGTCAAAGTTTCTCAAACAAGCAAAGACAGAAAGTGCTGGAAAAAATCAGTCGGTCTGGTAGCATCTTACAGAGAGGGAAACAGAGTTAATATTTCAACTCCAATGAACCTTTGTCAGAACCCTTTATTTCTCTCTCTTTTTCCATTAATCAGTAATGTTCCTGCCTCCAATTTTCTGTTGAAAGAACAGAAAAAAACACTCAAGGATGCAGCAAGAGTTAATTCTAAAAACAAAGGAAAAAGAAAGATCAGCTAATCAACCAGTGAACTAAAGACTGATCATCACTGCAGATATCAAAAGTTTGTGAAACCAAGTGTGTGCACACGCGTGTGTGTATGTTTGTGTGTTGCTACATAAATTAGAATTCTTTCTTTTTCATTTTCTTTTTAAATTAAGTGCATTACAATGAATAGACTTGTTTTTACTGCTACTGAAGTAACCCAATATGGTTTGCTTTTATCCTGGGTAGCAGTCAGTTAGGGGAAAATTGGGATTTTTGTTAGTTTTGTCAAATCTTTGCATTTGTGGTGAGCTTCATTTCCAGCCCACTATCCTAGTAAGTCATGACAATATAACAAAAAAATCAAGTGATTGTGTCCAAATGAAGTGTAAATGGTTGCATTAAAAACCATCACAATTCTACATAAAGGGATTAAAACGTGAAACAAGACAAGACTATCGCAGTAAAATAAAATGGAGGAAAATTAACTCGAACATGGAGGCAGGGATAATGATCTAAAGTTGTCAAACTCAATGTTTTTCCAGAAAGTTATAGAGAGTTGAGCTGAAAGATAATCTGCGGTTGAAGTATGAATCATAAACTCTGCCTGTATCTTCTTATTTAGTATTCTTTTCCTTGTTGCTTTTCTGTGTCAGTCCTTTCTTCCACCCTTTCATGTTGCATTCAGATGGGTTGTATGTGGCAATTCATGTCTCAGTTGGACATAACCATTTGTTTCTTCACTGTAGCCATTGCTACTCTGGCTGTGGTGTCCTGAAATCATTTGTCATTTAATCTGCACTACCCTCTCTCTACTCTTTCACAAAGTTTCTTCTTTAATCCCGTTTTTCCTTCTCCCTTTCCAGTGGCTTAAAAACTCCAACTTTTCAATTTATCTTTGGTCCTGCTGAAAGATCATTGACCTAAAATGTCCTCCATGTTTCTCACCACAGTTGTTAGCCACATTCTTGAGTTTGTGCATTATTTCTGTGTTTATTTTAGAATTCCTGCATCCATAGTGTTTCACTTTTATAATCTTGGCTTCAGATTTAATCCCATGGCCTCTCTTCTGCATTTATATATCTCACTCCAGTCCTACAACCTACTGAGATTTCTGCTTTCCTCAAATTCTATGGTCCAGAACTTTGCCCTTAAATCTCTTCACCTCTTTTACTGTCTTAAACATTTCAATCACCTGTCCCATTATCTTCCTGTGTGACCTGATGTTACATTTTGATCGACTTGTGCTCCTGAGAAATGCCTTGGGATGTTTTGTAACATTTATTTGAATTGATTTACTGGTGGAGTTATAGTGGTGCTAAAAGAGGTAAATTATGAGAGATGATTGTACAGTCAAGGCTTGTATTTCCTCAACTATAAAAGGTAAGGCATTCCTAATGATTAAAGGAAGTAATAGAGCACAGTCAGTGAAACTATTTCCTCTGGTTGGATGTGTAGAACAAGGAATCATAACTTAAAACTTGGAGTCCGTCCATTGTGTTGCTTGCTCTGTTCTATCACCCTTGTGCACTTTGTATGATGTGAGCTACCAGTACTGCAGCAACACAAAATTTTTCATTTTACCTAGGTATATCTGACAAATCAAGTAATAAATCAAATTTAAAAAATCAAAGGTGATATGAGGAAGCACTTCTGCATACCAAGAGTCAATTAAAATTCTAGCACTGCAATTGACAGATATTTGTTGTTAAAGGCTATTAAAGCTATTATCAGACGAAAGTGGGTAGATGGCATAATTAATTGAATAGACAAACAGATATTCCATTTTGGTTACTGTTGGAGGAGATTGTCTCTCAACGGAAAATAGAAGTGACAGCAAGCCCTTGGGTACCAAGAATCAACTTTACGTGAAGCAGGGTTTGTCATGATCCAAAAGTGTAATTGTTACAGGAGAGGCTAGACAACTCAAGGAAATAAATATTGACATCTTAAAGACAGTCCACAGTGTAGAAGAGGAAATGCTGGAGGTGTTAGAAAACATGAATGTGGATAAATCTCCAGCACTTGAATCAAGTGTATACCAGGACATCATGGGAAGATAGGGGAGAAATTGTGGGGCCCCCAGCAGAAAATTTTGTTTCATCTATGGCCAAGGGTGAGGTGCCAGAGGACTGGAGGGTGGCTAATGTTGTTCCTTTATTTAAGAAGGCTGTAAAGAGAAGCCTGGGAATTATAGACCGGTGAGTCTGATATCGATGCTGGGTAAATTGTTGATGGGGATTCTGAGAGACAGGATTAACATGCATTTGGACAGGCGGGGACTGATTTGGGATAGTCAGCATGGTTTTGTGTGTGGAAAATCATTTCTTACAAACTTGTTTGAGTTTTATGAGGACATAACCAAAAAGATTGATAAGGGCAGAGCAGTAGATATTATTTACTTTTAGTAAAGCCTTTGACAAGGCTCCACATAGAGTCATAGAGATGTACAGCACAGAAACAGACCCTTTGGTCCAACTCGTCCATGCCGATCAGATATACCAACCTAATCTAGTCCCACTTCCAGTACCTGGTCCATATTCCTCCAAACCCTTCCTACTCATATACCCATCCAGATGCCTTTTAAATGTTGCAATTGTACCAGTCTCCACCACTTCCTCTGGCAGCTCATTCCACACATGGTAGACTAATTAGTAATGTTAGATCAAATGGGATTCAGGGAGAGCTTGCCAACTGGATACAAAATTGGCTTGACGGTAGCAGACAGAGGGTAGTGATGGAAAGTTGTTTTTCAGACTGGAAGCCTATGAGTAGCAGTGTTCCACAGGGATTAGTGCTGGGAGCACTTTTGTTTGTCATTTATATAAATAATTTGGATGAGAATTTAGGAGGCACAGTTACTAAGTTTGCAGCTGACACCAAAATTGGTGGTGTAGTGGACTGTGAAGGAGGTTATATAAGATTACACAGGGATCTTCATGAACTCAGCCAATGGGCTGAGCAGTGGCAGATGGAGTTTAATTTGGAATAAATATGAGATATTGCATTTTGGTAATATAAACAAGGGTGGGACTTATACAGTTAATGGTAGGGCCCTGAGTAGTGCTGTTGAACAGAGAGACCTAGGGGTTCAGGTACATAGTTCTTTGAAATTTGCGTCACAGGTAAACTGAGTGGTTAAGAAGGCATTTAGCATGCTTACCTTCATTGCTGAGACTATTGAGTATAGGAGTTGAGACTTCTTAGATTACTTACAGTATGGAAACAAGCCCTTCAGCCCAACAAGTCCACACTAACCCTCCAAAGAGTAACCCACCCAAACCCATTCTCCTACCATATATTTACTCCTGACTATTGCACCTGACCCTATGTGTAACTTAGCGTGGCCAATTCACCTGACCTGCACATCTTTGGATTGTGGGAGGAAACCCATGCAGTCACAGGGAGAATGTGCAAGCTCCACACAGACAGTCGCCCGAGGCAGGAATCGAATCCGGGTCCATGCTGCTGTGAGGCAGCAGTGCTAACCACTGAGCCACCATGCCACCCATCTTGTTGAGGTTATTAACTTTTGGAGTACTTTAAACATTCTGATCACCCTGCCACAGAAAGGATATTATTACATTGGAGAGGGTTCCGAAAATATTTATTAAGATGTTGCCAGGACTGGACAGTTTGAGTCATAAAGGTAGGCAGGATGGACATTGGAACGTAGAAGGTTGAGGGGTGACCTTATAGAGCTTTATACAATCATGAGGGGCATGGATAAGGTGAATAGCAAATCTTTATTCCACAGGGTGGGGGAGTTCAAAACCATGGGTCATATTTTTAAGGTGAGAGGAGAAAGATTTGAAATGGACCTGAGAGGCAACGTTTTCACGCAGAGAATGGTTTGTGCGTGGAATGAACTTCCAGCGGAATTGGTGGATGTGAGTACAGTTACAACGTTTGAAAGACATTTGGATGAATGCATGAATAAGAAATGTTTGAAGTGACATGGGCCAAGTGCAGGCAGCTGGGACTAGTTTAGTTTGGGATTATGCCGGCATGGATGGGTTGGATCAAAGGTTCAGTTTCTGTGCTGTATGACAACGGCTGTCTCTGATGCTGTACATTTAATTCACAGAAAACTGGCCTGGTTTTAATGCAGCTCTCCCCCCCCCCCCCCTCCCCCCCCCCCCCATCCTTTATGAGGCACCTGCTGGATGTAAAGCACAGTTTGCATTTCTCAAGGAGCCCTGATCAGAATCTCTGGTCAGAAATGCACAGCTTGTCCTTAACATGCAAAGAGTTGGAGTAGAATGGTAATCTGACTGTGATTGCCACTCCTTGGATCTGAGAGAGTATTTACACTCAAGATGGGTGAAGTTCAGAACTAGGGATGCATTTAAAAATAAGAAGTCTCTCATTTCAGACATGGATGAAGAGAAATTTCATCTCTCAGTGAGTTGTTAATCTGTGGAATTCTCTTTCCTAGCAAGCAGTAGAGGTTAGGTTAAGGCTGAGTTAGACTGATTTTGTGTTTGCAAGGAATTCTGATGTCATGCGGCAAGCAAGAAAGTGAAATCAAGGCCACAAACAATTCAGCCCTGATCTTAGTGAGGGGATGAATGATCGACAACTGCTCTGATTTCTATTGTTTTTATATGCAGTAGTTTACTTGCTGTGGTTCTGTTCGCCGAGCTGGAAGTTTTTGTTGCAAACGTTTCGTCCCCTGGCTAGGCGACATCATCAGTGCTTGGGAGCCTCCTGCGAAGCGCTTCTTTGATGTTTCCTCTGGTGTTTATAGTGGTCTGTCCCTGCCGCTTCCGGTTGTCAGTTTCAGCTGTCCGCTGTAGTGGTTGGTATATTGGGTCCAGGTCGATGTGTTTGTTGATGGAGTTGTTTGTGGATTGCCATGCCTCTAGGAATTCCCTGGCTATTCTCTGTCTGGCTTGCCCTATGATAGTAGTGTTGTCCCAGTAGTTTACTTGAATTCCATATTTGTTTCTAATTTTCTGTGTTTTACTTTATAGCTCTAGTGTTAGCATCTCCATTAATATAAATAATTTGTCTAGAAATTTATTTATAAGGACAATTTATCAGTAAAGATTCTGCAATAATGTAGTCGGGACATGTTTATTATATTGCTATCCTGTATATTTGTTTTCCTTGGTGTAATCAGCACACTGGTAAGACTGAAGATCGGGATTAATGGAGAAGGATTTGCATACTAAACACAACACAGGTCATTTGAGGCTCCAATTGATCATGATGTACTGTTGAATTGCTTCCCCAGTCTGGTTCACTACTAATCATATACCTCATATATGTATATATATGTATATGTAAAGTAGATCAAAACATTTGGCATGGAGACTGCTCTGTCTTCAGGTGTAACAAATAACCAAATATAGAAAGTATTTACATTTCTGCACCTTGCATCAATTTTTGCAACCTTGCAACAACCTCCCTAAGCACTTTGCAGACAAGGTTAGGATATCTAGTCGGCATGGACGAGGTGGACCAAAGGATCCATTTCCGTGCTGTACATCTCTATGACTCTGACTCTAATTTTAAAGGACCTCTCATTTCATGCCCAAATATTAACTCAAAGGGAGTAAACTGAGTAGATTTGTTTGGGGTATCTCTAATGGCAAACAATACGAATGGGATAACTTCACCCAATCGGTCAGGTAATCCTCACAGTATGCTCTCAAGGTCTGATGCCACCTTTCTAAATCTTTCTGGGATTCAGGATGATTCGCACTGGATTTAAAGTGCTGTTTACCTAAGCTATCCATAACCTCCTTAAACAGTCTAGCAGTAAAATTTGACCCTTGGTCTGACTGAATCTCGCTGGGTAGCCCATACCGTTTGAAGAAAGCTACAACCTTCTCGGCCACCTTTTTGCCTTGATACTCCGTAATGGAATTGCCTCTGGAAATCTGGTAGACACATCCTTTATGGTTAACAAATACTGGTTCCCACTTTTAATTCTCAGGAAGGGACCTGCACAATCAATTATAACCCGCCTGAAAGGTTCTTCAAATGCAGGAATTGCCAACAAAGGGTTTTATTACTGCCTGTGGCTTATCTACCGTTTGGCATGTATGACACATACGGCAAAAATTAAGTACACCCTTGTGCATTCCAGGCCAATAAAAATGTTTCTGTACCTTAGCCTGAGCCTTTCATACCCCGAGGTGACCTCCTACAGGTAGTTCATATGCTACCCATAACACCTCCTATCTGTATACTCCTGAACTCCAGTCACAATTGTGTACCATAGGAAGAATATAAGAAAATTTGCATGCAGCAAGGTCCCATAACCAATAATGTAATAAATGACCCAGATAATTTGAATTTAGTGATGTTAATCAAGGCATTAATATTGAATCAGAATACTGGGAAGAACAAACATAATTCTTCTGCAAAATAGTGGCTGTAGGATCTTTGAGTTCCATCTGAGTGGTTAGACGAAACTTGTCCAACAGGCAGTTTGTGGCCAACAAGGTGGGGGCCAAAGGAGTCCTATTTGGTCCACTAAGCTGTTGTTCAAAATTCAAGAAGAGTGCACCTGGAAGAGCTACTCCTCCAATCAGAAGTTGATTCTCTCCTGCGTTTGTTGTTAATAGGTAGTAGGTGAGTGAATGAGGGTGACAGCAGGACGGGTGACTGGAGGCAGAGGTAGGTGAGTGACTGGGAGAGTTGACTGAGTGATTGACTGGGGGGTGAGTGAATGAGTGAGCGATGGGATGGGATGAGTGAGTGACTGACTGACTGGAGGGTTGGTTTGGTGAATGAGCTCAAAACATACCCACTCATTCAACTTCCCCCTTCTTCCCGCACCACCACACCAACCACCTCCCAAAACACCTAACCACAGAGAGGAGAACCCTCCTGACCAACACTTTCACATGAATTCCACCAAAAAGCATGCTCTATATATACCACCAGAGATAAGCCAAGATCAATGTTAGTTAAACTCAATGTCTTAGCTCAGTCTCAGTCATCATCTGCTTCCCTTGAGGTTAGTTCTTGGATTTTCTTCTGAAATACTGTTGTAGCAAATCTCACCTTTCTGAAATTTATCCAAAGCCTCCCCCCAACCTGTCTCACCAAAAAGAGATAAATTGAAGTATGCATCCCTCCATCTCCATTGATCTCAGACAAACCTGAGATCAATAGAGCTTTGTTTCAAATCTCAATCAAAAGATGGTAATGGCAAAAAAAACTGCATTTATCTATCACTTTTAACATAGTAAAATGTCCCAAGGTGCTTCACGGTGTTATCAAAAGAAAAGTTTACACCAAGTCAGATAAGAAAATATTTGGACAAATGACAAAAATTAGTCATGGAAGTCTCAGAGGAACCTTGATGGAGGAGAGATTGTTTGAGGGGGGTTTAGAAGAGAAATTCCAAAGTTTAGCTCCCAGGCTGCTGAAGGCACAGCCACTGATGGTGGAGTGATGGAAATCAGGAATATTCAGGAGCTCTGTACTAAATCTACCTGTTAGTAATGCGGTGACACCTCCAGACTGGATTTGGCTCAGGTCTCTGAAGTGCGAACTGCACTCTAAGGCTTTTGATTCACAGGAAAGCCTGCTACCCATTGAGCCTCAGCTGGCATCTTGAACAATGTTTTGGTTACAAATATATAATTTATTGTGATCACTCAGGTATTCAGTGTCAAATTAAAGCTTTCCATTTTCATGTGTAAACATTTTGGCTACGACACTCATCAGCATTTATCCACTACAACTTCTCACTGCCTAATCACACAAATTCCTTCAATTTAATACATTCAATCTTTTAAATAATTTGCCCTGCTGAACAATTTGTTATACTCATGTTATACACTCCAATAAGCTTTGGTTCGTAAGTCATTTTGTCACCTTTATTGGTTATTGCGGATTGTCTGTTGAATATCATTTTTCTTCCATTCGATGAAACAATTCAATTCAAAGAATGATATTGAAAGAGAAATAAAAGGAAGAATTACCACAAAGCTTCAATCTGTCTGTTTCTGTTTGTCCATGTGCTGCTATCCACACCTTCAGAATCAACATTAAGGTCATACCACAGTGAAGTTGGGCTTTGGAAAAGCAAGGACCAAGGAGAATTCTGATTGAGGAGTTTAAATTCATGAGATTGGTCTAGAAGGTCTTTCCATGTGTGGGAGTAGGGGGCAATTACAACAGAGAGTCTGCTTTTACTGTTCCAGTTCACTCCAAGTCTAAAGTCCTGTGGCAACGTGCACTTCAATTCACGTGCATATTGTAGTGTGGCGCTGTGGACTGCGATGATGGAGACTCAGACTTTTTTCCCATTATCTCTCTTCTACTCTTACTGCCTGCTATTGACATAGTTGGGAAGACTTAAAAATTTGATATAAATTGAAGTTTGAGTACTGTTCCATGTTATGAGCAAACTTACTTTGGCCATCCAGACTTGAGTGGAATGAAGACCCAAAACTTGTGACTCAGAAGGAGGCACACTGCCCATTCTGTCACAAGATCTTCGTAAATATCAATAATAAGATAGTCATCACAAAATCCAATATTTAATTCAGGAGAGACTTCTTTACTCAGATTAGTAAAAATGTGGAACTCACTACTCAAGGGAGATGTTGAGGTCACTGAAATAATGTATGCAGTATATATTTTATAGGAAATGGATGCTGATCGAGTGAGTTTAAATAGGGTGAGTGGAGGACTCATGGAGTGCAAATAACACCATGGATTATGGATAAGGTGAAGGGATGGCATAGCATTAATGTTACTGGACTAGTAATCCAGGTCCCAGGTGAATGTTTTGAGAAATCAAAACTATAGCAGATGGTGAAATTTGATTTTAAAAAACTGAAAGAACTGCACATGCTGGAAATCAGAAACAAAAACAGAAATTGCTGGAAAAACTCAGCAGGTCTGGCAGCAGCTATGGAGAGAAATCAGAGTTAACGTTTCAGGTCAGTGTTCTTCAGAAGGTCCTACTGAAGAAAGGTTACAGGACCCAAAGTGGTAACTCTGATTTCTCTCCACAAGTTTGAACTTGGCCTGTGTAATAACTGTTGGACCAGCCAGTGATTCCTGCAACCTGTGAATGAATAAAAAGGGGAAAGAATTGGGTTACCTTTGAATTCAATGCAACTCTCTTTCCCCGCTCTCCAGCCCATCTCTTTCACTATGGCCTTTCTATATATAAACTTAATGTTCCTGATCATTTTGACATCAGAAACCACACCAATCCACTTGTTTACCTTCAGTTGCTTTAATATGGGTTTTTGCAACACTACCTGCTGATTAAGTCAGCATCTAAATATAACATCACCATCTTGACAATTGCTAAGACTCAATCTTTCTGAGAGCAACCCATTATGCCAAATTCTCATGACCATTTCTATAACCGTACTCTGTATCAATCTCTGATTGTTTTCCCATAGTAAGAACTTATCTTTAACGAGTTTTGAGAAGGTTTGTTGACTTGGACCCCACTTACCACCCCGAGAAAAAAGAACAGAAATTACATCACCATAGTAAATGACTTCACCACAGGAAATGACATCACCAACCCAAAGAAACTCAAACATATAATTTGAAAACAGAAAACATCAGCAGTGCTTCGTCTGGAGGCTCACTGAAGATGTTGCCTAGTATGGTGACGAAAAATCTGAAAATGAACCTTCCACCTCAACAAGCAAACCTACATCCAGAACTCACCTTTGTAGATTATAGGTTAGTTTTCAGGGTTTGTCACTGAGTCATGCTGAAAATCTAAACTAGTCTTTGCTTATGTTAAGTTGCCAACCATCCTGAATTGGTCTGAAGTTTATACGAATGAAAGAAGTATTTTCAGGTTATGACTACAGACAAGAAAACTGGGACAGAACCTGCAGAGATTCAATAAATATTAAAAATTTAAAAGGATACTGGAGTAATTGTAACAAGGTCAGCCAGGTGGACCTCATAGAATCTGAGTTCTCTGATTGGGGCCGTTACTCTGTGTTATGGACTACGCCAGACCACTCAAAACATTCTTAAGCACACAGCCCAGACCATAACTTTGTAATTTGTTTTGTTAAGTGTACAGTAAAAATTGCTTGGATTAAGTTAGCAAGGTTGACTACCAGGTTGAAAACAGACAAAAAACTGTATTCACAAAATTACACAATGAAACACGAAGAACAGAACAAAGAATCCCCACAGAACTTAGTCTACCCAAACTAGACTTAAGTATGCTGTTCTGAATATACACAACAGTCCCAATAAGCAAACACCCTTTAAAACACAGTACAAAGAAGGGTCACATGCTTCAGGTTGAAGTTCGAAGGGCAGAAGAGAGAGAATTTCCATACAGCTCACCTTTGAACTCCAACGAGTTCTGGACTGAATTAAGCTGCTCGGCTCAGCTAGAGAGCTGATTACTCCCCTTTCATTATACAGGTTATTTCTAAAGCATGACCACTTTGGCCTGAAGTCTCATCTGTTTACATATAAACAAAAGGCCTGTCAAAATCCTTTTCATCTCTGTACCAAACTGAACTGATCAGAGCCCGGCCTAGTTGACTACCCCTCTGAAAAAAGTCAAAGACAGAGTATCCTTGAGCCAAGGAACAGCTTTTAGACAAAAAAAGCGACTAGCTTTGTGACAACTGGTCCAATCAGGGATCTCTGGCTGACAGATAAGAACGGAAGTGTGAGACATCTTGTTCACTCTGAGAGCTGGCACTGAGGGAGCTGGATCAGTATCACGGACTTCCTACATGTGAATAAAGGGTGATTTGGTGACAGGATATCGGCCTCTGGGAATTATTTCAGAAAGCTTTTCAGCTCTTTTGTTTATAAGAACCATTGAACAGAGGGGAAAGGCTATTTAACAAATAGTCATGAATCATCCAACCAGGTAATGAAGAGTCTACTAACATTCCTATTGGTGTAAACCATGAGGATTGCCATATCAGATGGCCAGTCATGAGAGTGTGGGGCAGAGTGTTTGGCAGCAGGTGATCATTTGATGCAATTTCCAGGAACAGTTAGAGTTGGCAAAGTTTGTATGAATTGGTACTGGATAGTCATTTCAGATCCTTAGAGTGGGAAGGCTGGTTGGTTTTGTTGACTGGATGGCCAGTTTGGATTAGATTAGTGCCAGTTCAACATTTGTTCTAGCTGGCATGGATTTGGAATAGCCTTCTTGCACTACCTGTGGTGGAGATTGTGGCGTTTGTAGATTGGATCCTTCTTCAGGCAGAGAACTCATGAAGAAGAGTTCAATTATAACAGCAGAATAGGCCTTTAGTAAAATGATCATTAGTTACTGGAGTGTAGTACCCCATCTAATTCCTTCATCCATCTCTCTTTTTTAAAAAATAACAATTTGTTCTGATCAAATTAAAATAAGAAGGATCTCGAGTAACATCAATAACTTTCATCAACTTCAAATGTTGACAAGGAATACAATATGTGTACAGATTATCACCTTCAAAGATAAATTTGATTTACAAAGAATTACATGATACATCTTATTGAAATTGGTGGACATGAAGAGTAGGAAATAGACAGTGAGGTATGTTTGTCCTTGTGCACAAAGTAGCCTAATCTTTTAAGGGTGAAATCAATTTCTCAAATTATCAAAAGGCTTATGCTGTTCACACAGCTTCCTTTGCATCTTCAGGATGTCCAACAATGTGTTATAGTCAATGAGTTATTTAGAAAGCGTTTTCATTGCTGTAGTACAAGAAATGGGCAGTCAATGTGTGCACAGCATGATTCCATAAACAACAATGTGACAATGTCCAGTAAATCAGTTTTTCATGGTGTTGGCTGAGCAATTAATATTGGCAAGTACAACAGGGAGAACTTCATAACTTAGCTTTGAATGGTTCAGTGAGATCTTTTACACATGTATTTGACAAGGAAACTGGGGTTTGGAGTCTCACTTGAAAGACAGCACCTTGGACAGGACAGTATTCCTTCGGTTCTATACTGGCAGTGTCATCCTGTCATCTCTTGCTGCCTGACCTGCTGTGCTGTTCCAGCAATAAAGTTTCAACAGGGAGAACTTCATAACTTAGCTTTGAATGGTTCAGTGAGATCTTTTACACATGTATTTGACAAGGAAACTGGGGTTTGGTGTCTCACTTGAAAGACAGCACCTTGGACAGGACAGTATTCCTTCGGTTCTATACTGGCAGTGTCATCCTGTCATCTCTCTGGAATGAACTCATGCTTTGTGAATCCAGTTACATAACCACTGTACTGTTGCACCCCTAACAAAACTAGACGTCGCAAAAAATATTTGAAGTATTTTGCAAATCAAACTGGAGCTTGCAACTCTGGAGGCAAGAGTAATGAATTCAGATTAGACAACGTTTTTGGACCATTTAGTCAATTTTTAAATTTGATTTCATAATTATTAAACTGCTCAATGAAGGATAAATTTAAAAGATAGAAAGTTGAAAGGCATTGCATATGTGAGATGTTGCTTTATTGCTTATACTCAAAGCTGTGGGCTTATTATGATACTATGAACGCTACGGTGATAATACTTTATGACTGTTGCTAATTATCTAGTAATGTGGTGGTGGCAAATAACCCAATTAGCACCACAGTAATTTTGGGGGGGTCTCAGTTGAGCTGTAAGATTTCACTTCTGCTGATGCGGCATTTCTGAGTGATGAGAGTGACAGTGTGAATGAGACTCTGTGTAAGGTCCACGGGAAAGACAGTCAGGAGTGTGGGGTGCCTCAGGAGAAGAGGGGAACCTGATCATATGTAAAAGCGCATGGGTTCAGTGGAAAGCGGGGGTGGGCGATACTCTCGATCGATCTTCCAGAATTTTGGCTTCAAGATGATTAATTGATTGCCCACACATGGCATTGTGAGAATCAGCTTTAAGCTCAGTGTAGCGTGAATAAACCAGTTAACTGCTTTGAAACCAGAAGGGAGATTTACGACGTTGTTCTAAGGACTTCCCAGCGCTATCTATCAGAGAATGCTTTCAGAATGTAACTTGATTGTTTCATTGTTACTTAGCATTAATGCGGGAAGAAGAAAGGACCTCAGGTTTTAACAGCCCTTTGAATAACAGTTTGTTGAGGAACATGTTCGATGGTGCAAGCCATATTCTATTTGTCACCTCTATGATCTGAAAAAAAAGTGTCACATTTCTGTATTTCCAAGAGCATATTTCCTGACAGCAATCTAACCAGATTCTTGAATTGGAATAAAAACAATTCGTACCTTAAGGTTTGTGATTCATATGTTTAAGGTATAGTCAGATAGTATTGGGAAGCTCAGTGCACTGCCTGGTAATCTTTTTAACAGCATACACTGGGTCATACTTATAACACTCATTCAGCCTGACTAGGATTAGATGACGTGGTTGAAATTTCATTTAATTTAACTGCAGTAACTGAGGTGAGCCCTGGTACAGACAATGCAAGATAAAGATTAACACAAAAATTCAAACAATTATATTTTGGGTAGGTCATCACCATGTCTTTTGGTTCCCCCCAAAAAGCTCTACACCAGACCTGTAATTCCATAGTTCTTATGAGTTGGGGGTCGGTTAGCCCAGTTGGCTGGAAGGCTGTTTTTGATGAACAATGTGAGTTGAATTTCGGTACCATTTGAAGTCGCCATGCCTTCTCAACCGCTCTCCTGCTCTGAAGCATGGGGGTTCTCAGGTTGAACCACCAGCAATTATCTCTGTCTAATGAGAGAGCAGCCCTTAGGTCCTCTGGGACTATGGTGACTTTACCGTTTTTTATAAGTAACGTAACCAGGACGGTGGCAATCTTGGCATTTCAATTGCTTCTGAGTGAATGTCTAATCCTATATTCTTTTCCTTGTCAGCACAAATAATATTCCCTCCCCTCACCTTGTGCCACTCCTCCCTCTCCCCAAATCCATCTGCTGGTGGAACCGTAACCATACTTTAGTTATTTCCAAATATGGTAAAGCCATACTCTCTTAGCCAGTCTCTCACCTTGTACTGTGTGTAACTTCAACTCACCTGAAGTCCTGAAAAAATTAATAGTGGATCAGGAACAGGGACTGAATAAAATTAACTAAAGTAAACATCGGTCATGAGGAAATTTACGCAATTAAAGAGGGACAAATCTCTGGTTTTCCATCCAAGCATTTTTAAGAAAGTAGGGGAGCACATTGTAGTGGTCCTATAATCTTTCAGAGCTCACCACTTACAGGAGTCATTCCTTGAGTCTGGAAAATTGCATGTCACTCTGCTTTTTAAGAATGGAGGAGGATGAAAACCAGGGAATTACAGACCAGACCAGTGGCATGGTGGCTCAGTGGTTAGCACTGCTGCCTCACAACACCAGGGTCCCAGGTTTGATTCCAGCCTTGGGCGACTGTCTGTGTGGAGATTGCACATTCGCCCTGTGTTTGTGTGGGTTTCCTCCCACAGTCCAAAGGTGTGCAGGTCAGGTGAATTGGCCGTGCTAAATTGCCCTAGTGATAGGTACATTAGTCAGAAGGAAATGGATCTGGGTGAATTACTCTTCAGAGGGTCACTGTGGAATATTTGGGCTGAAGGGCCTGTTTCCACACTGTATGGAATCTGATCTAATCTTGACCCATGTTCTATCTTGCACTAGATCCTATTCATCCATCACTGACCTGCATTGAATCACAGCCTACTAACTTTTAAAATTCAAACTTCTCATCCTTGCTTTCAAACTCCTCCATAGTCTCACCTCTTCCCTATCTTTGTGGCCTCCTGCAGCCTCACAGTGCTCTGAGATCACTGCGTTCCTCCAATTCTAGCCTCATGATTTTAATTATTCCACCACTGGCAGCCATTCCTTCAGCTGTCTGGATCCTTAGCTGGAAATCTCCTTCCTAAGCCACTCTATACCTCGCTCTCCTAATTTAAAACACTCCTTAAAACCAACCTCTTTGAGCAAGTCTATGGTCAGCTCTTCTAATATTTTATTTTATATTAAATACAGTTAGTGTTAAGTGCTTTATGACATGTCAAAGGCACTATATAAATGTCAGTTGTTGAACTTGGAGGATTTTCTGTGGAAAAGTCATGCCAAGTACATTGTTTAACATTGAAGACATTTTCCCCAGATACTGCACAAAATGACGCAGTATGCTTTAACACTCAATTTATAATGAAGATTTATTGCTTCTAAAGTGTTTTTTTTAACCATCTTGAGAATTAATTTGGAAATGGGGAATAATCTGTACTCATTATCACTCATTTGGTTTGTGGCTGCAGACTATTTATCAATAGTGAAAGTAAATTTATATTTATTAAAAACTTTGAAAATTTATACCATGCTATTTACTTGAGTTGATAGTTCCACCACATATCAGCTCTCTCACATGTTGGAATCTAATTTACAAAATGCATGGCAGGAACTCAGCAAGGCTACCTCAACAGCACTTCCCAAATCCAGGAACTCTTACCTTGTAGAAGGACAAGGACAACAGACACATAGGAACCACTCCAGGCTCTCCTAAAAGTCACACATCATCCTGACTTGGAATGATATTGCCGTTCTTTCACTGTCACTGGATCAAATCCTGAATTCTCTCCTGATCAACAGTGTGGGACAGGTTTACCACATGGACTGTATCAAATCAAAAAGTGGCTCCCCTTTGCAAGGGAAATTCAGGATGGATAATAAATACTACTGCGATCCCATGTCCTGAGAACAAATGAAGCAAAATTGTAGTGCCAAGAGAGCTGTTTGAGGCATTACTTGCACATTGAGGGTGCACTTGGATAAAACTGAGATTAGCCTAACAGTTAGCATCTCTCACAATCCCTCAGTACTGCACTGGGAGTGTCAGTCCGGAGAGAGACTGAAGCTGCTGATGCAGAGGTAAGACTTTTATCCAGTGAGCCATAGCTGACATCTTTATTATTCATTCGAGCAATTGTTACATATCATTCACTCCAATAATGTATTCTGTCACTTTGTGTGGCAATTACTTGCTGTATTTGAGCCCTCCCAGCTGTGCATGTGAGTTGGCATCTTCCTTCTGGCCAGCATAACATAACTGTGACTATACATAGTAAATAGTGAGATACAAGAGTGAAGCGAGAGTGGTGTCCAGATGTTGCAATTCTTCCATTGAAATTGCATCGTACTGATTGCTTCTTTATCACTGGCACTTGTTAAATCTAACGAAGAAATGAACAAAGGCATTTCAACACTTAAAACCACTTTGTGTTCTGATGATGTCTTTAATATTACATTTAATGTTGGTGACAGCGAAATGAGTATAAATGAAGAATGCCCTAGTGCTAACCTTAGAATTCCTTTCAATATGGAGTGTAATTCAAGCTTGCATTGTTACATTTATTATGCCATTAGAACAGGCCTGTCTCTATTTAACAGTGAAGTGCTCTTTAACATGTCAGTTCCACAGCTGACACTGCTGTTCATTTCTGCTCATGCATGGCAACATAGTCTAACAGTTTTGGTGTTATCAAATATAAATCTGACAAACATCATCTCTCACATCTGTTTTACTGACAATGTGTCAGCATACCTCTTCGTCCCCACATAGGATGTATAAACAGTTGGACCACAGTCGATGCTCAATTCTGGTCTCCACATTACAAGAAAGTGAGATGCAGCAGAAGGTGCAAAGTACAAGAATTATGCTAAACTCCGAGGTTATAATTATCAGGAAAATCTAAACAGGCTGAGAGTCTGAGGAGGTGACCTGAAAGAATCCTTTAGAATTATGAAAGTTTTCAATATGATAAATGGGAATGATAGAGGCAAGTATTATATAGTTATGCAAAAATATCAGTCCATGTTATAGAAGCAACTAACAAGTTCATTTAAATAAGATCTGTGAATATAACAAGGCTAAATGTTATTTATTGTCCCCTTGATGCAGGTCCAGCGTATCATTGGATCCATCTCTCATTTTCCAACCTCTTAAATATTCTACACAGTAACAAGCTGTGCAATTGAATTTTCATGTTGTGATATTTGTAACAGACGTATTAATTTAAGTCTATTGCTCAGTCCTTTACTGGAGATATGAATGCATTTCAGATGTCATGTATCACAATTTGAATCTTTAATTTTCTCCTGGCAAACTTCCCACCTCATCCAAAATTTCCACTCCCCATATGCCAAGTTGCACCAAGTAATGTTTGTCGTATGCTTGCTGATCTGTGCTTTTTCCTCATCCATTAACAAATCAAAATCCTTATCCATGTGTTCAAGTCCTTCTATGGCCTCACATTTCCCCTATCTCTGTAATCTCCTCCAGCCTGCAACACTCTGAGGTTTCTATGTTCTTCCAGTTTTGGTATCTTGTGCATAGAATCCCTACAGTGTGGAAGCAGGCTATTCAGCCCATCAGGTCCACACTGCCCCTTGAAGAGCATCCCACCCAGGCCCAGCTCCCTACATTTCCCATGGCTAATCCACCTACCCTCACATCGCTGGACACTAAGGGGCATTTTAGCACGGCCAATCCACCTAACCTGCACATATGTTTTTGGACCGTGGGGAGGAAACCAGAGCACTCCAAGGAAGCCCATACAGGTTTGGGTAGAATATGCAAAGTCCACTCAGTCACCCAAGGCTGGAACCAAACCCAGGTCCCTAGTGCTGTGCTTTCAGCAGTCTGGACCCTAAGCTCTTGAATTCCTTCCTCAAACATCTCCAACACGAAAACACGTGTCTAATATTTCCTTATTTAATTTGCTGTAAAATTATGTTCGAACATCACTGCTGTAAAACATGCTTTATGACTGCAAAATACGTTGTTGTTTAAAGGGGCATCTTTATAATCAAATGTTATTACAGCTGTTCTTGATATTAACCAATATAATATTCCACTTTTAATCAAGCACATGTATAATAAAAACTTCACCCCACTCTCATACCAACCAACCACAATGGAGCCATCTAGTGGAGAGTCACAGCAGCGTTTCAAACTTACTGTTGGGGGAGCAAAAGGTTTTCCTCTGAATAAAATTAATGTTGAGGGTTGAACGTTTAGAGGCAGAGCAGATCAATTGAACAGTAGGCCACACGGATTTATTTGGACATGTAAGTTGTCTGAGCAGAATCTCAATCTGGATGGGACAATTTTAAACAGAAGCTAGTTTAAGATTTTCAGGGATTCTTTATGACAGCTTGAAGCTTGTAAATGTAGTTAACCAAGCACCTCACCCGCATGTTGAATTAAAAAGAGTAGCATGTTCCCCCAGAAGGGGTTTATGTGGAGTATTACATGAGCACAGCTGGTTGGGAGAAATGATGTGTTTCTGTTGCTTGGCAATGTATGTCATTCATGACCGACTTTGGCCACGGCAACTTCCCTAATCAATAAGCTTTTCTTAAGAATGGCGAAAAGGGAAAGGAGGGTTTGTGCCTGATGGTGAAATTACATATTTATCGATGAATTTGTGACAACCTGACAACAATTTGGCCAAAGTGGAACATAAAAGCTCACACTGACCAGTTGGACCAGATGGCATGTTTCTGTGCTGTACATCTTTCTCTGCTGTAAATTCTTTGTAAGAAGGTGTTATTTTCTACCTTCTTCAGGATATTAGTAAATCCTGAACAGATCCAAGTGAAAAATTCCAAAAGATAGTGGAGTTTAAAAGCACAATGAATTGGATCCTTAAGTATTGACACTGGAATATCCACAGTCATTTACATTCGTTCCAAGGTCAATTTGCCTGAAGCCATCTCAACTTAGAAGACAGGCCATTCCCTAGGGCAACACAGTGAGTTTTGACCATGAGCTGGTTTTGGTATTGTTTAGCACACTGCACCCAGGATTCCATACACAGGCTGTTATGGGCACAATAATCCATAGTTACTGAACTGAAGTCTTAATCATGTTTGTTACTCCTGCTGATAAGGCCATAGGAACAGAAGGAGGCCATTCAGCCCCTCGAGTCTACTCTCCACCATTCAGTAGGATCATGGCTGATCTAGGAGGAAGTGAGGACTGCAGATGCTGGAGATCAGAGTCAAAAAGTGTGGCACTGGGAAAGCGCAACAGGTCAAGCAGTATCCGAGGAACAGGAGAATCATCATTTCGAGAATGTCCTGATGAAGAGTTTATGCCTGAAATGGGACAGTCCCGCTCCTTGGATGCTGCCTGACCAGCTGTGCTTTTTCAGCACCACACTTTTTGACTCATGGCTGATCCAGTATTCCTCACATCCACTTTGCTGTCCTTTCCACATAATCGTTGATGTAAAACTATCTTAGCCTTGAATACACACAAGGAATCTGCCTTTACAACGCTTTGTGGTAAAGAGCTGCAAAGACCTGCAACCCGATGAGAGAAGAAATTCCTCCACATCTCAGTCTTTATTTCTGGCCTCTGGTCCTCTACTGCCCCATGGAGGGAAATAGCCTCTCAGCATTCGCCTTATCAAAAGACTTAAGAATCCTGGGTGTTTTAATGAATCCACCTGTCATTGTTTCATATATGCCAGTGGGTGGAGTCTCAACTTGTTTAGTCTTTGCTGATGAACTTCAATAAATGATTTCAAATTGGATTCATCAATTTGATCTAGATACATATGACCTGTTAACTGAAGCAGTTAGCTAAACCCATGGATTGACCTACGTCTTAAGTTGCAGCAAGTATTTGGAACATAATTTTCAGTTTAATTTACTTGCTTTGAGGCCCCATTGACTCTGTTCCGGTCAATAATTGATTCTACTTGATCACATTGTTTCATTCCACTGATTTCAAAAGGATTTTACATTTAAATTGCTGCAAACGCATTTTTGGGGGCACGAGGACACAATTTCAACTTGAAAAATTCAACCTTCAGTACTTTGTAGCATATTTCCCGATTGCACCTATCCTGAAAACATTTGAAGCTTTTTTTTAAGTTCCATTAGTACGTTAGCATCACTGGCAAGATTAAGTCTATATTGCAATAAGAGAAAGCAATTGAAAATTACTATGGTACTTCTGGCCATAAGCATGGACCAATCTGATGCACGTCCCCGTGAAACAAGGATGAGTCAGAATGCTTGGGGCACTGTTGGCAGTCCCTGAATACATACCTTCGCTCTTAACCTCCCCGAATTTAGATCCATCAGCAATTTGACAGTATCAATAATGAGATATTGAATCTGAGCGCTAGAAGCTTTTAATACGAGAGGCAACTCAAACTTTGAATTGCAATCCCTTTATACTGGGCACGATGGAGAAAGGTAAATGAGTAAAAATAGGAATGTGCAATAATTTGCATTTATATGGCACCTTTTTAACATAATAACATTAAGGATTTTCACAGGCATTAACATGAAATAAAAATTGATACTGAACCAAATGAATGAATATGAGGACAGGAACTGTTGGGAGGGGCTGGTTTTAAGAAACTTCATAAAGTGGGGGAGGGAAGTGCAAATGGGAGATAGGTCATGATCATGAAGGGATCTGAAAATAAATATAAGAAATTGAAAATCGAGACATGGTTGGAATGGGAACTATAGGAGCTCTTTATGCACCATAGCTCACTCACTGCCATCTGTTCTGAAGGCCCTCATCTCTAGCTGAATGGATTGCATGGAGGTGCCCCAAACTGTGGAAGAGGCACCAAGTAAACTTAACTTTCTTCTATGGAAAACCTTTGCAGCATTTTCTTTATACCCACAGTTTTCACAATGCAGAATGGACATAAGCGTGTTAGCTCCATGTAAACCTCAAGAAATCCCTTCTTTCCAATGAAAGTTATTGCTCACATTTTAATATGAAAAAATGGCAAAGTTTCTAAAATTGCCTGTGAGTTTCTAAATAACTAAGTTATCAACGTCAGTATTTCTGAATGTTGTCACGCTGTGGAAACCGGTCAAAACTAACAAAATAATGAGGCTTACTTAACTGGTGGAGGTTGGTTTGCAGCATACCCTGAGGACATCAGTCTAGTTATCAGTGTGAAACACACAGTGTTTCTCCTCCACAGGCTGAACCCCTCTCTTGAGGCATTAGCTAATCTAAAAGTGGCCAAGGACCAAATTTCAGTAACCAAACAGCAGCAAGGAAATATGCTCAATTATACCGGGTAATTCTTTGACAGAAGACACAAAGGGCCTTTGGAAATAAAGGGCTAAAAGGTCTGTTTGCTCATTCTTTAGTCAGAAAGATTTGCACCTTGCAAATCCCACCATGGGAATATCATCTGTAACAGGGACAAACAAAAGCAATGCTGGGTAGAATACCAACATGAATTTTATTCATATGAAAACAATGCTTCTGAAACTGTTTTATGCCTTCCTCAAGACATTGAGGAAATTGATGTAGAGTTATCCATAAATAAGCTTGAAAAGGCAATGTGGGCAACAATGGAATTCTAGTACTGAATTCCCAAAAGGAAAGCAAATTCCCAAAGCAAATATCTGCACAGTCTCCTCCTCACCAAGACAGTAAATCAGCAATTTTTTTTTCTCAGTGACAATCTGACAATAGAAAAAATCCGCCATTGGAATAGTACACAATCCCTAGGCTTGGAATCTTCGAGACCCAGCTTTGGATTATTTCAGTATAAAAGTTTTCATTATCAGGACTACCATCTCAGCAGGTCATGCTTGCTTTAGTCTACCCGTATAAATGCTGGATATCACTCTGTAATGACAACACAACTAAAGCAGAAGAGAAGTAATATTGATGCTTAACTTCCCTTGTAACCTAGCCTTGTCTATTTAAGCATGAAGCAAACTCTGAGGAATTTGGTTTATATGCAGAATGACAATGAGTGGTGTGAAGGCTACTTTTAAATGGAACAGTTGCTGAATTAATCTCAGACCATAATATGTAAAGCGATTGTATCAATTGGGAAGGGAAGTTACAATTAATCATAGAATCCCTACAGTGAGGAAGCAGGCCATTTGGCCCATTGAATCCACACTAACGACCCACCCACCTACCCTTTCCCTGCATTTCCTATGGCTAATTCACCTAGCCTACACGTCTCTGGACACGATGAGCAATTTAGCATAGCCAAACCACCTAACCTGCACATCTTTGGATTGTGAGAGGAGACCAGAACACTTGGAGGAAACCCACACAGACACAGGGAGAATGTGCAAACTTCACACAGACAATCACCTGAGGGTTAAATCAAACCTGGGTCCCTGGTGCTGTGAGGCAGCAGTGCTAACCATTGAGCCACCGTGCCACTCAAAAGTTGCCAGTTACAATTAAACCAGGCATGAGCTGAACCTACAATCTTCTAATTCAAAGTCTCACACGTAATCCACTACGCCACTGGCTCAATTGACAAAATAGGTCATCTGGATAAGATAGTTATCTGCTTCCATTCCAACAAAGTAAGAATCTTAGCCTGTTTGGAAATGACCACATGGGATCTCAAGCTCATTCTGATAGTAGCAGACAAAAAAGGGATCATTAGGTAATTTATAGCAGTTCCTCTCTTTATTCTTACTCATGACTTATCTGCATAGGTGACTCTTAATAGATCTAAGGAAATTGGTAACGGTGTTTATGCAGTCAGTGTGGCCTCCATTTCAACACTCAGTATGTCCTCTGCATCAACATAACTTGATGGGGTTGAAATATTGGATGTTCAGGTCCCCAGCTAAAAGGTCAAGGGTGGTCTGCTGAAAGGAACACTAGCTGCCATTTAGCTGTAAACAGACTGGAGGGGAGATTCCTGTCCCACAAGATTCGAGAGTTTTCAACCTCTGGTTGACCAACAGCTCACCAGCATTTTGAGGCAAGGGCATGTGACATTGGATCAGGATTTAGGCCAGTTTATGGAGATCTCAAGGGTGCCAAACTGACAGGCCATGGTGAGATTTAGACCATAAAATGTAGGAGTAGAATTAGACCATTTGATCCATCAGGTTTCTCTTTCATTCAAGAACATTGTGCCTGACATGATCATCCTCAATTCCATTTTTCTGTTGTATCCAATAACCCTTGATTTCCTTATTGTTTAACAATGTCTATCTCAGTCTTACATATATTTAATAACTGAACATCAATAGCCATCTTTGGAAAATAATTCCAGATTCCTCACCATTTAAGAGAAGAAATTCCTCATCTTTGTCCTAGCTGGGTGTCTCCTTTCTCTTATTATAGCCTCTGGTCCTAGACTCTCCTGCAAAAAGAAATGACCTCTGAGTATTTACCTCACCAGGCCCCTAAGAATATTGTATGTTTCTATAATCTCACCTCACATCCTTGTAAACTTCAATCAGTTCAGGCCCAAATTACTTTACCTCTCCTCATAAGACAATCCTAAACTAATGAACATTCTCTGATTGTCTCCAAAGCCAATATATCTTTACTTAGATAAGGGGACCAAAACAGTTCGCAGGTCTAATTAATGCCTTGTATATTTTTAGCAAGGCTTCCCTATTTTTATACTCCACTCCCTTTGAAATAAAGGGCAACATTCCATTTATCTTCCCTTTTAACTTAATCCACACATAAATGATCTGAATGCTATTTTTAAATCAAACAGCTGCTGAATTGATCTCAAACCATAATATATAAAACAATAGTATCAATTGGGAACTAGTATGCTAGTTTTCAGTGATTTATACATGAAGGCTCTCAAATCTCTCTATGCTGCAGCTTTCTGCAGTCTTTTCCCATTTAAATAATATTTAGCTCCGCCATTCTTCCTGCCAAAGCATAACCGCACATTTTCCCACATTATATTCTGTTTGCCAGACTTGGTCCACTCACTTAGCTTGTCTATATCCCTCCTGGGTCATCCTGACAACTTGCTGTCTCACTTATTTTTGTGTCATCTGCAAACTTGGCAATAGTACATTCACTTTCCTTATTCAAGTTACTAGTATATATTGTAACTAACTGAGAGGCCAATGATGCAAGGGGCACCCTAAGATGGTTAATCACAGCAGAGAAAGAATGAAGCTGTTTGGTGAGAAGTAATTGTCCACTTAGGGGCATCATTTGATCCACTAATAGGGAGTCCCCTGATGCCAGTTCCGATGCTGGGTATAATTACAGGCAGGAATGGCAAACAAGTAGGTGGTTAGCCCACCTACCTTCAAACCCCCCAGTGCGGCAGTATAAAAACCAGCCCATAGGCTAGAATCATAGAATGGTTACAGAAAACGTATTGGATCCATCTAGCCACCAACTGCTTCCGGCAAGAGCAATTTATCTAGTGGCATTCTTACAACCTATCATTTGAAAATGTATATAAATTGATAATTTAATCTAGCTGCCACCTGTCTCAATCCATATGTTGCCTTGATGATTCCTACTCAGGTCCCCATCACTTCTTACTATCGTTGTACAATGTATAGCCATACACAAGACTTTTGCTTTTCCATTTATGTTAGCTATCTGTCTTATCTTATGCCCTCTCTTTATTTCTCTTATTTCCTTTCTCACCTCCACTCTGAACTTTCTGTGTCCTCACTTGTATTGTCAGTCCTGATATCTATAATAAGCCCCCTCTTTCTGCTTCATTTTACTCTCTCGTTTGGAGAGTTGTAAAGCTGGAGAAGATTACAGAGGTAGTCAGGGGCAAGGCCATGGAGGATTTGAGAACAAGGATGAGCATTGAAATTTGAGGTATTCCCTAACCAAAAGCTAATGTGGTTCAGCAAGCAAAGATGTTGAGAGGAGACATTTACCTATAGACATGTAGTTGGTCTATAGACATGCACCGAATACTACAGACACTTTTCATTGTGATCTCTTTTAAAGTTTGCATTCTTCCCACATCTCAGTTTGACACTCTTGCTTTGATGATGGATACTTTTAATTTATTCGTGTTATTCCTTTACTGCTGTAAGGCAAAAACACCATAGATAGTACCATATGCAGTGCTGCTGTTTGCTGTGAAAAGTTCAACCATTTTAGTAACAGTTAAATGCTCCCTGTAGGCTTATTCCGAAGTTACAAGATAAAAACACTTTTTCACCTTAGGTTTTCTTTTCCAAAGTCTGTCTGTCTATGCTCATAAATGTTATTCAGTTTTAAGGCATTCCCAAGTGGCCTTTTCAAATATCAAGAGCAAAAACATACTTGCTGTTCAGAAGTATTAATGCTGCAGTGTTCATTTGCGCTCTTCCAAAGTCCTGCGTAGTTTATTGCAGCCTTATGTAAGCTAATCTCGATTAAGATTTCATTTAAAACACAGAGAGGTTATTCCTCTGTATGAATGAGTTACTCAAGGATTACCCTTGAGCTGCAGGAGCTCATAATTAATCTCTAAAACACTGCTAACACAGAGAAAAAAAATACTGAGAGGAATAATCAGAGAGGAACATTAAACAGAAATGCGCAAATGTGTGTGCACATTTGAATTTGTGTGTGTGATTGAGAGTATGTGTGTCCAATCAGTCCCTCTTCCTCCCCTATTCTTTATACATAGTCCTGATAATTGTTCCTTTCCAACTTTTATCCAAAGTATGATGGCACTAGCCCTCCTTTGTGGCTTATACTTTTTAGAATCCAGTTCCAAAGTTGATTGTGGGCATGTGATGTCACTGGTACCCACATACTGTCGGAACTTACTCTGGATCATACTGTTTTGATAACAGTAATCAATCTGTAGACTATAAATCAGTTATTTCCTGCCCATATTCATTCATCAGTTTCTATGGATTAGAGGCAAGGATGACACAGATGTTCTTCATTTAAGGCAAACATGTAAAATATTTAAAGATGTTGGCATACAAGGGTGGTTAAGGTGTTTAGCTTGCCTTCATTGCTCAGATCTTTGAGTATAGGAGTTGGGACATCATGTTGAAGCTGCACAGGACAGGTTATTCTGTGTGCATTTCTGGTGGCCCTGTTATAGGAAGGATTAGATTAGGTTATCTACAGTGTGGAAACAGGCCCTTTGGCCCAACCAGTCCACATCGGCCCTCCGAAGAGTAACCCACCCAGACCCATTTCCCTCTGACTAATGCACCTAACACTATGGGCAATTAAGCATGGTCAATTCACCTAGGGTGCATCTTTGGACTGTGGGATGAAACTGGAGCACCCGGAGGAAACCCATGTAGACACAGGGAGAACATGCAAGCTCCAGTTGCCCAAGCATGGAATCGAACCTGGGACCCTGGTGCTGTGAGGCAGCAGTGCTAACCACTGGGCTACCATGCCACCCTTATTATTAAACTGGAGAGGGTTCAGAAAAGATTGGCCAGGATGTTGCCAGGAATGGAGAGTTTGAGATATGAAAATAGACTGGAGAGACCCCTGGGACTTTTTTTCAGTGGAGTGTAGGAGTTTGAGGAGTACTGAGGTTTATAAAATCATGAGGGGCATAGACAAGGTGAATAGCAAGGGTCTTTTCCCCAGGGTAGGGAAGTTCAAAAAAAGGGAGGGGTATTATTGAAGTGAGAGGAAAAAGGTTTAAAAAGGACATGAGGGGCAATCTTTTTACACAGAGAGTGGTTTGTGGGTGGAGTGAACATCCAGAGGACATGATGGATGCAGGTCCAGTTACAAATTTTAAAAGACATTTAGATTAGATTACCTACAGTGTGGAAACAGGTCCTTTAGCCCACCAAAGAGCAACCCACCCAGATCCGTTCCCCTACATTTACCCCTGACTAATCCACCTAACACTACAGGCAATTTTAGCATGGCCAATTCACCTAACCTACACATCCTTGTGACTGTGGGAGGAAACCCACACAGACACAGGGAGAATGTGCAAACTCCACGCAGACAGTTGCCAAGGCAGGAATTGAACCCAGGTCCCTGATGCTATGAGGTAGTAGTGCTAACCACTGAGCCACTATGCCATCCAAGGTAAGCTCATGAATAGGAAAAGTTTGAAGGCAAAAGGGCAAGTGCAGGCAGGTGGGACTAGTTTGGTTTAGAACATGGTCGGTGTGGACCGAAGGGTCTGTTTCCCTTCAGAATGACTCTATGATTCCGTGGTTCTAATATTGCTGTATTCGTGTTCACTTGTATTGTTTCTAACTTGGAACATTCTGCAGCAAATGTAATGGGTAATTCATGCGCAAATCCAGCAAAATCTTAAAAATATTAAAGGCAGAGATTGAGATACCTTTTGTGTGAAGCAAACAATTGAATGACAGAAATCAGTCACGAACCTCACAATTCACAGTGTCTATCTTCAAGCCCTGAACCAACTGGACAATTTACATCCTAATAACAGTGTGTACCATTAACACTTTGGTATTGTTTCAACAAGATTTCACCCATTGGCTTTACAGCTATAACTTGCAGTAAGGAACAGTTGGCATTGTTCATTTGTTTTTATTGACTTGATAAGGAAGCTACCTTGAAATAGTACGTACTTTATCTTAATGTGAAACAAATGCGGTTTTATGGTGTTTATGTTGTTCAAGTCAAATTATAGAAGCTATGCTCTTGTGGTCTAATAATTTCATGCTCTGGTATACTCAATCCCTAAAGAACAAATCAATACAAGCTGTGTCATTGATTAAGCAGGTACCTATATTGAGGTACAATGACAGTCAGTCACATAAATCAGAATCATCATTAGTTACTACATCGTGCCAAGAAATGAAAAGAATCTGTATTTGTCAACCGAAGCTTCAATCAATTTAAATCTTGGAAGTTTGTATTACAATTCTGTAAACAGACTGCCTGCAATTTCCAACAAAAAATGCCTGTCAGTTTTTAATCCAGAATTTTGCACTATTTGAGAAATTGGTTTCGGAATCAGCTATTACTCAGAGGGTGGCAATTGCCTCTGAGACCATAGATTGTGAACTCAGTTCCCAATGCGGAGATCGCAGCAGATTTTCACTCCAGTGCTCATATTGAAGCAGTGCTACACCACTGAAGGTGCTGAATTTCAGTTGTGATAGTAAGATAAGGCCCTGTCTGTTTTCTCAGGTGCACGTGAATGAATCCATGATGCCAGGCATGGTTAGTAAGTTTGCGGACGACACCAAAATTGGTGACATAGAAGACGGTGAAGACAGCTTTCTAAGGTTGCAAAGGGATCTTAATCAAATGGGTCAATGGGCTGAAAAATGGCTGATCAACCTCAATTTGGATACAATATTTTGGTTCAACAAACAAAGCAGGATTCATACAATTAATGGTAGGGCCTTGGGTAGTGTAGAATAGAGGGACCTAGGGGTTCAGGTGTATCATTCGTTGAAGTTTGCATCATGTGGACAAGGTGGTTAAAGAGGCATTTAGCATACTTGCCTTCATTACACTGTCCTTTGAATGTAGGTGTTGGGAACTCATGTTGAGGTTATATAGGATGTTGGTGAGGCCTTTTCTGGAATATTGTATCCAGTTCTGGTCACCCATTTATAGGAAGGATATTATCAAGCTGGAGAGGGTTCAGAAGAGATTTATGTGGAAGTTGTCAGGTATGAAAGGTTTGAGTTACAAAGAAAGGCTGGATAGGCTGGGATTTTTTTCACTGGAGCATAGGAGGTTGAGAGGAGAACTTATAGTAGTTTATAAAATAATGAGGGGTATTGATAGAGTTAATGGTAATTGTGTTTTGCCTAGGATGGGGGTTTTCATGACTAAGGGGCACACTTTTAAGGTTAGCGGAGAGAGATTGAAAAAAGATATGAGGAACAAATGTTTTACACAGACAATTTTTTTGGTGTGGAATGAATTTTCTGAGGAAGTGGTGGGTGCAGGTACAGTTACAGTGTTTAAAAGACATTTGGATAAGTACATGAAGAGGAAAGGTTTGGAGAGTTATGGGCCAGCTGGCAGGTGGGACTAGTTTAGTTTGGGATTCTGTTCAGCATGGACTGGTTAGACTGAAGGGTCTATTTCTGTGCTGTATGACTCTATAAGAGTAGATGGTGGGTAGGGGAGCAGGGGTTGATTCTAATGGCTTTGCTAATATTTATTCCAAAGTCAGCATCACTGAAACAGATTATCTGGCAAGTATCACATCACTTTTGTGAGATCTTGCTGTGCAAAAAATGGCTGTCATCTTTCCCACACTACAACAGTGACTAGATTTTAAAATTTGATTTGGAGATGCCAGTGTTAGACTGGGGTGTACAAAATTAAAAATCACACAACACCGTCCAACAGGTTTATTTGGAAGTATTAGTTTTCGGAGCAATGTTCCGAAAGCTAGTGCTTCCAAACAAACCTGTTGAACTATAACCTGGTGTTGTGTGATTTTTAACTTAGATTTTAAAAGTACTATGTTTGATTGACTGTAAAATTTTGCAACATTTTGAGACAGCAAAAGGCACCATATAAGTGCAAATCTTTATATTACTTTTACATTGGAGGATAACCTAGTAAATCATGAAATAATGTTTCCAAAATCAAGCATCTACCTCAGACTGGTTTGCAATATCATTGCTTTTGGCAATATTTCAAACTATCCTGTTTCTACCAATAAGATTGCACTGGTACAGGTTTTACTTATTTCTCCTAAACTCCTGAATACCACACTGGATGCTCTTATTCCTTATTACATTCTTCTTGTGTTCAAGTCATTGTTTCTTCCTCAGTTCCTCTTTTTCCAAATCTTCTTCTCCAGCCAACTTTCCTCACACATATTGCAGGGTGTGCAACTTTCTTGGGGACAGGGCTTGGGAAATGCCTCTCCCTGAAGTAATGAAGTATTCCTGAAGTAAAAGGATTAATTTCGGAATATATATACTTATAATGTCTACATCATTATTATCATTTATGTGTGTATATATATATATATACACACACACACACTTTTTATGTGTATATATAAATATTTGCAGGGGTGGTGGGGGGGAGGGGGGGGGGCAGCGCAATGGCCAAGTGGTCTTATTGCTGAACTGTTAACCCAGAGACTGTGTAATGTTCTGGGGATCCTGATTTGAATCCTGCCACAGCTGATGATGGAATTTGAATTCAATAAATATCTGGAATTAAGAGCCTAACGATGACCATGGATCCATTGTTGAATGTGGAAAAAGCCAATCTGATTCACTAAAATTCTTTAGGGAAGGAAGCTGCCATCCTTACCTGGTCTGGCCTAGATGTGACTCTCCCTTGGCAATGTGGTTGCCCAATTAGGGATGGGCCTAGCCATCGCTGTCCTCATCCTGTGGATGAAGTTAAAATATATATAAGTATGTATAAAATGGTAATGATGATTTGGAGATAATGTCAGAGTCAATAATTAAGTGGAAGGAGCTGCAAGGAAACAGAAGCTCATGTGAAGATATCATCACGCTGTAAATAAACACTTCCTGCAGAAAGTTCCAGGATCTCCAGCTGCATTACTTTTGGGGGACGAAGTAGAGTTAGACCCCAGGCACACAACAAAACAAAACAGCCAAGTCAAATCATGACTCAATGAACATGCAATGAAGCCAGAATGACAGTGTAGATGCTGGAAGGGTGTTTCCCTTGGATTGAAGTCGAGGACCAGGGCCTGAGGATAAGGGACAGACTTTTTAGGACTGAGATGTGGAGGAGTTTCTGTTCTTCAAGGGCATTGAACCTCTGAAATTCTTGACCCCAGATAGATGTAGATCCTCCACCATTAAGTATATTCAAGATAGAGATAGAGATTAAGGGCATCAGATGATACAGAAAAAGTGCAGAGAAATGGCATTGAGATTGAAGATCGGTGTTATCTAGTGGAATGGTGGAGCTGATTTGAGGGTCCTGAGATCCTCAGTAGTCCCCAGATCTAGGAGTACCTCATTCTAGTAAGGCACAACGTTCTTCAGCCCTCTATAATCACTAACAACTCCAAAATGGAATTCAAAAGAAACTTCTTTATCCATAAAATGATGAAAACATGGAATAAGCTACTACAGGAAATGATTGGGATGAACATTAGTTGAAGTTGGGCTGAATTGCCTGTTTCCGTCCTAACTTTCAGTGTAAATCTGTGCACCTGTCCAGCGCCCAGGTGCATGGCATTGAAGAAAATACCCCTAGTATTGTTAACCTGCTTTTCTGCTTGGGGTGTCTGTCATTTTGGGTCTTGGGTTTTCATCTTGGTTTCTCAGTGGTTCCAAATGGTTGAGACTCTATATTTCTAAACAGATACAGTCAAATTTAGGCAAGCTATTAACTCAAAATACAAAAGAAACCCATTGGTTTACAGGACAGGACATTCAGCCTCAGATCTTCGGGTGACCATCCTCCAAGGTGGACTTCGGGACAGGCAGCAGAGGAAAGTGGCCGAGCAGAGGCTGATAGCTAAGTTCGGTATCCATAGGGAGGGCCTCAACCGGGACCTTGGGTTCAAGTCACATTACAGGTGATCACCATTGCACTACACACACACAGACACACACACTCTCACATACACATACACACACTCCTCCTCCTCCTCCAGAGGAATACCTAGTCTATTTGCTCCAG
The DNA here is from genome assembly GCF_004010195.1 of Chiloscyllium plagiosum. NCBI lineage: Eukaryota > Metazoa > Chordata > Chondrichthyes > Orectolobiformes > Hemiscylliidae > Chiloscyllium > Chiloscyllium plagiosum. Next base: position 15,528,045 of record NC_057715.1, read on the forward strand.
TTCTGTATGAATTCCTCCAATGCCAGTTCAGACTGTGTATTACCAGAGGTGAACCATGATTAGTGTTAGTTAAACCCAGTTCTTTAGCTTGGCACAGGTTCCTTCCCTATTGTCTGGAGTTCAGGGCTTGGGTCCTTACCTTTACTCTCTCTTGGTCTACTTTTTAAGTGAAAAGTAAGTTAAGATTTTATATGCTAATTCAGCTGCTTGCCATTTTAATGGTTTTGTGATTTACACATGAAAGAAGTGAAGCTATCACTGTATTCTAACAGATGAAAGGCTTAACAGACAATCAATTCTTCAATGTATAATTTCAGTTACATCACACTGCAAATTTTTGCTATAAATTCTGTGTTACGATCGAGCCCTCCACAGTCACCTGATGAAGGAGTGTCGCTCCGAAAGCTAGTGTGCTTCCAATTAAACCTGTTGGACTATAACCTGGTGTTGTGTGATTTTTAACTTAGGAGAGAAGCAGATATTCATTCCAACTGGTACATGATATACTGTTCATGCTCCACACAATCCCATCTTTTGATCTCACTCTATCAACATACCTTTCTACTCCTTTCGCTCTTGTGTGTATCCAGCTTCCCCTCAACCAATCTTTGTGAGTTTCACATTCTCACCACTCTTTGAGTAACATGTTTTCTCCTGAATTTCCAATGGAGTGCATTAGTGGCTGTTTATAACCCCTAGTTTTCTCTCCCTCTTCACATTTTTTCAAGTTGCAGTGAATTTGTATTTTGTTTTCTATCATTGATATTGTATGGAATTTCGTTTCCAGCCTTTGGCATTTGAGCATTGTTACACTGATGTTTTTCCAAGACCTTCTTCTCTTCGTCAGACCTGCAGCAAGTCAACAAAGCTTTAAATCTCTGGCCTAAATCTGTCAAGGCACATTACGGCAAACCATTGAGCCACAAATCTGGAAGTGAACAAGTCTTTCATGCTCAATTTTAACATAAGCACTTTTTAAATGCTCACTCCCTTTTGAGACTTTCAATGTAAAAGTAAAACAGCGAACTAAATTAAACTTGAAAAATTCCCTCCTGGGCCTCTTTAGTTTGATGATGTTTTGATGCTTGAAACAGCTGCTGCCTTATAACGATTGGCCCTGTTTCTCTCTCTCTCTCACACACAAACACACCAACAAAAACAGGTTTTGTGAAGCATTCCAAAGCAGTAAATATACCAAGAATTGAAAATTTGTACAGCTCTTTGTGTGCTGCATTTTTTCATCGCTTCCTTCCTGACCATACACTGAAATATTGTAATGTATTGTGACGAGGATGTGGGAGAGATGAGACTGTGATTTCCATTAACTGGGTGTCCAGATAATTTATGGGCGTGGTGTGTGTCCTCTATTTCACTCCCCTGTACCAGCATTTTATATTGCTGCCGTTTTATAAGAAAAACAAATTTGAGTGTTAGTGAAAAAGTCTGCAGATGCTGGAAATCAGAAACAAAAAGAGGATTCACTGGAAAACGTGGCAGATCTGTCAGCATCTGTGGAGGGAAAACAGAGTTAACATTTCGAGTCCAGAGAAAAACATGCTGTGCTGAAGGGTCACTGTACCCAAAACTTTAACTCTGCTTTCTCGGCACAGATGCTGTCAGATCTGCTGAGGCTTTTCCAGTGATTTCTGTGTTAATAAGTCTGATTTACCTTTCAAACTGCACCTGAGGATTATACGTTAACTTGACAAGAAAAGAACTTGCTCCATCTAGCCTGTTCCAAAATTTGTGAATTGATTAGGCAAAAAAGCCTAATCAGTACACATTCTATGACCACCCAAGAACTAGATGACCTCTTAGGATAGGCAAGAAACCAGATAATAACCCTGGCCGATCTTCATTGTATTTGCAACATGCAAACAAGCTATGCAGCGTAACTGGCCTCTGCTAATAATCATACGACATAACAAACATCCTTTCTCTGAGTGCTGTTCAGCTTTCAACATTTCTTTCAATTCCTTCCTCCAACAGTGTGTTTATCCAACTAAAATGGGCGGCACGGTGGCTGAGTGGTTAGCACTGCTGCCTCACAGTGCCGTGGACCCGGTTCGATTCCAGCTTCGGGCGACTGCCTGTGTGGAGTTTGCACATTCTCCCCGTGTCTGTGTGGGTTTCCTCCAGGTGCTCTGGTTTCCTTCCACAGTCCAAAGATGTGCAGGTTAGGTGAATTGGCCATGCTAAATTGCCCGTAGAGTTAGGTGCACTCGTTAGGGGAATGGGTCTGGGTGGGTTACTCTTCGGAGGGTCGATGTGGACTAGTTGGGCTGAAGGGTCTGTTTCCACATTGTAGGGAATCTAATCTTAAAAACAATGTATCTACGCTATTTGTCTAAACCTTCCCTATGGTAACAGAGAAAATTCTGGAGATTTTCCTCTCTGTTCCCCAAACATGTTCCCTTTCCAAGTAATCAAATGAATACAGGAGATCATTCTGGCTCTCATTTCTTTGCAGTGTCCATGCTTTTGTAAGAGTGATAGCTACCCTATATAGAGAAGGAGCTCAGTGAAGCATTGCCCATTTCACAGTCAGTTCCAAAGGCATCTCATTATCTGGGAAAAGAATCTAAGTTGAAGCTGGCCTCAGCACAATGTAAAACAATGATTCTGATCCTCCTCAGCCTATTTAACTGGAATAATTTGTTCACAAGAACACAACCTATTCCTTTCATTTAATTTACAAATTTCTATCAGACCAACCTCACGTTGAAGAGTATTGGTTCTTCTAGTCTGTCTGATAACTGAGATGCTTTGATCTGAATGAGAGGTTACGGTTTGGACCTTGGTGTAAATAAAGAGAGGGCATTGAAATGGAGTGGTAGTGTTATATACATAGCATCTGGAAGAGGCCATTCAGCCCCTTTTAATCTATATCATCTGGTGTTTAAAAGAATAAATGATCATGTTGAAACACAAAGACTCTAAAAGGATTTAATGGGGTAGATGCTGAGAGGCTGGAGAATGAAGAAGAAGGGAACATAATCTCAGGTGAAGAGTTTGATCAGTTAGGCCTGAGATGTTGGAGAGTGTAGGACAAGGGAATATAATCTCAGATGAAGAATTTGATCAGTTAGGACTGAGATGCTGGAGAGTGTAGAACAAGGGAACATAATCTCAGGTGAAGAGTTTGATCAGTTAGGCCTGAGATGTTGGAGAGTGTAGGACAAGGGAATATAATCTCAGATGAAGAATTTGATCAGTTAGGACTGAGATGCTGGAGAGTGTAGAACAAAGCAACATAATCTCAGGTGAAGAGTTTGATCAGTTAGGCCTGAGATGTTGGAGAGTGTAGGACAAGGGAATATAATCTCAGATGAAGAATTTGATCAGTTAGGACTGAGATGTTGGAGAGTGTAGGACAAGGCAACATAATCTCAGATGAAGATTGGGATCAGTTAGGACTGAGATGAGGAGAAATGTCTTCACTTTCGGTTGTGAATCTTGGGAATTTTCTACCGCAGAGAACTGTGAGTGCTCAGTCATCAAGTATATTTAAGTCTGAGATTGACATCTTTTGACTCTAAGGGAACCAAACAATGGGAAGATATTGTTGAGATGTGAGAAATGTTGTTGAAGCTTTTTGGTTTACAATCATCAGGACAAATGCAAGAATGCCAAATTTCAAACGATTGCAGCAATTTGTACAATGGGGAAAGAATGCTGACTGGTTGGAACTTTCACTCTGTTTAGCTAAGGCTTTGCTACAGAGAAAGCAACAGTGACTAGAATTAGAATTAGAATCAGAATCCCTACATTGTGGAACAGGCCCTTCAGCCCAACAAGTCCACACCGACCCTCTGGAGAGCAACCCACCCTACCCTGTATTTACCGCTGACTATAGGCTCCCAAAGCTCCAGATTATTTCAAAGAAGGTGCAAGACTTGAACAGTTACAATCAATTACATACTTTACTGAGGTCACTGTTATCATACAGGAAATACAGCAACTAAATCTGACATAGCAATCTCCCTCAAACTGCAAGTAATAATAACCAAATAATATATTATGTGATACTGACTGAGCAATAAATACCAGCCAGAATGCCACAGAGAACTCACCTGCTCATTCTTGAAATAGTGGCAATGGGATCATTCACATCTATCTGAAAGCCTAGGCTTGGCCTTCGTTTGATATCCCATCTGAAAAAAAGGATTACTCCATGGTGCAGACTAAATTTGTGCCCAATTCTCTGGTGATGGAGTTTGAGCCACGACAATCTGACATAACTTGTTTCCTTTGACCCTAGGGCTGACAAATGTAACTGAAGTCAGTGGGAGTGGAGGCAGAATGGCCAACCAGAAGGGCGTCAAAATCATCTGGTTTAACATATTGACCAAAAGCAAAGCCTGAGTACTTAACGTGCTGAAGGCCGAAGTGCACTTGGGTTTCACAATGTGAATGATTAATGCAGTTGTTTAAATGGCGAATTTGCCTCTGATAGTACTTGGGAAGTCAAATTTAGTCATGATATGAACAGTTGGATTTAATATTTCACACGCATAACAGGAGAAGTGATGGCGTTGTGGCAATATCGCTGCACTGTTAATCCCGAGATCCAGACTGGGCTCGAATCCCACCATGGCAGATGGTGAAATTTGAATTCACTGAAAAAATCTGGAATTAAGAGTCTAATGATGACCTTGAGACCATTATCAATTGTCAGGAAAAACCTGTCTGGTTCACTAATGCCCTTTAGGGAGAGAAACTGCCATCCTTACCTGATCTGGCCTGCATGTGACTCCAGACTCACAGCAATGGGGTTGACTCTTAACTGCCCTCTGGGCAGTAAGTGCTGGCCTTGCCAATGATGCCCTCATCCCATGAATGAATTAAAAAAAACAGAATCAAAGGCTGTAATTCTTAGAATATTATTTTTAAAAATCCCTTACACACTAAAGAAAAATTAGAATTGCAATGCAGAATAAAGTCACTGGCTGACTGGATTGGAGAAATGATCTACACGGTGTGAAGTGATGGTGTGAAATGTATATAGAACATAGAACATTACAGCGCAGTACAGGCCCTTCGGCCCTCGATGTTGTGCCGCCCTGTCATACTAATCTGAAGCCCATCCCACCTACAATATTCCATGTACGTCCATATGCCTGTCCAATGACGACTTAAATGCACTTAAACTTGGCAAATCTACTACCATTTCAGGCAAAGCATTCCATACCCTTTCTATTCTCTGAGTAAAGAAACTACCTCTGACATCTGTCTTATACCTATCTCCCCTCACTTTAAAGTTGTGTCCCCTCGTGTTTGCCGTCCCCATACTTGGAAAAAGGCTCTATCTAACCCTCTGATTATCTTGTATGTCTCTATTAAGTCACCTCTCAACCTTCTTCTCTCTAACGAGAACAGACTCAAGGCCCTCAGCCTTTCTTCATAAGACATTCCTTCCATACCAGGCAACATCCTAGTAAATCTCCTCTGCACCCTTTCCAAAGCTTCCACATCCTTTTTGAAATGCGGTGACCAGAACTGTACACAATACTCCAAGTATGGTCGTACCAGAGCTTTGTACAGCTGCAGTATATGATCAAAAAGAAAACAACAAATTGTTATCTGTTCATAAGTGAGGGTAAGGATTCCAGCAATGCTTCTGAATTCTGTCAGAACTGCCTCAATGCCTGAAGGTCACAGGAAGATTGCTGTGTATGGAAGTTAATATGATGATGACATAACCACAGTTAGAGTGCCTTCATAACTCTCCTATCCATGTGCTTGCAGATCACAGCCAGGAGTCTCTGGTGGAAGCTCAGAATGGAAATTAAGTTACGTCCCCACCAGGAAGTCTTAAAAATAAATGGATGAATCACCCTAGACTTCTCCCCTACACTTCCCACTATCTGTTACCAATGTTAGAATGGCACTCCACTGTGTAGCTCAAACAGTGCTACATCACATTTATTCACATTTCTTAATATTTTCAATGTCTCAAAGTGGGAAAAACGGCATTGTGATTATGGTTGTTTGCCTGTAATTATTCTCTCAAGTTGATTGGCCTGCATAAACATTTACAAGATTTAGAAATGTTTCTAAGTGCAACCTGATGGTAATTTTGAAAGGGCTTTGGGATATGTGTTTGAAAATAAACGTGACATTGCAGGCTATGTGCAAAGGTGTGGGCCTGACTGGGTAACTTTCTTCAAAGAACATTCATGAGCCTATTTTGTTGACTGATTCTGTAAGTGTTATAGAGCATTTCATCCTTATATATTCTAAATGTTAACAGTTCAGCATTTTGTGTTTTAGAATAAGGAAAACATTTGCACTGTCTGTTCCTGGTATGCACATCTGGGAACGCACGTCAGAAAATGAACATTGGGGACATTTTCCAATAATCAGTCCAGAAATGTTCGACTGGTGTAAATTGTTTCTTTAATTTAATCACTTTTTTTCCTCCTGGCAATAATTGGCTGTCACATCATCCTACAGACACATGTTTAAGGAATTGTAATTTGTTAGGTCCTAACAAATGAGCAATTAACACGTCTTTTGAAAGCATACCCATGCAAAATCATTCACACCTCAGTAAGTTTTGTCAGTTGAAGGTTACAGTAAGTCACCAAAAGGGGGCAACAATATCCACCAAGTTGGTCAAGCAGATGTTTCAGCTGAGATGGTCTCCCCTCTTCACTGGATAGAAAAGATCCAAATGCCCAATTTTGGAGAAATATTACTACAAGAGTTTGTTTGGATAGTGTCCTAGCTCCAGACATCTTCAACTGCCTCATCAGTGCCCATCATAAGATCAGATATGGGCATGTTTGCTGATGATTGTACAATGTTCAGACTATTCACAATTCCTTGATTACTGAATCTGTCCATATCAATATGCACCAAGACCTGGATAATATCCAGGTTTGAGCTGATAAGTGGCAAGACATGATAATACTACAGATGTGCCAGGCAGTGACCGTCCCCAACAAGGAAGAATCTAACCACTTGATGTTCAATAGCATTATCATTGCTGAACCCCCACTGGCTAATTTACATTAGGGTTACCGTTGACTAGAAACTGAAATGGACCTGTCCACCATCTACAAGGTTCAAATCTGGAGTATGATGGAATATTCTCCTCTTGCCTGGATTATTGTAGTTCCAATAATACTCAAGAAGCTCAAAATCATCCAGGACAGAGCAGCCCAATTGATCAGCACCCCATCCAACATTCATTTCCTCTACTATTGACACAATACTACATGATACACTGCAGTATCAGTGTGCCAATTTACAACTGGATAAGGAGGAATTTCTTCTCTTAGAGGATTGAAAGTTTTTACTGCAAAGCTCCTTATCACAGAGCTATGGGAACAGAGTCCTTGCACATTTTTAAGGCTGAGAAAGGTAGATTCTTGACCAATAGGGGAGTCACAGATCATGGAAATAGCGCAAGAAAGTGGACATGAGGATGTCAGATCAGCTCGATTCCTATTGAATGGTGGAGCAGGCTCAAGGGGTCGGATGTCCTATTCCTGTTCCTATTTATCATGATCTATGGTCTTATCGCATCGACAACACCTTCCAAACCCACAAGCATCAACACCTGAAAGCACAAGGGCAACATGGGAACATTACCATGTGAAAGGTCACTGCAAGTCACACACCATCTTGATTTGGAACCATATCACCATTTCTTCACTATTGCAGGGTCAAAATAAGACCATAAGACATAGGAGTGAAAGCAAGACCATTTGGTCCATCAAGTCCACTCTATCATTTAATCATGGCTGATGGGCATTTCAACTCCACTTACCCGCATTCTCCCCGTAGCACTTAATTCCTTGTGAGATCAAAAATCTATTAACCTTTGCCTTGAAGATATTTAACGTCCTGGCATCCACTGCGCTCCGTGGCAATGAATTCCCCTGGCCCATCTCTCTCTGGCTGAAGAAATGTCTCCTCATTTCCGTTCTAAATTGAACCCCTCTAATTCTAAGGCTGTGCCCACTGGTCCTAGTCTCCCCGCCTAACGGAAACAAATTCCCAGCGTCCACCCTTTCTAAGCCATGCATTACCTCGTAAGTTTCTATTAGATCGCCCCCCAATCTTATAAACGCTAATGAATAGAATCCCAGGATCCTCAGCTGCTCATTGTATGTTAGGCCTACCATTCCAGGGATCATCCATGTGAATCTCCGCTGGACACGCTCCAGTGCCAGTATGTCCTTCCTGAGGTGTGGCGCCCAAAATTGGACACAGTATTCTAAATGGGGCCTAACTGGAGCTTTATAAAGTCTCAGTAGCACATCACTATTTTTATATTCCAACCCTCTTGAGAAAAATAACAACATTACATTTGCTTTCTTAACCACGGTCTCAACCTGCAAGTCACCCTTTGGAGAATCCTGGACTAGCACTCGCAGATCCCTTTGTACTTTGGCTTTATGAAGTTCCTCACCGTTTAGAAAATAGTTCATGCCTGTATTCTATTTTTTGGAACTCCCTCTAAAGCAGCACAGGACATGTCACTGACAACCCTAGGATGTTGCTTACCACCGCCTTCACACCTTACCATCAGCCTCTCAAGTGCAATTAGGAATGGACAATAAATGCTGAGAATAAATTAATAAGCAACAAGAACAGGGGAGTTCTTGACTCTATTTTGGTCAATAACTATTCCTCAAACAAGATTACTAGATTACAGGTTCTCTTGCCAATATCTCATTTCTGTTTATGGGAGCTTACTGTGCACAACTGACTACCATGTTTCCTGCATTGCAAAAGTGACACAATTCAAAAGGATTTTATGTCTATTCCTGCTCCGTCTCGGTTTACTTTTTAAACACTGGAGCAGCTGAGTAAACCCAGCTGGGAGTTTTCAAGATATTGACATTCCAGGGATGCAAAGCACCACCAAAGAATTTGTGATCCTTTCCTGCACCTGTTGCCAAATGCTGTACCTTTCTGTGCGAAATTCTTGCTGCATTACCAGGCAAATGCTACGTGCACAGGAACATGCTGATACTCTGTTGTGTATTCACTATGCATACCTTCCAAAGAGGGTAAGTGTGGCACACCTATCTCAGTGGGAAAACAAACCATCTGACTTGACAACTGGGAGACATGGGGAATAATGTAATCCTGGCTTGCATTATCTTTGTGGGGTTTGTACCCTTCGTAAATGGAAATTTGAAAGACATATCTGCGAATAGAAATACCCAATGCAAAACAGCACTCTGTATTTGCATAGCACTTTTAATATATTAAAATGTTCCTAAGATGCTTCATGGGCATGTTAAATCTGATCCTCTCAAGCCAGTCTTAGGGCTGATGTCCACAGACTTGGTCAGAAAGGTAACTTTTTAAGGAGAGTCTTTTGGGAAGAAAGAGAGAAAGAGTGCAGCAAGGTGTAGAGTGGCTATTCTTTACCTGATGGCCAAGGCTGCTAAAGGTACAGCCTCCAAGAAAGCATTTAAAATTTGAGACACTCAAGAGGCCAGGATTGAAGGAGCACAGGTATCTCAGAGGGTTGTGGGTTGGAAGGGTATTACAGAATGAGGGAGGAGGTGTGACACCATAGATCTATTTCAACACCTGGTTAAAAACATGAGAATCAAGGCTTTCGCAAGCTTGGAGCGAGTGTCAAAACACTTGCTGAAGAATGATGGGTGAATAGAACTTAGACGAGTTACCATTGTCTTTCAGTTCTACAATGCTGTATTTCATGTGGCTGTTTGTCATACAACCTGTATTGAAAAAATGTTCAGCTTACCACATTGAAAAGGAAAAAAACATTACAAGACTTTACTTGAACCCAACCTTCGGTATAATCTGTTGATGAATTTACGTTGGTTGAAGGATCAATATTGGCTAGGGTGAACTACTATTTGACATTGTGGATGTTATGCATCCATCTGACGGGATCATCAGCCTCATCTGAAAGATGGCACTTCCAACAGTGCACCATTCCCTCAGTACTGCTGGAGCCAGTGATTTAGACAAGTCAGGAGAAAGTGAGGACTGCAGATGCTGGAGACCAAAGTTGAAAAGTGTGCTGCTGGAAAAGTGCAGCAGGTCAGTCAGCATCCGAAGAGCAGGAAAATCGATGTTTCGGGCTTAAGCCCTTTTTCAGGGAATTTCGGAACAGCGGAAAACAAAAGTATGATGGGAATAAAGAACAGGCAGTTGAAGATGCCTGAAGTCAAGAACAAAGATCATGTACTGACAGCAAAAGCTTTGCCAAGATCTTGATAAGGTTACGACTGTAGCAACCAACAGATGCAAAAGCAGTGCAATGACTTGTTGGAGTTATGAACTATTCAGCAAAGTTCTTGCCTAATCAAAGTGTGAACATTTATCTGCGCTCTCTGTGATTTTGGCGCACAAAAGCAGCTTTCAATCAAATCAAAGAGTGAGCAACAGAAGCTCCCAGGCTGAGGAAGTCATCAACCCAGCAAGGACACAAAACCGGAAAGACAAGCATCTTGCTCTATTGAGTACTCACCATAGGACTGACATACCCAGGGGAGAAACATCTCACCAGGAATGAGCAGACACCAGACGAACTGATAACAGCTCACACATGTCAATAAAAGACCTGAATTTAGAGAGAATGATTGAAAAAGATGCATGTGCAAAGACTGATAACAGTGGGACAGTTTAGAATTTTCAGTTTTATTCATGAATGATATGTTCTCTTTGTTGGCCATCTTCATTGAGTAACTTGTAACTGCAAATAATAGTGCATTCATTTTTTAAGATATTTTGTGAAAAAGCGAATGTTTTGGAAAAATACATTTGTACCAGTTTTTCAGTATCACATTCTGTAAATTGTTTTCACTGTAGTTTATGGTAGCCAATAAACATTTCACTGGAACTAGGCTCGAACCAACAAACTTGATTAAGTTAAATATTGATATTAAAAGCAGTAAAGTGTGACTGTGGTAAGAACATTGACTCACTTCTTGTTGTCTGAGGTAAAAACACAAATGTGCTTCCTGCTGTAGATGCTTGAAGTGGATTCTTTTAAAAGACTGCACTGTAATTTTCAGCGGAATTGCTCAGGTTCTGACACCTCACTGACTTTGTTTGCAATTTAAACTCACCATGCTCTGGATGAAAGGAAGCATTTCAGTTATCTGGTCCTTAAGCAAAAAGTGTGCTTGCTTTTCACAGTTTAAACATTGCTAATGTACCATTTTAAAGTCCGGTTGATTGAAAATGCATGCAACGTTTTCTGGGCATATATGTTATATGCAATTTATAAAGTGTGAATTTAGCAAGACAACATTGTTCATTCTAGTCACGTATTTGATTTAAGGAGTTACAGATGTGCAGAAGTTGAATTATTTGTGTAAAACAATTGTTTGCATGATGTTGGCATTTACTGATAATGCAGCTAGCCCAATGACATGTTCAGGATTCAATCATGTCTCAGTGGCAGCACTTTCATCCCTGATTTAGAACTTTCAAATCTGTCTCCAGGCCAATGTTCCCAGTGCAGAATTGATGGAGTGCAACATTGTTCTGAGTGCTACCTCTCAAAAAAGATGTCAACCTAAGTCCACAACGATGCTCTCCAGCAGTCACAAACAAGACACTATTTTGCATAACAGATGTGAGGGGGTCTGGGATTTCCCCTCCCATCTCCTGACCAATATATATACCCCACAGTCGTCATCACTAAAAAGGACAAAATTATCTAGATGTGACTGCATTGCTGTTTGTAGGATCTTGCAGTTTACATATTTTGCTGCTGTGTTCCCAATGTTATAACTGTAACTACATTTCAGAAGTTCTTTATTATCTGTAAAGCACTTTGAAATGGCCAGTGGTTGTTAAAGACACTATAAACATGCAGTTCTTACTTTCTGATTTATCAAAGGATTCTAAAATACAAATCTTTCCATATCGGTGGTCCCATTTGTTATTAGAAACACGTTAACATTCTGCTATTTTAGCTAAATTTAACAAACGTAAATTTGATCTGAGACATCTGATATCTTCACATCTGTTGTTGTTCCATTTCTCTCTCATTAGTATGTGGCTAATGAGTTAATCCTTTAATTCCTGCTTGGAATATTTCTGGTGTGTTCCCAATTCCTGCCTTGAAGCTGGTTTTGCTCAGTTGCTGTCTTGTTTCCAGTTTGATCATTGCTTCATTTTCGGGTCATTGCCAATTTATTAGCTGAACAGCGGGTTCCAGCATAACTTGTATTTGTATAATGTCTTTGATCAAGTAGTTGGTCATCTGTCCTAATATTTCCTTCTGTGGTGTTATACTTTATCAGATAAACACTGCTGTGAAGCAGCTAGACACATTCTGATACATTAGAACACAATTTGAAGCAGGCTCTATTGCAAAACTTCCTGAGGCACTTCACTGGAGCATTATCCCAAATTCCCATAAAGAGAGATCAGAAGAGGTGATCAGTAGTTGTCTTAATTGGAAGGTCTTAAGGAGTTCTTTAAGACAGAAATTGGCTCAGTATTGGGAGGAGTACCGAGATTTCAAATGGCTGATCTTCCCAGGCTCCTGGTTAAGCAATATTATCAATTTTAAAACTCTCATCATAATTTTCCAATCTCTGCCATTGTAAAATCCAATCTCTGCCATTGTAAAATCCAATCTCTGCCATTGTAAAATCCAATCTGTTTATCAAATCATTTAGGGAAGGAAATCTTTCATCTATACCCTGTCTGATCTATTTGTGGCTACCAACCAATAACAATGTCGTTGACTATTATCTGCTCTGTGAAATGGCCAATCAGTTGCAGAAAATTGCTATAAAACTGACTGCAGTGGTTCAAACAGACTATTCATCACCAATATTTAAAGGCCTTGGGATAAAAGAAACAGTAGCAACATGGATGCAAAATTGGCTGAAAGATAGTAAACTGTGAGTCTTATTTAATGGGTATTTTTTGGGCTGGAAGAGGGTTTGAGTGTAGTTCCCCAGGGTTCGGTTTTGGGACTGTTGCTTTTCCTGATGTACGTGGGGTTTGTTAGCTCAGCTGATCTTGGTGGGCTTGGGACATTTCAAAGTTTGCAGATAACTTGGGAGAATTGTAAACCGTGAGGATGACAATTTTGTTTTATTCATTCACAGGATGTGGGTGTCACTGGCTAGGCCAGCATTTATTGCTCAGAAGGCCAGTGCATTTGCGATGGACAAAAATGGACTCCTTCTGACTGTAACAATTCTGTGATTCTATGGATTTCTCAAGGTGAATTGGGGATGATCAGCTGTACTGGCTCTGTCAGCAACACCCACATCTTGTGAACTAATGAATAAAGAGAAACATGCTTAATAATGACTGGAAAGAAACCAAAGTATATTATATTATACAAATCAAAATAAACTCTGCTCCTGAATGTAAAGCTAATCTTAATGTCTTTACAAGAACATTATCTTTGAGTAATTAGCTGGCTGATTAATTTATTCCACACCTCACCTGTTAAAAGTTAATTGCAATCATCAACATTTAAAATCCAATATTTTGTTTAGCTCTCAGGTTCAGTGAAGATATGCATTAAGGAAATAATATAAATTTGTACTCTTGGCTAGGTAAGTGCCTTCAATTTTCATTATAAGAAAAATGGACGGAATGATCACCAGTGATTCCACTCAGCAAATTCCAGTCCCTTGAATGTAGCATGAATGTCATATAAAACAGTATCTTCCAAGGCAATGTTTTACATAATTGAGGTTTGCTAATGCATCGTTGTTTCAGCGCATTCTTCTGTACAAAGCTCAGATGTGTTTAGTTGTCAACCCGCAGGTTAGTTAAGCTTGAGTTGTTCTGCAAACAGAGAATAAAAGCAGTGAGGTCGCCCATTGTGGAGGGAGTTCTTAATAAGTATTCCAAAAGAGTACTGAGCACAAACTGTAATTAGAAGATAAAGCTATTATCTTTTAATGCAAATTGGACAAGAGCTGCTTATGAGAGATGCTGGTGGAGGTGGGGAACAGATAAATCAATGCACCTAGGAGAAAATGGAAAAGACAGAAATGAAATGGTTTTCCAATGTCAATTTTTGAGGGCCAAGGTGTCACTAACATAAGTCTTAACATTTGTTGTTAGTGAATGGATGCTCACCGTGATTCAGTGACATTTTTCTGCTTTTTGTTTTAATGTCAGAGTTAAACTTTTCAAAACAAGGTGGTTAAAGCTTCCGTTGTAAATGTTATGAAAGGAATAAATTGCAACACTTATCTTGGATTACTCCAACAACATCTGGCAATCAACATAATGGACCCAACAATCCTCTCTGTAGTCCAGACTTAAGAGTTGCACTTCTGTAGCGCCTTTCATGCTTTCAGCATTTTCAAAACACTCTCTCAGCCATGACTCAGTTGGTAGCACTCAACGTGAGAAGGCCTTGGGTTCGAGACCCACCCCAGTGGCTTGAGTACAAAAATCGAGTTTTGCAGACCCGATGCAATACTTAAAGGATGCTGTACCATTTTTTAGATGAAATGTCAAGTTGAGACCCTAACTGCCCTCTCAGCTCTGTATAAAAGTTCCACTTGGCACTATTTCTAAGAAGAGCAGAAGAATGACCAGATTTGATTAAAACTTATCCCTCAACTAATACCACTAAAGTTTTCAAGCATTGTCATATTTCTGGTTTGGGAGCATGCTGTGTGTAAATTGGCTGTCATTTTACTGTATCACAGCAATGAATACACTTCAGAAGTATTCAATTGGCTGTAAAGTGCTTTAGGAAGCCTGAGGCTATTTTCCCTGGAGAATCGAAGGCTGAGGGGTGACTTTATAAAGGTTTATAAAATCATGAGGGTCATGGATAGGGTAAATAGATAAGATCTATTTTGCCCGGTATGGGTAGTCCAAAGCTAGAGGGCATAGGTTTTAGGTGAGAGGGGAAAGATATAAAGGGGACCCAAGGGACAGCTTTTGCACGCAGACAATGGAATGAGCTGCTAGAGGGACAGGTACAATTACAACATTTAGAGTCATAGAGATGTACAGTACGGAAACAGACCCGTCGGTCTAACTCATCCATGCCAACCAGATATCCTAAACTAATCTAATCCCATTTGCCAGCACTTGGCCCATATTCCTCTCAACCCTTCCTATTCATATACCCATCCAGATGCCTTTTAAATGTTATATTTGCACCAGCCTCCACCACTTCCTCTGGTAGCTCATTCCATACAAGCACCACCTTCTGTGTGGAATTTAAAAGGCATCTGGATGGGGATATGAATAGGAAAAGCTTAGACTTAGAGGGATTTGGTCCAGGTGCTGTCAAATGGGATAGATTAATTTAGGAAATCTGGTTCACATGGACAAATTGGACCGAAGGGTCTGTTTCCGGGATGTACAACTCTTCTACTCTATGAAGTGCAACTTTCTCTCTCTGTCTCAGTTCTGGCCAGAGGAGTATCAGCGTAGATTCTGTGCTCAAGTGTTTGAACATTCCTGACTCCGAGGTGAAAGTGCTACCCACTCAGCCCCAGTTGGACACAGAACTGGTAGGTGGCGCCAAACTTGAAAGGCAAAACCATGACAATTGCAGGAGCAGAGGAAGACTGAGAGAGAAGTATCATGTTATAAAGTTATGCTGAAGAATTAATTTAGTAAAATGTTGTCTTGAGCCTTCATTTCAATTTGGTGAGGAGGTGAAGCAATGTTTTGCTGACAAGACTGAAATAAAAATTTTTGCAGTGTCTGAAGTTTACCAGTTACAGAAAAATTCAGGATGTGGGTTTAAGCGGCATGCAGAATCCTGGGCTTTTAGCATGGAATCCAAACTAACAAATAAAACTAGTTAGATCTCAACTGCAACATGGTGCCCAATTCTGGGAGTGTACTTCAGGAAGAATGTGAAGGCATTGGAAATGGTGTAAAAGAGATTCATAATAAAGTGGGTTTCAAGAATATATTATTGAGGAGAAGGGCAAGAAAAGATTTGATAGAGGTTTTCAAAATCGTGAGGAATTTAGAGAGAGCAGATAGAGAGAGATTGTTCCAGTTGACAAGAACCAGAGGACATTGGTCTATGATGATTGGCAAAGGGACCAAAGGCAAAGAGTAATTTTTTATTCTGCAGGTTGTATTTAGGATCTGAAATCCCCTGGTAGAGAGTGTGGCAGAGGCAGATACAGTTGAGACATTTAAAATGCAACTGGGTATCTAAAAGAAGCAAAATTGGAAGACTACAGGGAAAAGGACTGGCATTGACGCAGTAGGCCAAATAAGCTCTTTCTCCCCTATAAATTTCCATAATTCTGCAATAAGAGTTTATTTTACTTTAAGATATAGATTGCAGCCCAACTTAAATATTCAATTAAAACCATTCTGTTGTTTTTCCACAGGAACTTTTTACACCTGAATGCAAGTTTAAGGAATCAGTGTATGAGAACTACTATGTGATCTATTCGTCAATGCTCTACAGACAGCAGGAATCTGGCAGAGCTTGGTATCTGGGTTTCAACAAGGATGGCCAAATCATGAAGGGAAATCGCGTGAAGAAAACCAAACCAGCATCTCATTTCCTGCCCAAACCATTGGAAGGTAAATCGTTGACAGTAGATCATCAATGATGTTGCCATTTTTCATGGTTATTTTGACTGTAAAATGTTATAAAATAATGGTAGGACCCTTTATTATGAAGTCCATGGGTTGTCCGGGAACAAATGGGATAAGGTTTGAGATAATACTGTTTTGTGCCTTATATATATAGTGTACCTATAAAGAAAAGTAGGAACTAGTTTTGAATTAATAAATTAATTACTTGATAATTTCAAAAAAGAGCCATTATGGCCTCAGAGCTTGCAGTAGCATCAATTAAATAATTCTGTCACTGCCAGTTACAGAGATTTAAAGGACAGTTAGTGAGGATGCTAGACAGTCTCCCTTGGAGGAATCATCATCTGAAGCTAAATCTCCTTAATGGATAAATCATATCCAAGGCTATCTCACCCCGAGTGAACAAAGGCCGCATGTGGTTTCTGCTGATTCTCTTAACAGTTACAATTGTCTGGTTAGAACCCCTTTCAGTAACTGAACATTGTAGCAGGAGCCCAAGTATCAATATTGCACAAAATACTATTGGTGCTCCAGATCTGAAGAACAGGAAGTATGGAAATACTCAGTAAATCAGGCAGCACCTATGAAGAAAGAAACAATGTGAATGTCCCTAATCTTCTGGGGAGTGACATTCACCGTTAGATGGTCACTCCTACATTTTTGTTGGACAACTAAACTTCACATTTCTGGACCTGACTTCTGAAACAGGCTTATTCACAATTATGGAGTGTACCTTCCATGCATTGGTTCCTCATAAGGCAGAATTGTTGGACCCCCTTTTAATGACACCAGCTGCTATATTTCAATAAGGGTGTGTTTGTTCAGAGCTTTAAGCAATTGCATTTCTTCCAGTTCTATATTTTCAGTAAATATTTTGAAAGTAATGCCTCCAATTACTAATCACCCCACGGTTGAGATTCTTTTGTTTAGAGTTAACATCCCCTCACAGCAGGTCATGTTCACTCTGTACCCATCAGGTACCCCCGCAGTGTTCTTGCTCATGCTTGCACCCCAACAATGTTCTCAACTTCCTTTGGCCCCCAACAATGTTCACCCTCCCTCACCATGGTTGTCTCCTTCAACCCCAAAGGTATTCACTCACCCCACCAACTCTTTGACAGTTCAGACCACTCCTGCACCCCAATGGTTTTCACCACCTCCCTGACTTCACCCCTCTCACACCCAACAGTGTTCATTCCCTTCCCTCACTCTCCAACTGCATTGACCTTCTCCCCCAACCCTGACAGTATTCTCCACCCTCATCACCCTGACAGGGTCTATCCCTATCAGCAGCCCTCACTGACCATGTTCAGTCCCTCCCTCGCTCTTTGATGCCTTGACAGTCTTTATCCTCCTCACACTGATGTTCAGTCACACCCCTCCTCTGCCTGACAACCCCAAATCTTTTGATGTCAGATGTACACAATGGAGATGGTGAGTCATGAGAGTGGGCGGGGTTGGGTGGCCAGAAAGAGCACTCATGGGATGGTATCGGAGGGGAGGAGGTGAATACTTTCTGGGGAAGGGAGTGAACATTTCCAAAGGTGCCAGATGACACTCCAGCAGATTAGACTCCTGAGTAGGCTTTACACATGCTGACAAAAGATCCAAATGAGGCAAACAGCCCATATCTGCCTGGATTTGGCAATACCAGAACAGTCTGGGCAGGGTAAAACCAGCACTTGGAATTTTAACTTCCCAAGTAAGCACCATGGATGTTCTTATGCAGGTACCAGTGGTACTAATAGGACTTGACAGGAGATTGTACTGAAACTGTTTGAACAGTTAGGGGCTAAATTGAAAAGCAGAACCTCCAAGGTAATAATCTGTGGATTACTACCTGACCCACAGGAGAATTGTCACAGCACATTTTTGTTAAATGTATGTCTCAAAGATTGGTACCACCCGATGAAGGACCGGCGCTCCAAAAGCTAGTGCTTCCAGTTAAACCTGTTGGACTATTACCTGGTGTTGTGTGATTTTTAACTTCAAAGATTGGTGAAATTGATTATATTTGGGCAGTGGTACTGCACAAAAGACAATTGTTCTGATGGGATTAAAACAGTGCTTGGACCAGTGTCCTGGCCAATCAAATAACTACAGATGTAGAAAGGGCATTAAAGTAATTAGAGGGGGGAAGGTTAGGGATGTGGCAAATGTAGGCTTACAAAACAAAAGGAATATGGCAGCATTGTTGGGTACCTATTTGAATTACAATATACAGAGTTGGATAGAAAGGGACACAGTGTACAAACATTTGGGTTAGATTAGGGTCAATGGGGGAAAAAAAGTGGTGAAAAGTCCAATTAATAGCTCTCTACTTGAATGCATACAACATTTAGATCAAAATAAACAAATTCACAGCTCCACTAGATGTTGGTGAAGATAATCTTATAGCCATTACAGAGACATGGCTACAAGAAGGTCAAAGCTGGGAATATTTAGGGTATGTTACTTCTCAAAAAGACAAGCAGCAAGGAAAGGGTGGTGGGGTAGTTCGGTTAGTAAATGATGGAGCAAGTATGATAGCAAGAAATGATCTTAGATCAGAAGATGTAGAATTCATTTGGGTGAGGTTAAGAAATAACAAGAACTGGTGGGAGTAGTTTGTAAGCCCCCTGACAGGAACTATGTGCTCGGACAGGTAATAAGCCAAGAGATAACAATGCCCTTTTTAAAAAGGGCAACACGTTAATCAAGGGTGACTTTAATATTCATGTAGTTTGAAAAAATCAGATTGGCAGAGGTAGCCATGAGGAGGGTTTCATAGAGTGTATTTGAGACATTTTCCGAGAACAACATGTAGGAATCCAATCAGGGATCAGGCTATTTGGGATCCAATGATATATAATGAGGAAGGTTCAAGAAATGATTTCGGAGTAATGGATCCCCTAGAAAACAGTGAGCATAACATCGTTGAATTTAGCATTCAGTTTGAGAAGGAGAAACTTGAGTTGAAAATAAGTGGATTGAACATCAATTACAGAATAAGGGAATGAGGGCAGAGCTAGCTGGTATGGGCTGAAAAAAGAGTTTAGCAGCAAAGACAGTAGGAGATGTTTAAGAAATTAGTTCATAGAGTCATAGAGACGTACAGCATGGAAACAGACCCTTCGGTCCAACCCGTCCATGCCGACCAGATATCCCAACCCAATCTAGTCCCACCCATCATATACCCATTCAAATGCCTCTTAAATGTTGCAATTGTACCAGCTTCCACCAGTTCCTCTGGCAGCTCATTCCATACACATAGCACCCTCTGCGTGAAAAGGTTGCCCCTTAGGTCTCTTTTATATCTTTCCCCTCTCACCCTAAATCTATGCCCTCTAGTTCTGGACTCCCCGACCCCAGGGAAAAGACTTTGCCTATTTATCCTATCCATGCCCCTCATAATTTTGTAAACCTCTATAAGGTCACCCCTCAGCCTCCGACGTTCCAGGGAAAACAGCCCCAGCCTATTCAGCCTCTCCCTGTAGCTCAGATTTCAACCCTGGCAACATCCTTGTAAATCTTTTCTGAACCCTTTCAAGTTTCACAACATCTTTTCGATAGGAAGGAGACTAGAATTACATGCAATATTCCAACAGTGGCCTAACCAATGTCCTGTACAGCTGCAACATGACCTCCCAACTCCTGTACTCAATACTCTGACCAATAAAGGAACGCATACCAAATGCCTTCTTCACTATCCTATCTACCTGCAACTCCACTTTCAAGGAGCTATGAACCTGCACTCCAAGCTCTCTTTGTTCAGCAACACTCCCTAGGACCTTACCATTAAGTGTATAAGTCCTGCTAAGATTTACTTTCCCAAAATGCAGCACCTCGCATTTATCTGAATTAAACTCCATCTGCCACTTCTCAGCCCATTGGCCCATCTGGTCCAGATCCTGTTGTAACCTGAGGTAACCCCTCATGGTTCACAACAAACATACATCCGAGCAAGGAAGAAGGATTCTAGAAAGGAGTCACACCAACCATATTTAACCGGGGAAGTTAATGATAGCAGCAACTTTAAAGAGAAAGAAATGCAATGTGGCAAAGTTTAATGGTAAGCTGGAGAATTGGGAAAGCTTTAACAATTAACAAATGATAACCAAATAAATAATAAAGATTGAGAAAGTAAACTTTGAGTGTTAACTTGCAAATACCATCAAGATGGACATCAAGAGCATTTTAAAATTTATAATCTTTAATTTTCTTTAAACATAAATACTTTGAATCAGACTTCATAGTACTATAAATATCACTGGAGAATAATTACTAGGGCAACTAATGAGGCTAACAATGAATAAACTTCTCCTTGACCTGATGGAATTCATCCTAGGATATTATAAGAAGCTACAGAGATAATGGTTGTACTTTGCCAAGAATCCCTTGGAAAAATGCTAGAGGATTGGAAAAGTGCCAATGTCATGCATTTATTTAGAAAGGGAAGGAGACAAAAATACAAGTAACTACAGACCATTAACTTAATGTCTGTAATTGTGAAATGTTAAATGATTTTGACCAATGCTTCAATCAGAACTATCTTCATAACCTTTGTTTACTCAGTTCCCTGTAATCATTTTCATTTGAATTATTTGATTGATAGTTCATTCAAAGTTAAGGATTGGGAGATCGCTTTTTTAAATTAAAACAGAGTTTCAAATGGCAAGGTGCAAGTAAAGGTCTATAAAAGTGGATGGTTTGAATTGATACTTGGGAATTCAATCAGGCATTATCGGCCAATCACCTCAAGATTGAGAACCACAGATGTGAAAACATACCCAGTGATTCATGCTATGGAAAGTGTGATGTTAAGTATATGTGTGATTATTATTATTATTCTCAGATTCTTCATTTCCCTTTGTCTTCTGAAACACTCAAAGCTCTCTACGTTACTCCAATTCTGGACTCTTGTGCCTGACATACTGCAAGACGATCTGTCCATCTTTCGGTTATTCACTGACCTGCATTGTCTTCCATTCCAGCAATGCCTAGATTTGTAAAAAAAAATCATCCTGATTCCTTTCATTCCCCATCTGTGTGCTTCTACAATTCCAACTTCTTGAGCATCTTTGGTATTCATTGCACTATCATTGGTGGCTGTTGCCATGTCTGTCTGAGATCTAAATTCTGGAGTTCTCTCCCACACCCCTCCAAACTCTTTGTCTCTCCCATTTTTTCTCTCTCCCTCCCTTTCTGTCTCTCTCTCTCTCTCTCTCTCTCTGTCTCCCTCTCTTTCTGTCTGTCTATCTGTCTCTCCCTCCTCTTTAGGATAGTCCTTAAAACCTCACTCTGACCAAGCATTAAGCCACCTGTTCTTAGGTTCATTGAAGGGAAAGATTTGGAAATTATTCTTGTTATATGCTGTTCGTATCTGGTTGGTGTCAAATCTTCTTTTTGAACTCTTTTGCCTTGGGATGTTTTATCACTTGAATGTCATGAGATAGACTCAAGTTGTTGTTGATTAATAATTAGATTCATAGATGCCATATTGAATAACCTTTGTTTTATAATGATTGTATTATTTAATCTTTACTTTCTTGCACTACAGCCATTGTGCCAAAGACCAGGCACTGTGAATCTCAGCACACAATTCCAGTGAAGCAAAGTTCCCTATGTATCTCTATCCTGCAATTGATAAAAATGTCCACTTACATCAATCTGCTGTGAAATCTTGGTTTTGCCAGAGAAAACCAAGTGAAATGGGGCCCAGCGTATCAAAGATGACAGTGGGTTCCAGTTGTTTCTGATTCTGTTATTCAAAGAGACCGAATAAAGTGAAATGTATCCAATAGATGAAGGACCAATAACTAGATATTTAAGGTAATTGACAAAAGAGCTAGAGTGAGGGATAAACTTTTTAAAACAGTGAGTGACTAGTATTTGGAATGCCTCATACCTGGGCTATAGGAAGATGATTTGGTTGTTGGAGGTCAGTCATCTCAGCTCCAGGACTTGTCTGCAGGATTTCCTCATGGTAGTATCGTAGGGCCAACCATCTTCAGCTGCTTCATGAATGACCTTTCCTCCATCAAAGGTCAGAAGTAGGAATGTTCACATATGATTGCACAATGTTCCATATCATCTGCAACACCTCAGATAATGAACAATCCGTGACCAAATGCAGCAAGAGCTGGACCATGACTGCCCCTGGGCTGACAAGATTAGATTACCTACAGTGTGGAAACAGGCTCATCGACCCAACAAGTCCACATCACTCCGAACAGCAACCCACCTAGACCCATTCCCCTACATTTACACCTGACTAATGCACCTAACACTATGGGCAACTTAGCATGGCCAATTCACCTAAACTGTACATCTTTGGACTGTGGGAGGAAACACACGCAGACATGGGGAGAATGTGCAAACTCCAAACAGACAGTTGCCCAAGGTAGGAATTGAACCTGGGTCCCTGGCGCTGTGAGGCAGCAGTGCTAACCACTGAGCCACCATGCTGCCCAGCAAGTGGAAAGAAACATATGCACCACACAGGCACCATACAATGACCACCTCTAACAAGAGGAAATCTAACCACTGCTCCTTAATTTTCAATGGAATTACAACCGCTGACTCCCCCACAATCAATATCCTGGCAGTTACCATTGACTAGAAACTAAACTTGACCTGCCGTGTAAGCTCTGTGGCTACAAGAGAAGGTCAGCGGCTAGGAATTCAAGAAGCTCAACACCATAAATGATAAAGAGGTTAATTTGAATGATGCCCCATTCATCATCTTCAATATTGACTCCCTTGCCACAGATGCACAGTGGCAGCAGTGTGTCCCACCTACAAGATGCACTGCCATAACCTGCTGATGCTTCTTTGCAAACTGCTTTCCAAAACCCATGAACTCTATCCCTAGAAAGACAAAGGCAATAGATGCATGGGAAAACCTGAATGCTTCCTTCCAAGCCACACACTATGCTGACTTGGAAATATATTGCTGTTTCCTCAATGTCAGGAGATCAGATCCTCATTGTTTTCTCCATGACAATGAGTCAACCTGTCAACCAAACAGCTGCCTTTTTCCCGCACTATAAATATTTGTGATCACTATTACAGCATTCTTGTGTTCATCTGGGTTAGTGGAAGATGAAAACCTTCAGCAGTATAGCTCTCTTTTCATCAATATGCGAACATGTTATTTGCTTTTACATCCCCAGAAAGCTTTCTCCAAAATATCGTTCCCAGCAGTGTCCTGCAGATTGATCTTAAATCTATGCAGAGCCCAGGGCAAAGCTGGAGGATTGGTAACCCCCTGGTGTTTGTATAATTTGTGGGCAGATCCTAGGACTTTTTGATCTGCCCAGTGGATTGCTGCTGATTTCCTTTGTAAGCAGCTTGCTGACCAGTGCCATGAAGATGCGGCCCAGGAGTCCAATGGGTAATATAGTATAGAGGAGACCATTTAGCCCAGCAAGCCATGCAGGTTGATTGAATGGGCTATCCAATTGGTTCCATCCCCTTGCTTTTTCCCCAAAACCCTGCCTATTCTTTTCCTTTTCAAGTATTTATCCAATCCTAGATATATATGATCCGAACTGAAACCTTTTAGCTGTGATTGCATTTTGCATTGCACACTCCCTTTGATCCTGTCCTTTCCCTGTCTGTCTTCTACTACCTAATGTTCCATTATTCCTCTTCCAACACACTTATTCAACTCCCTGTGTGCCCATTTTTCCCCAAGGCTCCTGCTTCCTCCTACCCTTTCTGGAGGCCCTCACCATATCTTCTCTGACCCTTTCCTCCCCCTCCTCTCCCAAAACCTCCTCATTCCACTTCTCACCTCATTCCATCTCCTTACTAACCCCTTGCCTCCACACACTTTTACTCGACCACCTCCCACTCCTGACACCCCACCCCATAAGTGACGGTTAAAATCTGGAACATGACCTCACTGAAAAGAGAATTTCATTGGAAATTTTGTTAATTTCAAAGAAAACCTCATTCTTAAGCTTTCCAATGAGAGAGGCATGTTCAGTGTCATCGGTTATGCAAAGCAACAAGTTCTGCCTATTAAAGATGTATTGTCTGGAAGCAAATGTGTTTGGCAAACCCCACCATCAGAAAATTATATTACTAGATCTGAAACTTAAACCAAAATCAAAACCTGACTTTCCATGTGTTTAACCTCTAATGAGCAGAGCCTTACAGTTTCACCAATCCTTTCAAGACAGGGTCCATGTCATTAGTGAAGGGTTGTGGCAGCATAGGGTCTTTTGTGAACATTGCGAATGCAGAATACAAATGGCTGTTTCATGTCTGTATTGTCTCCGATCACTTGCAGTTGCCATGTACCGAGAGCCATCACTGCACGACATTGGTGAAACCGTACCGAAAAATGCAGCCACCCCCAGCAAAAGCACAAGTACTTCTGCAATAATGAATGGAGGAAAGCAAGTGAAAAAGAACAAGTCAACATAGCCAGCCAGATCTTGGTGAGGACGTGAATTCCTAAACCATTGCACTGTTGTGTGATTTATCCCTGGCAGACTCTCTCCTTCTAATGTCTGTGGATCAGGTAAAGCAAGTGAACCCCTTGTTCATTGCAGTCTTTGGTCTATCTCATTGCAAGTGGATAAATCTCAATGCGTAGCTCTTTCCACAACAAGAAGAT
Organism: Chiloscyllium plagiosum; assembly: GCF_004010195.1. Taxonomy (NCBI): domain Eukaryota; kingdom Metazoa; phylum Chordata; class Chondrichthyes; order Orectolobiformes; family Hemiscylliidae; genus Chiloscyllium; species Chiloscyllium plagiosum. The sequence continues at coordinate 15,553,174 of NC_057715.1, forward strand.
ATTTGGAGAACCAGCTAAACTCTTACCATGGATGTCCTACCAAGATAATGGAATGAATGCCTTTTATCTATTTCCACTTAACTGTGACACTCCATGAGAATGACGTATTTCACAACTGCATTTGGTACATTGCCTGCTAAACACACACCTGAGAGAGTGTCTCTTTTTTCGAGTCCCGGAGAAGGTTAAGTGTTTCAGACCTGTCGATTTGTAACACAGCAGACAGCAGTGGGGATCGCAGATCATTGCTGTATATCTCTGCTCATTCAGGACTAAGTCCCTCTCTCGTTTTTTAACATGGCTGCTCTATGCACTGTCCTAACCTCTTTTTCTTTCACAGGGACTGTTGTGTGTTTTTTGCTGTTGAGGAAAAGTAGACGAAGAGAAAATTAAAATGCCAACACTGGGTTGACACCAGTGTTGGACTGGAAACATCAACAATTATCAGGGATATGGGAAGTGTCAGAAAAAAACTATGACAACAATGTGTATCAATGAGCCACGGGATCAATGTCTCAATCTAATGGCTAGATGTGCAAATGAAAAGAGACTGACAAATTGCTCTTTAGATTGGTGGTAGTGTAGAGGGAATTAGTCAATCACAATCAGTAGAAGGTGCTCTGATGAGCACCCGGCTCCTCCACAGTTCCCTTTTTTTGTGACGTTGTGCTGCACACACTGGTCATGCCCAATGCCTTGTCCAGTGAGCAGGCTCCACTGCTCCCCGATTGTGTGTGGGGCTAACCCATGCGCAAAAGCTAACCCTTTCAACCCTCCCTCCCCCCCCATCAGCATTCTTGGAAATTTTGTGTTCCACATTCATACCCTGGGATTGTGCTTTCGATGGCTCATTGGGAAAAGTCTGCTCCCTGCTTGAATTAAACCCAATGCTGAAACAATGTCACAGGACCATGAGCAATTCCGTCTAGTTTATGGGGAGTGTAGGCAAGGCTATCTATCGGTGTGTGACCTCACCACAGTAACAGGAGGTAAGATTGAAAAGAGGTGCCTTTGTTATCGTTATGGAGTGTGTAAAGAAAAAGGGATTTTAATGGTTGTGAGGGAGACTTGTGAGAGTTTTCTTTTTGTTCTCCTCTTTAAGCTCAGCATGTAGTTCGGCTCATTGTGGTCAATGTGCCAGCGTACCTCTAGCCCAGCATGCAGCTGGCCACGAGTCGCTGGAAACTGCTGGGCTGCAGGTGATTTGCCTTGTCTTTAAATGCACACCAAAACCAGGAGTCCTAGTGGAAGAGGAGGTGATTATCGTGAGTCATAGTTAACTTCAATCAATTAATTTATCTGAATTACTGAGTTATTTTAAGTGCTTCATATAGTTTCCTTTTCTAATCACAAATCAATGTCAACATGCTCCATGTTATTTAGAAATTTCATTCTTTTCACAGTTTACCCTATTCCACCAAAGCAAACTAACCTGAAAAGACACAAATAGCTGGCTGACAAATACTCAAATTGTTCTAACTAGAACTTCCCACATTACTCTCATAACTGCTTGCTACAGTATTCTAGCTAAGCAATCTTCCAACATGCTGAAATATTAATCATCAAAAACAATTACATTGATATTTTAACTCCACCCAGCCAGTAATTTTAATAGTAAGTTTCTTCAATATAGTTTCTACTGTAATTCTACCAAGTGAGAAGTGCTTTATTCTGATGTGTATTGAACAGAAGCTTAAGATAATATAATTCCCAAACATGGGACTTGAGAGGGTGTCTAAGTAAGTAAGTAAGTAAACTCAGTAAAATAGCAAAAAAGTCATAATTAATTCAGGAAAATCTATCCTTACCAAGCTAAGTGAAATCTTTCGAAATATAATACACAATGACAGCATCACCAAAATGAAATCAAGTGCGAGTCCCCTAGACCTAGCTAAAACTGTCATTTGTTGAATGAAAATTACTTTTCAACATGTTTACGAACACCACTGCCTCAAAACAAAGATTGGAGTCGTGAGATTCATGGCCGCTTACTATATATATGACGAGACTCAATGTAATGGAGAATGCAAAACATGAAAAATGCATTTAACTGAAATAAAGGAGAGAAATGTGAATATTGAGTTTAATTTAAAATCAAAAAATAATGACTTCGCTACACTGTGAGTTGTGTCATTATATCAGTGAAGGAAAACTAATTTAGGAAACTGATGAGTAGGACTTTATAAATGTGAATTCTCAAAGATGAGCATTGTACTAATTGAAAGCCATTCTATAGTCTGGTACTATTCAGTATGTTTCAATCATTTTATTTTCAACCAGATTGTGCAAACATATTCTCACTTTCCCATAAGATTTACTTGTAATATAGATGGTCAAAGTGTTTCTGCATTACAAAGAATTGTTTGTCAGCTGCAGGTTTCGCAGTTCTTAACAAGCTTGAAATCAATTCAATAAGTATTTTTTCTTTCTAATATTTCTGGTTTATTTTACAAAATATTTCTGCAGATTCTTACTGAGTAGGAAATGTCGCTCTGCTGCTGCTATGCTGCTAATGTGTTACATCTGATAACTTTTAGCAATTTATAACTCATTGTTTGTCCAATGACCGATTTGTGTTTTTTTTTAATAAAAAGGAACAGAAAAGAAGATTTAAGCACATCAGTCAGCCAGCGCGGAGTCTCTGTACTGAGCTAATTAAATGCTGTGATTAAAAATGAAACTACTTGTAAGAGTAATTTTGATTTTGGCTTTATGGGGGCAGGCGTGACCAGAGATCACATGGAGAAGATCACATACAACTTGAAGTTTTTGACAGTGAACTCTTATCATTTGCCCTTCACAAAACAATTGATGAATTAAACTTGGGCTGAATTTATTTTTGTTAATGACAATGAGTATATAGCTGTTAATCCCTTTTTTGTTCTCCTTTGTTTATACGTTGTCAGTGAGCGTGTTTTTTCCAAATGAATGGTTGTCCTTGACAAATTACTTCTTTTCATGTTTTTGTTTTTAGAGAGACATACAGCAGAGAGGGATATTAATTCTTTGTGCTTTGGTTCCTATTTTTGTCTGTTGTCTCATTTGTTGCATGGGAAGAGGATGGCATTGATGAAACAGAACTGCATGTAGTAGGTTGTATGTATCAAGAACTGTTGGTATGTATTACTAAATTTACATACATATATGCAAAAAAGTTTGTCTGCATTGTACAGTTTAAATGTTTATTATCATTTGTTGTACACAAATACAGCATATTGAATAAAATATTTCTATGAAGACACAGTCCAACCATAGCCCATACACTTTGCACTACTGAAATGTGACTTGCAATCTCTGGTGCTATCCAAGAAGAAGGAGGGACAACCAGGAAATGTCATTTTAGCTCCATTGTCCAGTTTTTCTTTTTCTACAAATATTTTCATCCTTTCTTTTTCTGTGTGCTCATCAGGTCAACATTGAGTGAAGTGTGATTATAAACCTTTTTTGCAGTTGACTCCAGAATTGGACTTGTGATTTATATTGTGCCAAACTTTGAACTATAGAATAGTTCACATCCTGAATTGTTTTGGCACTAAAAATCTGTTCGCACATCCCCAAGTGGTCTCAAGAAATCGCTGTTGAATTGTGGTTAATTTTAGGCACTTCTGTGTGATACGACTGTTGGAATCAAATAGGCTTGTAGTTTAATACAGTCACAAATAAAAAAAACACCTAGTCTGGGAGACTGGTGTTTGGTGTTTGTGTCAAGCATTAATCTGAAGATTGTTAGGTTTATGCGAATGTATGAATTGAACAAGCCATTCTATTATAAACAGTCACACAGCGCAGTAAAAAGTCACTACCTGCTCAAATTAATCAGGAAATGCTAATAAATATATTCGCAGCAGTTCTGCCACCATACCCTGAAGAAATCGTTTTTAAATAATGCTTCAAGGTGAAAGAGATATTCTGTCAGTCGAAGAACAATAGAAGCAGGAGGAGGTACTTGCCATTCAGCCTCGTGAATCACTGCAATATTTAGTAAGATCATGGCTAATCATCTATCTCAACTCCACTTTCTGCTCTCTCACCATATCCTCTAATTACATTATTATCCAAATATCCATTGGCCTGTGTCGTGACATACTAATAATTGCACATCCAGTGTGTGTTTGAGGTTACAGTATTCCATAGATTCATAATCCTCTGAGTGAAGAAAATTCACCTCAACTTGTCCAGTTCTATTCAAGGGGTTGAATAACACAGTTCACAGATAGTTGTAACAGAGACTGTGTCCCTTGGGCAGACCCTTGGGATCAAGGATTCTTGGCTTCAACTCTGGTTCAATGGGTTCCAAGTAGATAAGTCCCACAACTGACCTAAAGACTCTCTCTGAGGGTTGATGGGTTATCTGGACTTTTGTGTAACAAGCAAAGTGGATAATCGTGTTCCTGTAGATGTACTATATCTGGACTTCTGGAAGGCATTTGGTTTAGTTCACAAGGTTGGATCGTATAAGACTAGGGATAATTTATTAGCTTGGATAGATGATTGGTTGATGGACAGAAGAAAGAGAGTCAGGATAATTTTTTTTTCTGGATGGCAAGAAATAACTAGAAGATGCCACAGGGTTCAGTCATTGGGCCCTAGTTATTTACAATCTACATTAACGACTTGGGTACAGGGATAGAAGGCTCCACAGACAGATTTGTGGATGACACAAAAATAGGTGGGATGATAAATTGCAATGAGGAAATAAAATCCTTACAAATGGATATTAGGAAAGTGGGCCAAAATGTGGCAGATAGAGTTTAACTTGAATCAGTGTGAGGTCATGCATTTGGGTCAGAAAAATGGGACGGCGATCTATTACGTAACTGGGGAGAGACTTCAGAGTGCTCCAGTACAGAGGGATCTGGGTGTCCTTGTTCATGAGAGACAGAAAACCAGCATGCAGGTACAGCAGATAATAAAGAAAGTGAATGGAATGTTGGCTTTTATAGCTAAAGGACCACAACTGGAGTATTGTGCACATATTTGTTCCCATTATTTGAGGAAAGATACAGTGACGTTGGAGGCAGTTCAGAGGAGGTTCACTAGATTGATCCCAGAGATGAGGGGTTTGTCATACAAAGAGAGATTGAACAGTTTAGGCCTATACTCCCTGGAATTTAGAAGAATGTGGGGGGTGATCAAATTGAGGTATTCAAGATGACAAAAGGTTTGGATTAAATAGACGTGGAGTGGCTGCTTCCTGTTGTGGGGCATTGAAGGACGAGAGGTCATAGTCTTAGGATAAGGCATTGAAAAATTTAAAACAGAGTTGAAGAGAAACTGCTTCTTCCAAAGTGTTGTGAATCTGTGGAATTCACTACCCCAAAGTGCGGTGGATGCTGGAATATTGAATAAATTTAAGGAGTTAGACAGATCTTTTGGTAATGGGTTGAAGGGATATGGAGAGAAAGCAGGAAAATGGGGGGTGAGGAGCATATCAGCCATGATAGAATGGCGGAGCAGATTCAATGGGCCGAATGGCCTAATTCTCCTCCTGTATCTTATGAACTTCTGTGAAGCATCTGATTCCTCAGCACTTTTTCACTATGCTCAGTTCCTTCCTGAATGAACCCTCGCTGTTTTGGTCAGTCACAATTACCTTTCTTGAGTCAGTAGAATATTTAACCATTTCAGGGATGTGAGGACGTCCCTAAAGTGTATCCACTGGTCTCCAGAGACTCTCTTGACACAACTGAGTTCTGAGGGGAGCAGACACTTCCGGAGGCACAGTGAACATATGTGTCCTACTCAGCAGAACTGGTTTTTGGTTGAGTAGTGCTTCAATGCTGGGCAAGCTGGTTTTAGATTAGATTAGATTACTTACAGTGTGGAAACAGGCCCTTCGGCCCAACAAGTCCACACCGACCCGCCGAAGCGTAACCCACCCAGACCCATTCTCCTACATTTACCCCTTCACCTAACACTACGGGCAATTTAACATGGCCAATTCACCTAACCTGCACATTTTTTGGAATGTGGGAGGAAACCGGAGCACCCGGAGGAAACCCACGCAGACACGGGGAGAATGTGCAAACTCCACACAGAGAGTCGCCTGAGGCGGGAATTGAACCCGGGTCTCTGGCGCTGTGAGGCAGCAGTGCTAACCACTGTGCCACCGTGCCGCCCGTTTGTAAGAGGAAGTTACTGTTAGACATAATGAATAGAGGTAATGGCAAATGAAAACCTGCTTGCACAGTTTTTCTAAGAAAATGATTGAACTGGCTAATATATCAAAAACTCCATTGGCCAGATACTCATTTGAACTCACATCCTTGGCAAGGGAGAGATGGGACTGAGTCATATTTTTGAAAACAGCGACAGGCATAGGAAAATCTTGCTCTGAGTTCTTGACCAGTGATGGAATTTGTTTGTTTTTTTAGAGAAGGTGTAGCTGGGGCAAATGGAATGAAGAGGAATCTCAGCAAAGAAGAGATGCATCATTAAATACCTAGTGCCGTAGGGTTTAAGTCATGAAAAGTCCTACACCTATTTGTGAAGCTGAGAGGGTGACTCCTCCACTACCCTTCATATCTTACCAACTGGTCAAATGATGCTAGCCCTCCAGGATTGCCCTAATTGCTGAGGATCCTGGAATAAGCAAAATCCTGGAGAAAAGTCATAGGAGTGATGCAATAAATCATGAAATAAATACTGATAGTTTGGGAAAAACTGAGCATGTTTGGCAGCAACTGTGAAAAGAGGAATGGACTTAATGTTTCAGATTTGTGACTCTTCACCAGAACTCAAAATAAATTGAGTGTTTGTTTCATTTTCCTCGAGAGGAAGTTTAGAAGAATGGGAAATTATTTTATTAAAACATAAGATTCTGTGGGGAGAGGCATTGACAGAGAAGGTGCGGGGAGGATATTTCCATTAACAGGTGAACCTTGGAACATTGTTTCAGAACAAAGAGTCCATTGCCCATTTAAGACAAACAGTCACATTCTCTGAGAGGGTCATTAACCTTCAAAAATCTCATGCTTGGGTAATTGAATATATTGAAGGTTGTGTAACCGGATTTTTGAATCACAAGGCAATCAAGGGTTTTGGGATGGGATGGGACGCTGTGGAAAGGGCCAGGTGTTTGGAGAGTCAGACAAGAAAGGGAAGTTGTGTACCTATCAGATCTACCAGGATCTTATTGAATGGCGAGGCAGGTTCAAATGACCTAAGCCTGCTCCTATATCCCATGATTTTATATTTGAAGGATTATCCTTACTTTTGTGATTAAAATTTTGAAGATGGGGGGAATAAATGCTGTTTGCCTGATGAAGGAGGATCGACCAATTAATAATGAGAACTCACCACTTTCTGATTGGTACCAAGAGGTGGGCACAGAGGATGGACATAGTAGGATTTTGCAGCATGGGAGAGGTGGTGGCAAATTGAAGGCAGGTTATGATTAAATGTTCAGGGGTCCAAACACAGTTGGCAATCCGATGGGAATTTGATGCATCTTCATAGGTCAACACTGTTCTAATAGAGTCATAGACTCACAGAGATGTACAGCATGGAAACAGACCCTTCGGTCCAACCCGTCCATGCCGACCAGATATCCCAACCCAATCTAGTCCCACCTGCCAGCACCCGGCCCATATCCCTCCAAACCCTTCCTATTCATATACCCATCCAAATGCCTCTTAAATGTTGCAATTGTACCAGCCACCACCACATCCTCTGGCAGCTCATTCCATACACTTACCACCCTCTGCGTGAAAAAGTTGCCCCTGAGGTCTTTTTTATATCTTTCCCCTCTCACCCTAAACCTATGCCCTCTAGTTCTGGACTTCCAGACCCCAGGGAAAAGTCTTTGTCTATTTATCCTATCCATGCCCCTCATAATTTTGTAAAATTCTATAAGGTCACCCCTCAGCCTACGACGCTCCAGGGAAAACAGCCCCAG